>NW_028158144.1:0-530481 GCF_964263955.1 Coregonus lavaretus
ACCCTATAGAGTAAACCTCTCTGAGGGAGGTAGTGAGACCGGGGCTGTGGTGAAGATAGTGCAAACTATAGACCTGAAGAAAGTAGGACAGGTGGAGACGGGGTGTAGAAATCTTGACCTGTGGTTGGAATGGGTTCAGTTTACGGCAAGAACTATGTCTAAAGAGGACTGTTATGCCTGTGGGACAGCCAAACCAAGGTTAACAACTACTCCGTTCCCCTTGACAGGCTTTGACTCTCTGTCAGGTTTATCCTCCATGCAAGCCACCTGGGAATGTGGTGAAAGAGTCTTGTAGTAACTTGCACTATCTGTATCCCCCGACAACAAAGTCACCCCGACCTAGGTTGCCTCCGTTTGAAGTCACAGGGGATTCTTATTGTTTTTATAGGACTAATAAGATAGGATACAGGGTAGGGCATCTTAGTTCCTGCTCCCACACAGAGAATATCACAACTAAAGAGACCATGACTAATCTCAATATATTGATGGGATAGGAGTACCTCGAGGGGTTCCAGAACAATTCAAAGCTAGGAATCAGATCGCAGCTGGGTTTGAATCAAGTCTTTTCTGGTGGTCAACAATTAATAAAAATGTAGATTGGATAAATTATATTTACTATAACCAGCAAAGATTTATAAACCACACTTGTGATGCAATAAAGGGATTAGCTGATCAGACAGCAGCAACTAGCTTAATGACATGGCAGAATAGAATAGCTTTAGATATGCTTTTGGCTGAGCGGGACGGAGTTTGTGTTCTGTTTGGATCTATGTGCTGTACTTTCATCTCCAACAACACAGCACCGGACGGGTCCGTGACCAAAGCGCTTCAGGGAGTCACCACGTTGGTGAACGAACTGGCTGAGAACTCTGGTATTGATAGCTCCATAAACGGTTGGTCTGATAACATATTTGGTAAATGGAAAACTATTGTTGTAACTATTCTGGGTGAGAGTAAAGGTGCATTCCAGGAAGTGGACGGAGCCAAGGTGGGAAGGGCCCTTCCAGGTAAAAGAGGTATCAAGTCACTCGTTGCGGGTGAACACGAGCAAGAAGGACGTGTGGTACCACAGAACACATTGTGCCAAAGATATAATTCCAGGAAGAACTCTAGATCAAGTACAACAGGACTTGGCTGCAGAAGGGGAGGATGTTATGGTTAGTAGCGGGGCTGGCCCTATGGGGAACAGTGACTTCCAGTCAGTATCATAATATAGTCATTACCTTACAGGAAGGGGAATCTCAAGTGATGTCCCTAGAACTATGTAAGATCTGGTCATGGAGGAATAGGGCTAGTGGAATTGGGGACACTGGTTGCAATTGGAACCAGAAGGAAAACTGTAACAAAATGTATCCCCATGTGTTAAAGAGAGGTACTTATCTGTGTGAGGGAAAGTGGTGTCCATATTGGGACTATATGATCACAAATGTTGGCACCTTCTGGGAATGGCGTAGAGGCTATCCATATGTATTAGGAGATGCTTCTAAAGCAGCTAGGTTTTCAATGATAAGGGGTGTGCAGGGGTCAAAAGGGGGTGCATGTAAAGGTGATGAAATCCTACTAACCATCCAAGACATTAAACTCACAGACGCAAGTGTGTACACCTTAGCAGCAGTACGATCCGGACCAGACACCATGGATATGTTCACCATCGCGGTCACACCCAAACCTGCAGCTGGGGAGAGACAGACCCATTTGAACCACATCACCACTCCAGGACCAGCTCAGCTTCAACCCACTAAGGTACCAAACCCCGTTCAGGTGATTAATGTTAGGGATATAACGGACAGCGACCAATTGGGGACAGAAACTGGCTATGAAGGGAAAGAAAATATGTGGTTGGCATACATGAGGTATACGACTAGGACACTGGTCAGGCAGAATTGTGTTATCTGTGGGCATGCAAGACCTGGGTTGGCAACCCACCCATTCGCCTTAGGAGAAGGGGAAGGATGGCAGTGCATATTGGAAGAGTTCTACCATTCACTGCCAAACACCACCCTGTGCAAAGCCCTAAGTTTGATTTTCCTTGAGGTTCCCCCACAAAAGGCACCTGCGGGAGTTCAGGCTTATGGAGGTAATTACAGTTGCATTACTGGAACAGGTAAGGGTGTTAACTATGGTAGGCTACCATCAGGGGACTGTGCTGTGAATGTAACTTTGAACAGCACTTGGCCAGTAGAGGGTAAAACCCAGACAAAGGGGGTGGCTGATGTGTGGTGGATCTGTGGGCCAAATAGAAAACTAACACCGATTCTAAAGGGGGACTGGCAGGGCACGTGTGCATTAGCCAGTTTGATTGTACCTCTGACCATTATTGATGTTTCCTCAGACCAACTTTTGGGGATCGCCCAGCTAGCCCCAGAGAGAGAGAGAGAATGAGGCGGGGGAGACGTAGTGCCCCATGGTCAGCAGGAGAGGAGATCCACTCTAACCTGTTGGGGGTGCCTGTGGGAGTACCATTACAGTTCCAGGCACTCAACAGGAATGATGGGTTGTGGCATTTGTTGCCAATCATAGGTCCTGCCATAGATGCTGCTAAACAGCGATCTTGGATAAATTACATCTATTATAACCAACAGCGATTTTTTAACTACACACGCACTGCCCTGACTGGAATGTCCGAACAATTAGAGGCCACCTCTAGGGTGTTTAGGCAAAATAGACTAGCACTTGATATGATGCTTGCTAACCAGGGGGGTGTGTGTAAGATGTTTGGGGAACAATGCTGTACGTTTATTCCTAACAACGGGAGCATCACAAAGGCCCTTGTTGGCCTGGATAAGTTGTCAGCAGAAATGAGGAGCATAGCTGGAGTGGGCTGTTCTCCTGGTTGAGTGACTGGTTCGGTAAGTATTCTTCTATGGTGGTTACTGGATTTCTGACCCTAGTAATTGTGTTTTTGCTGTTAATGTGTTGTGTTGCTTGCATCATCCCCTGTCTCAGGAAGTCAGTGGTAGGAATGGTGCAGGTGTCAGGTATGATGCTGTTGTTACCGGCCCAGGATGATGCGGATGACTCTGCTACTGACTCTGAGACCAAGCTGGATGATTCATGGATTGCTTAAAAAAAACACCATAAATGGTGTCAACAGAGGGAATCCTAAATTTTCCCTTTCACATTTTTTGAAGCACACCCTAGAGGGTGTCAAAAGGGAGTCAAAATGTACTTCCCCGTTTGTGTTTTATGTTTTAATATTCTTGTGTTTTGTGTTCTATCAATCCTGTGTTTTATGACTTATAATTCAAGTTAACCATTTTGTTTGTATTGTATTTTAATGAATGACACCCTGTGTTTTTCTTATTTTGGGTTCACACCCAGTGGGTGTGAAAAGGGGGATTGTGGGGATAGTGCAAATCGTCCGGGTAGCCATGATTAGCTGTTCAGGAGTCTTATGGCTTGGGGGTAGAAGCTGTTGAGAAGTCTTTTGGACCTAGACTTGGCACTCCGGTACCGCTTGCCGTGCGGTAGCAGAGAGAACAGTCTATGACTAGAGTGGCTGGAGTCTTTGACAATTTTGAGGGCCTTCCTCTGACACCGCCTGGTATAGAGGTCCTGGATGGCAGGAAGCTTGGCCCCAGTGATGTACTGGACCGTACGCACTACCCTCTGTAGTGCCTTGCGGTCGGAGGCCAAGCAGATGCCATACCAGGAGTGATGCAACCAGTCAGGATGCTCTCGATGGTGCAGCTGTAGAATTTTTTAAGGATCTGAGGACCCATGCCAAATCTTTTCAGTCTCCTGAGGGGGAATAGGCTTTGTCGTGCCCTCTTCACGACTGTCTTGGTGTGTTTGGACCATGATAGTTCGTTGGTGATGTGGACACCAAGGAACTTGAAGCTCTCAACCTGTTCCACTACAGCCCTGTCGATGAGAATGGGGGCGTGCTCAGTCCTCTTTTCTTTCCTGTAGTCCACAATCATCTCCTTTGTCTTGGTCACGTTGAGGGAGAGGTTGTTATCCTGGCACCACACGGCCAGGTCTCTGACCTCCTCCCTATAGGCTGTCTCATCATTGTCAGTGATCAGGCTTACCACTGTTGTGTCGTCGGCAAACTTAAGATGGTGTTGGAGTCATGCCTGGCCATGCAGTCATGGGTGAACAGGGAGTACAGGAGGGAACTGAGCACGCACCCTTGAGGGGCCCCCGTGTTGAGGATCAGTATGGCAGATGTGTTGTTACCTACCCTTACCAACTGGGGGCGGCCGTCAGGAAGTCCAGGAACCTGTTGCAGAGGGAGGTGTTTAGTCCCAGGATCCTTAGCTTAGTGATGAGCTTTGAGGGCACTATGGTGTTGAATGCTGAGCTGTAGTCAATGAATAGCATTCTCACGTAGGTGTTCCTCTTGTCCAGGTGGGAAAGGGCAGTGTGGAGTGCAATAGAGATTGCATCTTCTGTGGATATTTTGGGGCGGTATGCAAATTGGAGTGGTTCTAGGGTTTCTGGGATAATGGTGTTGATGTGAGCCATGACCAGCCTTTCAAAGCACTTCATGGCTACAGACGTCAGTGCTACGGGTCGGTAGTCATTTAGGCAGGTTATCTTAGTGTCCTTGGGCACGGGGACTATGGTGTTCTGCTTGAAACATGTTGGTATTACAGACTCAGTCAGGGACATGTTGAAAATGTCAGTGAAGACACTTGCCAGTTGGTCAGCACATGCTCGGAGTACACGTCCTGGTAATCCGTCTGGCCCTGCGGCCTTGTGAATGTTGACCTGCTTAAAAGTCTTACTCACATCGGCTACGGAGAGCGTGATCACAAAGTCATCCGGAACAGCTGGTGCTCTCATGCATGCTTCAGTGTTGCTTGCTTCAAAGCGAGCATAAAAGTGGTTTAGCTCGTCTTGAAGTCTTGTGTCACTGGGCAGCTCGCTGCTGTGCTTCCCTTTGTAGTCTGTAATAGTTTTCAAGCCCTGCCACATCCGACGAGCGTCAGAGCTGGTGTAGTACGATTCAATCTTAGTCCTGTATTGACTCTTTGCCTGTTTGATGGTTCGTCGGAGGGCATAGCGGGATTTCTTATAAGCGTCCGGGTTAGAGTCCCGCTCCTTGAAAGCGGCAGCTCTACTCTTTAGCTCAGTGCGGATGTTTCCATGGCTTCTGGTTGGGGTAGGTAGCTTAGTGGGTAAGAGCGTTGTGCCAGTAACCGAAAGGTCGCTGGTTCTAATCCCAGAGCCGACTAGGTGAAAAATCTGTCGATGTGCCCTTGAGCAAGGCACTTAACCCTAATTGCTCCTGTAAGTCGCTCTGGATAAGAGTGTCTGCTAAATGACTAAAAATGTGAAATGTAAAAATGGGTATGTACGTACGGTCACTGTGGGAACGACATCATCGATGCACTTATTGATGAAGCCAGTGACTGATGTGGTGTACTCCTCAATACTATCTGAAGAATCCCGGAACATGTTCCAGTCTGTGCTAGCAAAACAGTCCTGTAGCTTAGCATCTGCGTCATCTGACCACTTTTTTATTAACCGAGTCACTGGTGCTTCCTGCTTTAGTTTTTGCTTATAAGCAGGAATCAGGAGGATAGAGTTATGGTCAGATTTGCCAAATGGAGGGCGAGGGAGAGCTTTGTTTGCATCTCTGTGTGTGGAGTAAAGGTGGTCTAGAGTTTTTTTTCCTCTGGTTGCACATTTAACATGCTGGTAGAAATTATGTAGAACAAATTTAAGTATCCCTGCATTAAAGTCCCCGGCCACTAGGAGCGCTGCCTCTGGATGAGCGTTTTCCTGTTGACTTATGACCTTATACAGCTCATTCAGTGCAATCTTAATGCCAGCATTGGTTTGTGGTGGTAAATAGACAGCTATGAAAAATATAGATGAAAACTCTCTTGGTAAATAGTGTGGTCTACAGCTTATCATAATATACTTTACCTCAGGCGAACAAAACCTCGAGACTTCCTTAGTAAGAGACTAACAATAGACTAACAATCACTGTACTACCTACTGATTTAACTGCGGACGCAGGTAACTTGCCCCAAAAAAGATGTTCACTCTGTGGCTGTAATGTCACCTTTTGCTTGAGCTTGACCGTACCTACTCTTTCAGGCACAGTCTCGTCTCTCCATCTTTCTGAATTGGGAAGAAGTCACATAAACTGACAGTTTTCATCACTTTAATTGTTGTCGGGCATGGACAAGAGTCTCCACTAACCGTCAGTTTCTTTCAGTAGCTTTATCAGTTTCTTGATGGCATTGCTGCCCAGTATCATCTCATCAGCTTGGCCTGGCACGACTAGTGCAGGAATTATAATTTTACATCCGTAAACTGTGACGTCAAGATCATACATTGCTATAGGGGTAACATGATGACCGCCACAGCCAACAATAAAAACATAATCAGCCGAATAGACAGGTGTGAGAAATAAACAGTCAGTTCTTGGAATTCTGTGTGCCATTTGAAAAATGACAGTTTTGTTGTCAGGGATACTATTGCTGTAAAGCTTGTACAGGGACTCACAATCTTCCATATCATCAGTGGTGGTGTTGGGAGGTTTACTCTCATGATCTGCAATGTCCTCCCCTACGCACAGACCGGTTGGTTTCCCTGCTCCATCTGAATTGTGGTTATTTTCGTCTCCGGACAGTTGCATCTAGAATGGTGAGCTGAATGACACTAAAAACACAGTCTATTCTCACCGCAATGAGAGAGTGCAGAGTGAGTGTAATCTTTGCACACATAATATGGTATTCAGGCCTTTAATCTTGGGTAGATTACTAGCAGTCAGTTTCCCTGAGTTCTGAGCTGGGCTAGAGCCATGCAGCAAAGACCTTCTCTAGCATATCAATTACTCTCTCTAGAGCAGAGTGATCTGAGCTCTTAAGTTGCTGTGGCTCCTGTATATCTGCGGATGGGACTGAAGTGGAAGTGACCTCAACTCCGTTCACTGTGATTCTCTCACTTGTTTCTCTGTGTACTTTTGCAGTGGCTTTGAAGCGCATCTCTGCATAGTAGTCATTTAACACATCGTGTACTTCATGTGCAGACCACTTGTCAATTGTTTTGGCTCTGAACGTGAAGGATAGTTCTTTGCTCGGGCAAATCCTGATGAACATGCGTGTGATGTCCGTGCTAAGATCCTCATTTGCCTTACCCTGTTCCTTCAGGCCTTCTGTAGCAGTGTCTGCTGCACGGTTCAGTCTTAGCCAGTATTCATATGGGTCCTCCTGTTCTTTGGGTATATGAGTATTGACCAGTGGCGGTCAGTGCTGTTTAAGATGAGGGAGGATTTTTTTTTTTTTTATGACCATGGTCTTATTTATATTACAGCATATTGGATGACTCTCATTCATATTCAGTTCATCCAGTTCATTTTAACAGCGATAGGTTTAGGCTACCACATGATACTCACATTTTTCCTATACCCATCATGTGTTTGCTACAACCTAGTCTATGAATGAAAGTTTACAACGTAGGTGCACACATGTCGAGAGACAAATTTGAGGTGACAGAGAGTGACATCCAATACCGCCTTACACACTCTTGCCTGCATCTAGCTGATATAGGGTGTAATCATTAGTCCAACAGTTGCAAACTAGAGTTTCTATTGGACAAATTGTTTATCCCCGTTTTGTTACGTTTGCGTCCGTTTATGAAACCATTTTCAACAGAATCGGCGGAATGAATACACCCCTGATAACACGTAAACAGAGTTCACTTTCATAACAGACACGTTGTATTCCTTCTCTTCCCTTTGCATGTGGACTTCAATGCACAACACATCAGCTGTATGTGACCAGGCGAAGAAACCTTTCCAAGCCAAACCGCTAAACCCAGCCTACATTGTTGTCCCCATATTAGCTAAAGTAACGTCATAGTCAGCATAGCTAATAGAACTATCGCATTAGTAAACCCGCTACAATCATGCAGTAACATTAGTCAGTCAGTAAGCAGTTACACCGGCAGGCCCCAGTGGCAATAAATTAGTTATACCAAAAGCTTATCTTGACTTGGAAGAGTTCCAGTGTTGTGTTGGAAAGTCATAGCCACCTAGCTAACATAGCATCCCTCTGTTTGAGCAGGGTGTTTCAGTATGCTAAACTAGCAAGCTGCATTTCCTAGCTAAGTAAGTGAAAGTGAAAAAGAAATGATGAAATCTCTCTCTCTCTATTTCTCTTTTATCTAAAAAGGATCACTTTGGATGAACAACATGTTAGTTCATGCTGCAGGAGCTTTGATAGGCTGGAGGACGTCCTTCGGAATTTGTCATAATAACTGTGTAACTCTACGGAAGGGGGTGAGAACTATGAGCCTCCTAGGTTTTGTCAATGTACCCAGTGGAGGACGGAAGCTAGCTGTCCTCCGGCTTCACCATGGTGCTACCCTACATAGTGCTGTTGAGGCTACTGTAGACCTTTGCAAAATACTGTGTTTTAATCAGTTATTTGGTGATGTGATTATATTTAGCATATTTTTATGTAAAAAGGATCACTTTTTTAATGTTTTACCATTTTAATTTTCATGAAATTCACTGAGGAGGATGGCCCTCCCCTTCTTCCTCTGAAGAGCCTCCACTGGTATTGACTGCAGCTGAAATGCTTCCTGAGGAGACTATAGATGGCATCTGGGTTAGCTAGAATGCCACTATTCCTGATTCCGATTGAGACTACATCTTCTGCTCTTCCCTTGAGATGGATGAGAATCTCTCTGGCCTGTTCCTCTATTTTCATGTGTCCCTTTTTAATAAAGTTTCTCATGGCCTCTTCCCATTCATCAAATGGAATTGTGTCTTATCTCTCCCCTCTAAAGGAAGGTGGTTCTTTGACTTTTCTTTGGGCAACTACTTGGACTTGGGAGAAGTCTAGAACTTGGCTAACTGGAGGGTCAGGTCTGTGTCTTGGTTCACTTTGGCTAGTGGCTACTAGAACTGAAGTGCCAGATAATGCTATCAGCTAGCTGCTGTCCTATCTGTTGGACTATGGTACTCATCTGGCCTATTAGCACTGCATCGTCATTGGGGTTAGGAGTGGAGGTGCTAACAACCTGGGGCCTAGGTGAGTTGACTGCATGATGACCATGAGAAGCTGCATTGCCCCCACTGACTAAAGGAACTTCCCCTGCAATTTCACTACCATTGACATCACCACACACACTAGGACTACCAGTTGGGAAAGGAATAGGTAACCCCAACACACCCCTTCCCCTACCTACATTGACAGGTGTTAGCAAATCTGAACAACAAATACGGTTGAAACTCATTGTAGTAGCTCAAAATGAAAGTTGATAAAAAAAATATTTTGTAGCAAAATTTGAAATTGTGTTTTTTACATTGGATAAAAGTAGAGACTCAGAGCTAGAAAATGATGTATCATACGCTACAGTTGAGGAAAAATTAGAAATGTATTCTGCGTTGAAAATTGGTAAACCTAACTTATGAGAAAATTGCCTTTGAATGTTTTGGTACAACTAATGGAGACCTCTTCTTTGTCTACACCCATTCAGCATCGTTCACACCCTCTCAAGCTTTAGCCCCACCCATCTCTTTAAGGTATGATCCGAGCGTTCTGTCATAACAACAGGAGTCAATCTAACTGGCTAATGTTGGCTAGCTTGCTAGCTACTTCCAGACACAAATGAGAGAACAGCTCACTCTGACCATTTTACTCGCCCTAGCAGAGCTGGTTAGGATGGTTTTATGTTTTCCAGAGCGTTGGTGACTGCAACTGTGCTGCTGGCAACAATTTATGTTTTTTTGCAAACGTCTACTGACACCGGCCATATTCCATGGGTGTTGAGCGTTCGTAATTTCGTCAGTTATTATGCACTCTGGCACACTCAGACGAGAGTTCTCTGAAATCGGAGTAGATAGCCAGAGCGAATTTACCAGCTACATCTATCAACCTTGCCACCAGAGGTCTCTTCACAGTCCCCAAGTCCAGAACAGACTATGGGAGGCGCACAGGACTACATAGAGCAATGACTACATGGAAATCTATTCCACATCAGGTAACTGATGCAAGCAGTAGAATCAAATTTAAAATATGTATAAAAATACACCTTATGGAACAGCGGGGATTGTGAAGCAACACAAACATAGGCACAGACACATGCATATACACACATGATAACATACGCTCTATACACACACGTACACATGGATTTTGTGTTGTAGATATGTGATAGTGGATTATGGGCCTGAGGGCACACACTTTATGTTGTGAATTCTGTAATGAATGTATTGTAATGTTTTAAAAATTAATTTTGTTGGACCCCAGGAAGAGCTAATGGGTACAAATATCTACCTCAAATACCTTGTAACCCTGCACACTGATCTGGAACTGGTACTCCTTGTATATAGTTTTATTCTTGGGTATTTTATTGCTCGTCAAACGAACAGTTGTCTCCATGTCTCGTTCGTACCTGGTAGGAGTACTCGGGTGGTGGTCCCGCGGAGTTCATCCCATTGGCTGGGGGAGGAGGGTAGGCATAGGCCTCATTGGCCATATATTTTCCAGATAATCTACCAATTTTCCTTCCTGAGGGCTTCGCGGTATTCCCGTTCAAACCGAAAGTGCTATTTAAAAGCATATACCGTATTTTCCGCACTATAAGGCGCACCGGAGTATAAGCCGCAGCAGCTAAATTGAATGATGTGTACATATATAAGCCGCACTGGACTATAAGCCGCAGGTGTTTTAATGTTTAATTACCATATGTAAGGGTTCGTGCACAGAGGGGATTGTCGGGAAAGAGATGGCTGCTTGAGGAAGCTCCCATTTATTAAAATTTCAACAAACAAGTTGCATATTTGCATAACGTATTCAAGTGTTACCATTTAGTTTAATAGTAGGTACAGAACATATACTGTTCTGTGTAAACTGTACTGTATCACATAGCGTTTCAGACACACAAACAGCGCACATACTGGCAGTGATCTACAGCAGTGGTTTTCAACCAGTATTCCTTGAGGGAGTGCTAGGGGTTCCCCAGCAAAATTAGTTAATAGCGTCACAATCATTTAACCACTTAACTTTGGTTATTTTTGAAAAACCTTGAAAAAGTGTGCACATCTTTGAATATTTATCTACATTATAGCCTACAGTAGTACCATGAAGCTCGCATCTGCTACAAGTCCATGGTGCTTGCCTACGGAGCTGTGAGGGGAACGGCACCTCCGTACCTTCAGGCTCTGATCAGTCCCTACACCCAAACGAGGGCACTGCGTTCATCCACCTCTGGCCTGCTGGCTCCCCTACCTCTGCGGAAGCATAGTTCCCGCTCAGCCCAGTCAAAACTGTTCGCTGCTCTGGCACCCCAATGGTGGAACAAGCTCCCTCACGACGCCAGGACAGCGGTGTCACTCACCACCTTCCGGAGACATTTGAAACCCCATTAAGGAATACCTGGGATAGGATAAAGTAATCCTTCTACTCCCCCCCCCCCCCCCCACATTGTAAAGTGGTTATCCCACTGGCTATAAGGTGAATGCACCTATTTGTAAGTCGCTCTGGATAAGAGCGTCTGCTAAATGACGTAAATGTAAATGTAAATGCAATACCATAACAAAAAACTAAGCTTGCAGCGCTTGACGAGGCAATATCAACGGCTAAATTAAATGTGTTTTTTTTAAAGTGCAAAATAAAGTGCCTGTAACACGACAGTAAGCGCGTAAGCTTAAAGTTGGTCCTCTGTAGCTCAGCTGGTAGAGCACGGCGCTTGTAACACCAAGGTAGTGGGTTCGATCCCCGGGACCACCCATACACAAAAAAATTTATGCACGCATGACTGTAAGTCGCTTTGGATAAAAGCGTCTGCTAAATGGCATATTATTATTTATTATATTAACACGGCTGCTTAAAATATACGGTAATCAGCCTACCAGAAAAGTCATTAATTCTCATCTTCATCTTTTAGGCTAAGGTGCAGTACACGGCTGTAACCAGAAAAGTCAAGTCATTAATCCTCATCTCCGTCTTCTAACTGCATACTAAAACCACCAAAGTCCTCATCTTCTGTGTCGGAAACGAACAGGCTCAGGGTGGCTTCGTCAGCCACTCTCCTCTCTCCTTCGTTGTCGCTCTCAAAACCAACGAACTCAACCAACTTCCTTTGCACAAACTGTCTCGCTCTCGTAATGTCTGTCTGTCTTGCTCTCGTTCTGTCTCTCGTTCTGTCTCTCGTATACACTCTCGGTTCCACTTTTACTTTTGCGCGCTACCTGCCTCACTCTTTTCCGGCCTCCAGCTTTTCCTGCTGGAGCCCGCCGCTTAAAGGTGGGGGGCGCGGACCGATCATAGAGCCCATAGAGTTAAAGTTGGTGGACTGTAACCTGTAAAATCCATAGATTTAGGAGGTCTTCTAGTGGCTGTTATCTGTAAAAATCCATAGATTAGCCGCACCGTATTATAAGCCGCAGGGCCGAAAAATGGGAAAAAAGGCGCGGTTTATATAGTCCGAAAATTACGGTAATACCATTAAATAAAATCTGACATGATTATACCACTGTAGTGTATTAAGATTATGACTTTGTTAATGTTTTAACAAAGTCATAACCTGAGGGGATGTTTATTTAGGTTCAAAGAGAGCCGTTTTTAGTGTGACACCCCAGATAGAACAGAGGAAGTGTGTGTTGTAGACAGGGGATTGGACAGTAGAGGGAGCCACCCATATTTTGGGGAAGATTATATATACTGGGTTTAAACGAAGAAGAGGTTAGAGCGGCCATTGCAATTTGGGAAATGCTGCTCTCCGGGGGGATCATGACACCCGTAAACTTATGCTGAAATCTTGTGATATGAATAAACCTTATGATCAAAGTTCAGTATAAGCGGACTCCTTTGTTTACAGCAATAACTAGCGACATTAACTCGACACTACAAATGGCGTCACGAACAGGATCGGTCTGCATCTTTCTTGTTTTCCATTCATGAGCCCCGAGGTGACTCCCGCTCAAGCCGGCTTATAAGGTGAGATTCCTCACAAATGTTGGCCGCTAGTTGGTTCACTGGCTTATGGGTGTGTGCGCTGGGGAGATGTACCGTGTAAATTACTTGTGTGTGCTGATGTGGTTTTGTTGCTGTCGATTAAGGGTCTGTTATAAATATTCTAAATTTTGTTTGCACTGGTAAACGGCGCAAATAGGGGGGAGTGTCTATAGAAATAGGCTTGAATAGGAATTCTAGAGCAATCGATGGTAGTGAATAAGGCAGATATACAAGGCAGATATACAAGGCAGAGATACGTATACACATTAGGGCATTGCGAATCTGGTAAAGACCTCAGGGAGGCGATCTTAGGATGGGCCGAAAATCCTCTAACGCATTATGTGTTTTGGGTCAGTCTGGGACTGGGGAGTGGTTATAAATTCTATTGCAAGTTACTGCTCATCTTGTATCCGACGGGGTATATGTTTGGGGGAACCTCTCATAGAATATCCAGAACTCACGGCAGCATAAATTTAGGGACAAAGGAAAAAGGAATTTAAGGCGCAATGTAGGTTACATTGTTACATGCCACATGTTACATACATGCTAATGCTAAATGCTAATGCTAATTATGCTACATGCTAATATGTGACCTTAGAGGGCCATTGCGATGGAATAAAGCCTCTTAAATTATGTTTGTGTGTGTAGAATTTAAGTTCTATGCTTTGTGAGCTCTGTTAAATGTTGTTTGACTATGAGGAGAAAACGGAGTTACAGCGGGACTGTTAACTGTCTGTTTGGGTTGGGGAGAGAGCTGAGAAGCTCCCTTCCACGGTGAAATCGTATTGATGAATGTACTGCGCATGCGTGTGATTTTACGACACTAGAGTGACATAGGGAGAATATGCCTCTGATACACGGTGCTGTGGGGAGACACAGACGAAGGAACAAAGAGGAGAGATTTGAACACGAATGGAATGTTCTAGTTGTTACATCGGCTGTTTGACGATGAAACTGGTTTCTTGAGACATATTGAATTGATAAATGAGAGAGATATGTTGACGGATTAAAAATAATTAAATAAATAAATAAAATAAAAATTTTATTGAGCTGTTTATGCGATTCCTGAGTTAATTCTTAGAGCGAATGTGAACGGAGGAATATTGAATGGTTGAAGTGGCTCAGTGACTGCATAAACTGCTAAAATTCTTGTCTGTTTCTCTGTTCTTTTGTCATATGAGAGGCGATGGGACGAGAGAGAGAGAAAGAGAGGAGGTGCTGACGTGTACATCACGTGACAAGGGGTGACGCGACAGAGGATCGAGTCAAAATCAGGCTAGTGCTGTTCTGTTTACAAAATCTTCCCCTACAGGATATTTCATGTTATGACAATTTCACAAAGACTTGGCAAAATACTGATTGAATAAAATTTGCATTTTGGAGTTTCTGTGCATGAGTTGGTTTGATTACAGTTCTGTTGTAAATCGAGTACTGACATTATTCTGTAAAATTAAGATAATTGGATGCTTATTAAGCAATGGGATTTATGAGTACTGTAGTGTTGCTGGATTATAGATATTATACATACCACCTTCAATCAGGAGGGGTAAGATAGCCACTAATTGATAAATTAGTAAAATAGGAAATAGAAATAAAACATTATTTTTATTATTCATAAATGTATTGAGTAATTGTTTAATTGGAGAAACAAATTGTTTTAATTAATTATTTTTGAATATTCATATTTTTATTCATTAATTTTTATTATTTGGATAAAAAAAATAAAAAAAATGCACATTAAAGGAATATAAAATAGTTGTTACGATGGGGAAAAAGGATATAAGGACTATGAAGGTAATTACACCTGTTGATATAGTTGAAAATAGTAAACATTGCAATACCATTAACTAAAGGTTGTCTGGAAAAGGGAACAAAAGTTGGCCTGACATTGAACAACCATAGCTAGTAGAGGGAATCTTAACCCTGACGTCATCAACATGATGAAAGTGATTGAATAATAGAGAGAGGAGAAGCAGAAACGACCATAAAGATAAAAGAAAACTCCAAAAGGAAGAAAATGAGATGTCTGGAAGAGAAGAGTGAGGTTAAGGAAGATGGAACTTGAAGATGATGATGCTGATGATGATGATCAGAGTGATTGAGAAGAGATCATGGGTGGATATGACTCTGTGATCAGAAGGAAGTTGGCAAGAGAGGAAAGAAGAAGGATACTAGAGATTTGATCTCTGATGGACGTTGAAGGAAGAAGGATACAAGAGATTTGATCTCTGATGGAAGGTGAAGATGGAGAAAGCGATGAAGATTTGGAGATTAAAGGTGCTTCATATTCAAGAGGATTTTATCCAACAATGATTAGCAAAGAAGAAATAGAAAGAGATATAGACCGATGCGTATCATGCCTGGATAAAGCGAATAGTTTAGAAGAAGTAACACAACTGGAGGAACAACTCAAGAAGCTGAAGATAAAGTAAGAAGATGATGGAAGATGATATTTCGAGGACAGAACTTAGAATATAACCTTTTGAAGAATACTGATATGTCAACAACAAGAAAGAGCAGGACCAAGAAACTCTCAGAAAACTTGATCAAATACAACTGGGGAAGGAGAAGAAGAAGAAGAAGAAGAAGGAGAAGAAACAAGCTTTGGGTTATGAAGAATCAGAGTGAATCAAATCAACAATCACTGCTATAGCTTCAATTGAACAAGGTCAAATGCAATTGTACCAGCCACCAAGGGCGGTACCAGTTGATCCATATCCACAGCCAGTTTCTGGACAGACACAGAATTGGAGAGGAAGAGGACGAGAAGGCTTAGAAGGAGGAGGAAGATTTCAGCTACACTTCCAGCAACTTTCAGAAGAGTGTTATAATTGTGGACAGGTTGGTCACTTTACCTGTGAGTGCAATGCGCCAGGAGGAAACAACAGAGGAAATTTCTGAGGAAGATAAAGGAGCAAGTGAAGATCACCTGTTCTCCAGGTGAACCCTTAAAGGAGCAAGGATTCTAGAGTGCCTAGAAGATCCGAAGGGGGGTGTCAGCTGATAGCACCGATTAGGGAAAAAAAATAAATCCAACAATTGAAGTGAAAATAAAAAGGACTAGGAGGAGGAATAGAGGAAAAGCTTTTATCTGTGTTGAGCCTAAAGAGGTTAAACATCTCACTATGTAAAATTAACTAATTAGGATAAAGATTTGAGGGAGTAAAACAGCTAATTACTCTTAAGGAACCAATTGAGCTCTGCTATAAAAATCAAAGAGAAATTAAAATACACATACTGGTATCAGAACATATACCTATTGCATTGTTGGGAAGAGATGCATTGTGTAAATTGAACTGTACAATAAGATGTACACTAGACGGCTGTCTGGTAGAAGATTTTAAAAAGTAGGGTTTTTGGGAATCATATTTGCTTGAAAAGATAATATCATAGGAAGGATGACAATCTATTAGACTGCCTATTAGACAATCTGTCTGAAAAATAAAGTTAAAAGAGGTGACTGTTATTCTTGGTTACATTCCTACACCAGGAAATTTCAAACTAGGCTAAACGATGTTTGATCGTTTGCCAAGTCTGTGTGTAAAGAAGTCAGAAGCAGGTGGGACTTCCCGATCACATATTCTAAAAATTGGTGGTAAAGGGATTTTGTGGATAAATCAGTGGAAAAGGTTTTTTAAAAGTTAGGAGAAAAGATTAGATTAAGAAGGTTATGAGAACTAGGGTTGAAGGAACGCTAGGACAGTAAGCTAAGTTTCAATGTTAGTAGGAAGAGAGAGTGAATGTAGTGACACTAGTGGTGATAGATGGAAATACAAGTGAAGAGTTCAAAGCTTTAGGGAGAATGGATGAAGTAACAACAATGACATCAACACTTCAGCATATAAAAAACAACAGTGAGAAGCAATTCAACTCTTTCTACATTGATAGTTATTAAAGCCATAAATATATCGCATTTGATTACAAGGGAACCAATAGCTCCAGCACCAATTTTAGAAGAAAAGACTGTTATTAGGGTTAGGATGGGTGATACAGCTCATCTTCCTTGTAGCTGTGAGAGATGGAGTGGGGGAGGGGACGTTCCTCCCACATGGATAGATAATTATGGAGAAGAAGTATTGTTATCAGGACCAGATGTAGAAGCTGTGCCCCCTAGTCAAAGGAAGTATATTTTGTACAACGATATGAAGTGGAAGAGGGTTATGAGTGATTGTTCACTTATTTTGCGTAATGTTACAGAGAAAGATCAGGGAGAATATATGTGTACTTATCTAGTGCAAGCATTAAAATTTGTTCCGGTTAAGAATTATTAGTTAAAAGGCTATGTAATTCGTAAAGTGACGCTCATAATGGAAGAGTTGAAGTCTGTTGAAGCTTCCACAGTCACCAAAGGAGTTCAGGAGAAGTATATTACAGTAGCCACTCCAACAGTAAATAATACACAGAGGATATTGGTGGCTTTCCCACTAGAAGTAGTTAAGGGTGTTAATACATCAACTAAATCCACTACTTTAATGGTAACTTTGGAAGGGATTAATGGTACGACGGCAATAACAAATGTAGGAAGTATGACACAGACACCAACAACAACTTTTCTCAAATTAAAGCATGTAGCAAGAGTGACTCAGGAGTTTATGATACGGATGGAGAGTGCTGTCAATGGTAGTAAGGATAGGGTTAAAATAGGAGAGCAGATGGTGGTAGAGAAGAATATAGATTCATCTGAAATAGTGCAAGATACTATCATGGAGGTACAGGATGAGTTCTTTGATTTCAACATAACATCAGAAGATACATCTGATCAATACCGCTCGTTAGGGAAAAGAGAAACTAAATGGAAGTCATATGGATTTGATTCTTCTGTTTTGAAGATTAAAGATGAATGGGCAGGTAGGAATCTTTGGTTCCAACAGTTAACTCATTCTGTAAGATCAGTGAGGAATCATGAGGGTCCATGTCTGTTGAGAATTCCAGCACCAGGCACGTGGGGTTCCATTTTAGAGACGGTCGCTCAACCTCTATCAAGTACGTGTCAATCTTATGCTTTGCCATGGCTGTTGTATCAGCAACAATCATTAACAGATAAAATAATGTCATTGTCAAAACATTTGTTTAAGCCTAGGTTTAGGTGTTCTTGGTTAAATAAATTACCCTATGTGAATTTGTTAGATGGGAAGGAAAATCAGTTAACAGCGAACCCTGAAGCATTGGAGGTGAAACCAGTGAGGGCTAAAAGTTGTTTTTGTTCTAATAAAACATATGATGGAAAGGGTATGTTCATGGGAATATCAGATTGTGATGATTATATGATGACTTTGGGTAAGCATGAACATAAGGTTAGAGATGAGAAATATGTTACTTTTTATGTTCCCGTTAGTAAGAACAGCAGGACTTTGATGGTGGAAGATCAGTTTTTGCCTGGCAATGTGACTATTGGGAATTTTAGAGATATTTGATGGGTTTGTGGTGATAAAGCATATATATTCTTACCCTATGGATGGACAGGATGTTGTTACATGTCAACGTTGAAGCTTCCATATGAGGTTTTTACCATCAAAAGAGGGGTAGCACCGGACACAGATAAATCTGAATCTAGGTTTGGAAATAGGGTGAAAAGAGACATGGCGACATTTCATAGTCTTGAAGCCTACCATTGGAGGATAAGTCTAGGAGAGAAGTGGGGACTGGGACTTTTTCCATGGTATGGTGTAACATTTTTGGCAGATAATATTAGCTATACTTTGATTCCAGATAGTTCAGATAATATCACTAGTGTTATAGATGCATTGAAGAATATAAGGGATGCATTTGGTAGATCTGAAGGAGCTGGATGGTCAGTGAAGTCTTGGTTGCAAGATTAGTTAGGCCCAGTGGGAGCAGTGATGGTTCAGGTTTTAATAGCTGCTTTGATAGCACTGTGTGTGATGTTTTTCTTTTGTAATGTGTTACTGACCTTTGAGAAAGCTATGATATTGAGATGGGTTGGAGTAGTGATGCCTGGAGACAACGCTCAGATGCCGTTGTTGACTGTTCCTGATCTGGATGAAGAGGGACAAGTGGGACTGGATGGAGTATTGATGGATAAATATCCTTTTTGATTATTTGATCATTTTTCAATTTTTTTTTCAATATTAGTGTAATTTTAGTATGATGTTATGAATCAAAGGGGGGAAATAGGATAATGTGATTCATATATCATTTTATATCATTTTTTATATTCTTAGTTGATATTGATGTTTTAATTTGAATGTGTTGTTTTGCAAAAGATACTGTTTGGTCTTTTATTTTCTTCCAGAAGCATTTGGGGGAATATGTAGAGATTGAAATACTCAAACAAGGACAATATGAAGGGACAATATGAAAGGAGAATGACTGGAGGAGATGGAACAAGGAAGGTGTGGAAATGTTCCGATTCCATCATCGACGATGCATTGGAAGAGGAGACTACGGGGGAGATGAAGTGTAGTGGACTACATTCCAGTGTCTGCAATGAAATATAGACATATTTGCATGTGTAATACATCATTTGTGTCATATTCTTAGGTATTAATTTTTGTAGAATGATATTTGATGTTATTGAATACATGTGGGGATCTTAGATGTTTTTGTTTATTTCGTGAATGCTTAGGGACAGGGAGTCTAGGCAGGGATAGAGATCCACTGTAGGGTCCGATGGGTCGACCAGCCTTAGTGTGGATATTTTTTGGATAGTATTTTGTTTGCTGGGGCTTTCATGTGTATTTAATTGCATCATAGTTTCAAATGCATTGATAAAGATTTATGAATTGATCTGGAGTACCTAGGTGGTTGCCTGGGGCAGAGGGGCCGTGAGAGAATTTTACTGTCTTGATTGATGGAGGGATATTTGGAAAGAAGGCTGCCAGACAGGTTTTTCGCTCTTACACTCCATAAAGATTTGTTCATATTTCATAGTAATGTATTCACACTTCATAAAGATTTGCTCATATTTCATAGAAAGGTATTTACACTCCAGAGGGAAATGTTTTTGGTTTATTGTTAAAGATACTCAATAAGATAAATTGTTACTTGTCATAATCCTATTTTGTTTGTTTTCGAGACTTTTAGTTAGTCTCAAAGGGGGGGATGTAGTGTATTAAGATTATGACTTTGTTAATGTTTTCAAGTGGAACCTGAGGGGATGTTTATTTAGGTTCAAAGAGAGCCGTTTTTAGTGTGACACCCCAGATAGAACAGAGGAAGTGTGTGTTGTAGACAGGGGATTGGACAGTAGAGGGAGCCACCCATATTTTGGGGAAGATTATATATACTGGGTTTAAACGAAGAAGAGGTTAGAGCGGCCATTGCAATTTGGGAAATGCTGCTCTCCGGGGGGGATCATGACACCCGTAAACTTATGCTGAAATCTTGTTATATGAATAAACCTTATGATCAAAGTTCAGTATAAGCGGACTCCTTTGTTTACAGCAATAACTAGCGACATTAACTCGACACTACACCACTCTAAATGGAGAAATATGCACAATCTAAAGGGTTCTTTATGTATTTGTTGCAATTTAATCAACTCAATGTTCCCTCAAAGTCACCACACCATTTCATTGATGTAGCCTAGTTTTAACAGGCCTATGAAGCACTGATGGCCGACGGGTCAAATATGAGGTTAATACAGTAAAAATGATTCTTTTTAGCCTACCTTTGAAAGATTCATTTTGGCCCTTTTCTCTACCCTTGCACCTGGCTATCGAGGGAATTTGGGAAGGTTGTGGCTGTTTATACTTCACTTATTGTTATGATTTTGTCAGAGGAAACTAATCTGAATCTCCAATAATCAAACAGTTAAGCTGTAGCGGAGATTCAACAATGGATAGCGCCGCAGTTGATCAATTGCCCGTGAATCTAAACCCACAGTTAATATGCCATTCTAAGGTAGGCTATATTTTACATAAAATCTTATGAGGCCTACTTACTGCATCTGTTTTCTAGCAATAAAGTAAATGATCATCTCTGAAGTCACAGCATAAATGAAACGTGAGCCTTTGGACTACATAATCAAAGTAAATAAACTGCCATTATTACTTTTATTCATTACAAAATACACAGTTCACGCATTATTTTTCAACAGGAAAAACAGCCTTGGTCAGAAACTAAGTAATTGACGCTGACTGATTCCCTGTAGCAAACAATATCATTTGCATAGGCCATACCCGTTTTAACTTGATGCTTCAAAACAGGCTCAATTCAGGTCGGTTTTGCAATCGGCCTCGTTGGCATAAGTGAGTAAAGCGTTGCCACAGACCTCTTTTTGTATTAAAGCAGGTAGGCCTACCGGTAGCTCAAAAGTTGGAGTCAATTTTGTTACTGTATTTCAAGGTTGCGCGTACATGCGCTTTGAATTCATGGTGACTAAAAACGGTAGGCTACGACGCACAAACCCTAGGTTAGAGGCCCTAGAAGCAACTCTGGGAGAGCTAGGACCAGATCGCAACCTGCCAGCTAAGACAGGTTAACATTGCCTTTAACCTAAACGTTTGGATTTTTACTGGCATATGAAGACCAACCCCCAAAACGATTGGCTAGTGATATGAGAGCTGGTGTTACATGTAAGAATTCACGAGTAGGAAACCAATTGTCCGTAGACTCAAGACTAGTATACACCCAGCAGAGTAATTTAAATGCAATTTGACAACCGTGACATTAGTCAGCACCGACACCATTAACCCCAATTCTAGCAACATCCTCATTTACAGCCGTGATATGTACCAACCCCAAACGCCCAGTTCTACAACCCACATCAGGTTAGTATAACCTAGAACCCATTACATCATTTGATGCTACTAGCATAAGTTGACCTACACTCAGCAAATGTAGCTTAAGGAAGTCCAATGGTAATTTAAACACCTTAACCACTAATTGGTCGAAGTAGAAATATTGCTGATGCCAAAGCAGGTTTATAATGCCATAAAACTGTTTTGCCATCATCCCAGTTACTAAAGTCAGGTCAATGAACCTCCAAAACAATACTAAGGACACAAGTATTCAAGTTAATGTTTAATTGAGGCAAAAGACACAAACGCAGTTACACACAACCTGGACTAGAGTACCCATGTACGTCCCACTTCAAATATCCAGGTTTGTGGTCAACGGGGTCTCAGATGCAGAGGTGAACTGTTCCTCAATGGCATGGTCAGTAACGTCGTCGGACGTCGGACGTGCCAGTTGTGGCTTCAGGAGCGGCGTCGTCGGACGTGCCAGTTGTGGCTTCAGGAGCGGCGTCGTCGGACGTGCCAGTTGTGGCTTCAGGAGCGGCGTCGTCGGACGTGCCAGTTGTGGCTTCAGGAGCGGCGTCGTCGGACGTGCCAGTTGTGCCTTCTGAAGCGGCGTCGTCGGACGTGCCAGTTGTGGCTTCTGAAGCGGTTGTGGCAGTAGGAGAGTTTCCATAGTCATCAGACCAGCGTCTCATCTTCTCAGCAGAGGCCAGGTCATCGTTTGCCAGAGAGCTACCATAGTTTGGAGAGTCTTGGGATGCTACTTCATTTGTCTCCAAATACTCTAGAGAAAAAGAGAAGAGGAACAGTTGGGTGTTCTACACGGTCTAGGCCAAATTGCCATTTGAATGTTCAGCAACATTGCACCCCACTGAACCCGACGTAGTTCTAAACGAATGTTGCAGGCCTAACATTTTCTGGCTTCTTTAGCATCAGACCCTATGGATCGGAGCATGTGCAATGGAGACGTCATTTGATGACAGCTCTGAAAAACGTAGGTTCAGGTACACAAGCAAATTATCAAAATCAACAGCAAAGGGTTTGATAACTTCTGGTTTAAAAAAAGATTCTAAACATTTGTTATTTAGACTGGGTTACTCTACGGTGTTGAATTAGTTTAAAACACAGCAGCAAAGAACATTGCTAGAAGGGATGGGATAACATAGGGGAAGAAACGCTTACCTCCAAGTCTCCTCTGCAGAGAGACTTCATCTTGTTTCTGGGACTTGCCAACAGGGGAACAAGAAACTGAGGAGAAAGAGCTGACAGAAGTTGAGTTGACACAAAATAGCTACATATATTTAATAGCAGTGAACAAAAAAGATGACCAACGTGGAAGAAACAGACAGTCAAATTTGAATCTCCAACTTACAAAGTTCAACATGTTTCCCAAACAAAACCCTTCAATCCAAATAAAACATTAGTGAACCAACCTTTGAAGACCCCCACAGTCAGCACAAAGAGCAGAAATTCTCTCACACCTCCCATGATTATGAGAATAGTCTTTATTATCAACAAGTAATGTCATCCCATGGCCTGTATGAGGCTTATATAGGCCACTAATGACCGTTTACCAGACAAACATGACTTAACGATCAATTAACATGCTTGATTGAGTTGAAACATTCAGATAGAAATAGACCATGTAGAACAGATGTTTCTTTGGAGGCAGGCAATCTTTTCTACTCTATATATTGCATTTATATCTGCTATGTTTTACCCTTCTGGTCTCAGATCAGCAGTAGAAAGAAGTTGGCATAATTATTTTAGGTATAATCTTCAAAGATTTTCGGGGGAAATAAACACTGTACCCAAATTCAGTTTTTATTATGATCCTGGGAAATGGGTAGGCCTCCACCATATGGTCCTTCACAGTTTTACACCTGTGTTATATTCCTTTATTTACATAGATCACATACATAAATATATATGTTAGCTGTTAGTAGCTTTGGGATCAAATTTTCATATTGTATTGTTACTAACCATATATCATATTTTCCTCATTTGCTCTGTAGGAGACTCGGCTGGTGGAGATTCGTCATATGAAGGACATTCAAGTGGATGTGACCCCTAACCTGCAGAACAGGCTCAGCGGGGTGACAGACATCCTGTAACGGATCTCCAAGCTAGTGTCTGAGGACCTGGAGAAGGCTGTGTCTACAGCTGTGGGGCAGGACAAGCAAGGTAACCTAACCTCACCTAACCTCACTGTATGAAGGATTTTATTTTTATGTATAGTCATCTCCAATCTGTTAAAATATATGTCTCTGTATTTCTCGCCCAATCTCTCTCCTCTTCCCCATCCCCTTCACTAGGTTCTCCCCAGGATAAGCACACCATCCTGGCTGTGGTCCCCAGTCCTGCTGCTCCATGACACCTAGCCAGAAAGCAGGGCCTCAGTGAATGTATGTGGTTGTTCCTTACTTTAACATAAAACTCTCATAGATATTAACACAGTAACTGTAAATAATAACATATATTCTGGGCTATATAATTAGTAACCTGAATGATCTATTACCTATCCGTTGTTTTAGAGCTAATTTAGACTAATAAGCTGTACACCTAAATGTCTTCTCCCCTGCTCCCTTCCCCCTCCTCCTCCTCCTCAGACCGCTGTACCCTGACCTTTGACCCTCGCACGGTCAACGGTCACCTGCTCCTCTCCAGGGAGAACCTACGGGTGCCTCTTCCCACCATAATCTTTGACCCCTACATATCTCCCCCAGGTGACCTACGAGGGCATCCCCAGGAAGGAAAAGGGGAAACAGTGTATGGTGGGAATGAACGATCTTCCCTGGAGCCTCCAGCTGGATGAGTGCCAGTTGAGCGCCTGGCACAATGGGTGCCGGGAAACGATGGCTGGCCACTCCCACCACTCCCACGCGGCTGCATGCCTTCCACTGTGCCTTCACTCAGGAGCTGTTCCCTGCCTGTTGGATAGGGGCGTCAGCATCACCCTCTGCTTGCCACGATGACAACACGAAAGGGAATGACCGTGACCTAACAATCTCATATTGGATTAGTCTCCATAACCATAGACTTCGATAGACATCGCATCATTGTATCTGTCCCATTATGGTGTCTGCAAGAGCACAGGCAGCGCCATTGAGGCCATCTCCATTTTGAAGTAGTCCATTGTCATTTTCTTCTTCTACTGCTTCTATGAGTTGGCAAACAAACTGAAAGGGTGCACACTGCCACCTAGAGTGTGTTTGAACAGGTATAAAGCCAAGGTTGGCGATTTACTGCCACCTGCAGTTATGGCATTTTTTCTCATGAGTATAATTCATTGGCTGATCCCCCGTGGTGACCTGGATGGAATTCTGTGATCATTCCTTAACCTATAGGAAGTCCCACCCCATCCCCCCTTTTGCCCTCAGAAAAGCCTAAATTTGTCAGGGCATGGACTCTACAGGGGTACTGGCCCATGTTAACTCCAATGCTTTCCACAGTTGTGTCAAGTTGGCTGGGTGTCCTTTGGGTGGTGGACAATTCTTGATACACACGGGAAACCCCAGCAGTGTTACAGTTCTTGACACAAACCAGTGTGCCTGCCACCTAATAACATACCCCGTTCATAGGCACTTAAATGTTTTGTCTTGCCCATTCACTCTCTGAATGGCACACATACACATACACAATCCATGTCTCAATTGTCTCAAGGCTTAACACTCCTTCTTTAACCTGTCTCCTCCCCTTCATCTACACTGATTGAAGTGGATTTAACAAGTGACATCAATAAGGGATCATAGCTTTCACCTGGATTCACCTGGTCAGTCTATGTCATGGAAAGAGTTCTTCATGTTTTGTATACTCAGTGTATATAAAGATGATATCTCTATCATTCTCTATGGGCTAGGTAGAGCAAGAACCATATTGTCTATACTTGTGTCACTAACCTTGGTCTAGGGGAGTAATTACATATATAGAGGGAAGCGAGCTAGTTATTTCGATTGAATCCCAGCCCCTGTTCCAGTTGGATACTAGGACACTGATGCCTGGATGGGTGAAAGCAATATGGCCTTCCATTATGCTCCGTGGAGTTGCCTCCATATTCCCTTCAACTATCCAGACTTCTAAGATCAGTTAGTTTGAGAAAGTACTAGGATGTATGTAGGAAAGTAAGTCATTTAGGCGTATTACGGAACTATCCTGTGTATGTGAGACCTTTCCTTCTCCGACTGTAGTCTGCAACACCCATTTTTCCCATAGTGAGATAATTTAGCCAAGTCAGCATTTTAGAAACAAAATCCTTAACCTGGTGAGACCCCAGGTTGCGAAAATGCAACAGGCCCTCAAACTCATGTCAAACACTACATAGTTTATCTCCTTAGACCCGTATGTACACTGAACAAAAATATAAACGCAACATGTAAAGTGTTGGTCAAGGATTATTTATTTTTTTATTCCTTGATGTGATGTGGTGGGTGAGTGAGTGTGTTCTAGAATGTTCAGAAGAGTGACATTCAGGACATGACATAATAGGCCAACTTCTCTATACACACACACACACACACACACACAGGCAGTAGCAGTAGTAGCATATAGCCAAGATAATCTTTCCATGTACACTGAACAAAAACATATTGTAAACGCAACATGCAAACATTTAAAAGATTTTACTGAGTTACAGTTCATATAAGGAAATCAGTCAATTTAAATACATAAATTAGGCCCTAATCTAATCTGTGGCGTTGTGTTGTGTGACAAAACTGCACATTTTAGAGTGGTATTTTATTGTCCCCAGCACAAGGTGCACCTCTGTATTGATCATGCTGTTTAATCAGCTTCTTGATATGCCACACCTGTCAGGTGGATGTATTATCTTGGCAAAGGAGAAATGCTCACTAACAGGGATGTGAACACATTTGTGCACTAATTTTAAGATAAATAATATTTTTGTGCGTATGGAACATTTCTGGGATCTTTTGTTTCAGCTCATGAAAAATGGGACCAACACTTTACGTGTTGCGTTCATATTTTTGTTCAGTATAGTTAGTTGGACTAGGATCAGGGATTCGCTTCTATACTACCTAGACATTATGGTCCCTATCAACACAAAGTTCAAGTTTCATATTACACCATATTCCCTATATACAAGGGTGACATTTCAGATTTGTACCATAAGTCAAACTTCACCAACTCTTATGTATTTAAAAACTGTTTTTTAAGGTTAATTCAGGCTAGTCTCTTTGCAATAATATTTATTTTTCAACAGAGACCTGGTCATATGATCGACTGCTACCCTCTCATATTTAAGTCGTCACATTAAAAACCTGTACAGACAAATAATAAATAAACAAATAATAGTGTCCAGTACAGGCCGTGAGAAGGAGGGGTGGGAGCTGAGATACAGGCGCTCTTCTTGTCTTCAGCAGGGGAGTAGGGTGGAGGTTTGTCCTGGAGAAGATGTTTTCATACATTCCCCTAATTTATTTGGACAGTGAAGCTAAGACTTTTAATTTGTCTCTATACTCCAGCATTTTGGATCTGAGATCAAGTGTTTCATGTGAGGCGACAGTACAGAATGTCACCTTTTATTTGAGGGTATTTTCATTCATATCTGTTTTAGAAATGAAAGCATTTTATGTATCTAGTCCCCCCATTTGAATGTATCATAATTAATTGGACAAATCCAATTATAGTGAGTAGTCAAACGTTTAGTGTCAAAAGTTTAGTATTTGGTCCCATATTCCTAGCACGCAATGACAACATCAAGCTTGTGACCAATATTCCCTCTAATCTATTTTAGCACTGAGCAAATTTCAGGTCGGCTGAGCGCAAACTTGAACGTTTTGAAAATTCTGTTCAACTTCCAACGAGTGTTAACTGTGAACACAGAGGCTGTGCCCGCTTTAACTTACTGTTTTAACAGTGGCCAAGTAGGCTACTATGGCTATTTGATCATAATGTAGGCCTACTGTCAAAAACAATGGAGAAAATGCATCCCATAACATTTAACATGGAAATAGCTGTTCAATCATTCAGCCTACAGAAGCAGCCAATGTGTGGTGTTCAATGTAGGCCTACATTCCATGAGACTTTTGAAAAAAACATGCAGGGCTTGACATTAACCTCTATGAGATCGGTGTCCCGTATACGGGACGGTTGAATTAACGTGCGCTAATGTGATTAGCATGACTGTTGTAAGAATCAGCAAACTTTCCAGGACATAGACATCTATCATATGGGCAGAAAGCTTAAATTCCTGTTAATCTAACTGCACTGTCCAATTTACAGTAGCTATTACAGTGAAAGAATACCATGTTATTGTTTGAGGAGAGTGCACAACAAATGTATCACGGCAACTGGTTTGATCAATTCACCTCTGAAGGTAAATAATGTACTTACATTCAGTAATCTTGCTCTGTTTTGTCATCCTAAGGGTCTCAGAGATAAAATGTAGCATAGTTTTGTTTGATAAAATCAATTTTTATATTCAAATGTAGGAACTGGGTTCTACAGTTTGAACCCCTGCTGTAATAATAAATAATAATTAGTCATTTAGCAGACGCTCTTATCCAGAGCGACTTACAGGAGCAATTAGGGTTAAGTGCCTTGCTCAAGGGCACATCGACAGATTTTTCACCTAGTCGGCTCGGGGATTAGAACCAGCGACCTTTCGGTTACTGGCACAACGCTCTTAACCACTAAGCTACCTGCTGTCTCTGGCTCCACACCCACCCCGCCAGGCCATCTAGATGTGTGAAAGTTAATGTATAAGCTAGTTGTCACGATCGTCATACACAGAGGACCAAGGCGCAGCGTGGAATGCGAACATACTTTTAATTTGAATGATCACACGAACAAAACAACAAACGATACGAAACGTGAAGTCCTTGGTTACAATACAAACCATACGGAACAAGATCCCACAAAACACTGTGGAAAACAGGCTGCCTAAGTATGGTTCCCAATCAGAGACAACAAGCAACAGCTGATACACGTTGCCTCTGATTGAGAACCACACCGGCCAACATAGAAACATAGAAACAAAAGAACTAGATAATAACCCTAGCACACAAAACACATAGAAACCACACACCCTGGCTCAACATAACAGAGTCCCAGAGCCAGGGCGTGACACTAGTGATCCATCATGTATGACATTCCTGGGAGCATGTAAACTTACAGCTTGGTGCGGGGAGCAGGAATAGGCCGGACCGGGCTGACGTTGCGCACCACAGGCTTGGTGCGGGGAGCAGGGACGGGCCGAACCGGGCTGACGAAGCGCACCACTGGCTTGGTGCGGGGAGCAGGAACAGGCCGGACCGGGCTGACGACGCGCACCACAGGCTTGGTGCGAGGGGCAGGAACATGCCGGACCGGGCTGGCGACGCGCACCACAGGCTCGGTGGGAGGGACAGGAACAAGCCGGACTGTACTGGGGACACACACCACTGGCCCTACGCGGGGATCAGGAACGGGCCGGACCGGACTGTCATCACACCCCAGTACCTCTCGTCGTGCCTCTACATTCTCCTTCCCCCTGGTGACATGTGACTCCCGTAACCTGGCTGCCTCCTTTGCCAACCCGCTGAACCACTCTATCCCGGCCTCCTGCTGCCCCGTCGTCCACGGCGTGAGCCCCCCCCCTAAAAAATTTCTGGCCGTCTCTCCTCCCCATGGGCCAGGCCTCCATGGCTCTCGCCAGACTCTCGCTCCTCTGCTCCAAAGTCCAGCTTCTCTCCTCCTCCCGCAGCTTGACCCAGTCGAGGTTGATATCCTTCAGAGTCACCTCTGGCGTTGGCTCCTGGACACGCTGCTTGGTCCAGTTATGGTGGGATCTTCTGTCACGATCGTCATACACAGAGGACCAAGGCACATACTTTTAATTTGAATGATCACACGAACAAAACAACAAACGATACGAAACGTGAAGTCCTTGGTTACAATACAAACCATACGGAACAAGATCCCACAACACACTGTGGAAAACAGGCTGCCTAAGTTTGGTTCCCAATCAGAGACAACAAGCAACAGCTGATACACGTTACCTCTGATTGAGAACCACACCGGCCAACATAGAAACAAAAGAACTAGTTAATAACCCTAGCACACAAAACACATAGAAACCACACACCCTGGCTCAACATAACAGAGTCCCAGAGCCAGGGCGTGACACTAGTGATCCATCATGTATGACATTCCTGGGAGCGTGTAAACTTACATTTTGTATTACCATATCATTTTTGTATGTTCTCTATAGTTATGTACTTGAAAATGCATCAATTGACCAATTCGGCACATTTGGGCAGACTTGATACAAAATAGTCCAGTATTGCACTGCTTCACTGGATCAATCTGAAACTTTGCAAACACACTGCTGTGTGGCCAAAATGGGCAAAACTAAATTGCGCCTAAACTGCAATATTATATTGTGGTCTTTCTCTTGCATTTCAAAAATGATGGAACAAAAAAAGAATAGAAAATGCATGTTTTTTTGTTTGTATTATCTTTTACCAGATCTAATGTGTTAAATTCTCCTACATTAATTTCACATTTCCACAAACTTCAAAGTATTTCCTTTTAAATGGTATCAAGAATATGCGTATCCTTGCTTCAGGTCTTGAGCTACAGGCAGTTAGATGTGGGTGTGTCATTTTAGGAGGAAATTGAAAAAAAGGGTCCGATCCTTAAGAGGTTAACCTGTTTATCCACTTGTCCTTCAGACAAGGAGGTGACTGAACATTTTGTTGTGTTGTTTGATGGAAGATACCACTTTACAAAATAAAATGCATTATTATTCCCATACCATTACTACAGAGAATCAGACAAATTATGCTACACTCTGCCTATTGGCTTGTTAGTTTATTCAAGCCTGTCTGAAAATATAACACTAAGACAAAAAAAGCTCTTTACCTGACTCTCTTTTCAAAGATGTCTAGAAATGCACACATGTTGTGCTCTTGTAGGAAGCAACCACTCCCCCATTGTTGACTAGAAATTACCTATAACTGGGCTAATAACACAATAACTAGCAAAGGATATGAACAAAATGTGCACACGTGGCTACATGCAGCTCTTGCTTTGAACTCAAAACAAGCACATCTACTCACGACCAGAGCTGTAAACACAGTCCAGTTCAAAGTAAATGGCACAGATCCATATGTGGCAATGGTCTATTTGCATACAGGCCTACTGCAGCTCTGATTGGTTATACCCACCTCTGTGTAGAGTACGGGCTGAGTCATGTGCAATAGAATCCTACTCCCATGCATTCTGCCTACAACAAAATCTCTTGAGTAGTTTGTTTTGTTTCAGTATGTTGCATTGAAAGTGGCTAATATTGCGTTGATTCGATCACAATTGCCACAGTAAAGGAAAAATGTTGGAAGTGTTAACTAACATGAAAAACTTGTTGAGTGTAGTTCAATCTTGTGCTTCTCTCTGAGGGCTGATATTTCTTCTGAGATCTGCATGAGGCAGTCTCTGGCTACTGCGCGCTCAAACACGCGCTCGCTCAGAGGGAACATTGCTTGTGACTACAATCTTGTTGGCTGCATTTGCAGTTAGTTTTGGTTGTGTTTTGGATTATGTTGTGTCCAATAGAAATATATGTAAATAATGTATTGTGTCATTTTGGAGTCCATTTTATAGTAAATAAAAATATAACTTGTTTCTGAACACAATCATGAATGAATCATGAATAATAAAGAGCAAGAAAGTTAAAGAGACACAACAATCATACCCCTGAAACATGCTAATGTCTCACCATTACCAATAACAGGGGAGTTTAGCATTTTTTGGTGGGTATGATATTTATGTTTATGTTAATCAATTGTCAATGAATTAATTGTGCTCTTATTTAATACTTTGGCAATATGGGATCACTCACATCATGCTAATTAAACTATCACTACTGAAGGAACTTTACAAGAGTGAGTTAGAGAAAGAGAGATGGCGCAGACTGAGAAGGCTGACATCTTACAGAAAGTACATACTATTGTCACATATGACCGCTAAGCACTTGTGGAAGTCAGATCGACAGTTACTAACCTCGATTTCGACTACAAATCCGACATCAACTCTTACCCAGCTTTTCTCTTGTTCACACCGGACACTATTATTTTCTTTCATGGGCTATAAAGAAACGCTGCAGGCGTAGACATGTTAGTCGGGCTGGCGTCTTCTTAAGACTGAGATGAAGAGAAAATCGACTGGCACTCCCCTCCGTTTCATTGGCAAATATCCAGTCAATCAGGAATAAAATGGATGAGCTTCGTTCGAGAGACTCCTTTCAGAAAGACTTGAAAAGCTGCAATATTATATGCCTTGCAGAAACTTCATTTTGTGTCAGAGGGTAAGATGAGAAATCATTAATGGTGCTATTGGTGGAAATCTATTTATCATTTCAAGGCATGGAGTAACAATCTGCATTTATGAGTGTAAATTCCACTGCTGATGTGTTGATTGAATGGGTACGATGGAGTATTTGGTTGGTTAATGCTAAATGGAAGATTTGGAGCGTGGTTGGGGGTTAAAAACTCACTTATTCAATAGGGAATGGGTGGAGAGAGAGAGAGTTTTTACGTGTATTAAAAGTTGCATAAGATAGCTTTAGTAGTATTCTAGATAGGTCTATGAAAATATGTTACAAGTACGAATGACATTATTTCCTAAGAAGGAAGATTGTAGGGAAGTTTCCCGCGCCTCCCTTATAATGTAGGAAGGAGCAGGAGAGGGGGAGGAGATGTAAGAGACAGTACATAGTTCAGATGGTAGGAATGTCATTAAGTGTATGCTGATCAACGATAGCAAGTATTTGTTTTATTAATTAGGGCCTAATCAGAGAGAAAAGTTTAAGAAATGGAATAGCAAACTGAAATGGGTTAGCGGGAAAATACAAAATTGTTGGTACATTCTAGAACGATAATTTATTTTGGTTACGGGGATGCAAGTATGCATTGGCTGTTGTGCTGGGGGAATAGCGCCAGCCTGTGGTGGGTTATGGATTGGTGAAATTGGGGGGACAGGAACAATAGAAGGGGAGACAGATTTTCCTAGGGGGTTGAACAAATAATTAATAATGGATCATTTGAGATGAGATCACATGTAACAGAGTTAGGGTAATCAATTAAATAATCATTGTATACTCAAGGAATTTTGAGTGGTTTAATGGATTAGTTATGAGGAATTAGATTGATACAAACAATTATTGATGGGTTAAGACTGGGGATATCTGTATCATGTTTTGTGTATACTACCATCTTTAGATTATAACCAGGAGAAAGAGATTAGCTCATCTCAGTTAGGCAGTATTTAGGTAATAAAAGTGAGCTACCAAATTAAGTGAGGCCTGGCTATTTGTGGTTGTTGTTTTTCAAATTGGGTTAAAATGGGTTCACAGAGCCAGAGGCTGTACAGAGAAAGGTGGAGCCCCCATGTTGCCCTAGTGAAAGAACATTCATAGGAATGGTTATCACTAGGTAAATGGATAAAACAGGGGGAAAACATTACTGACTGGCAGAATACACCAAATGGGGATCAGTGTGGCCACTCCACTGGGAGATATAGAAGAAAGTTGAATTGGAGAGCAAAAACCCTGCCCGGGGTCCACCTGGAGATAAGTTTTAACGGATGACAGGAAGAGATTTTCTTAACTCAGGAACAGGAGGCTGAGTTAGCAGCAATTCCGTTCAAATTATGGTCACAAGGACCAGCCGATGTAGGACTAATTAAGGGGGTAGCTCCAGTACAAGTGATTCCTCGATCCGATCATAGACCATACCAAAAGCAATATCCTATGAAACCAGAAGCAATAAAAGGGATAACACCTACATTTGAGCATTTACTTAAGGGAGGGGTGATAATTCCTGGAGATGAGGCACAATGCAACTCTCCAGTATTTCCTGTTAAAAAGGCGGCACCTAGCGCCAACTGGAGGATGGTCATGGACTTGCAGGGGGTTAATAGAAATATATTTCCCAGAGCTCCATGTGTACCAGATCCACATACATTGCTGAACCAATTGAAACCAGAGAACTCCTATTTTACAGTGATAGATTTAGCTAATGCTTTCTTTAGTATCCCAGTTCATCCGGATAGTCAGGGATGGTTTGGCTTTACTTTTCAGGGAAGGAAATGGACTTACGCTAGGATGCCTCAAGGCTACTCGGAAAGTCTTACAATCTTTGCCCAGGCTATAACTAGGAATTTGGGAAAGTTGGAACCTAGGGAAGGAAGCCAAATGTTAGTTTATGTAGATGATATTATATTGGCTAATCCCACTCAGGAGGGATGTAAGAGGGATACAATCAAATTGTTAACCTTCCTGGCAGAACAGGGACACAAAGTGAGCAAAAAGAAACTTCAACTTTGGCAGAGCGAGGTCATTTACCTAGGACACACTATAACTCAGGAGGGGCGAATGTTCAACTCATCCAGGAAAACTGCTATACTTGAAGCGCCAAAACCGTTAAACAAAAAACAAATGATGAGCTTTTTGGTAATGATAAACTGCTGTAAAGCTTGGGTACTCCATTATGTACTGCATACGGGTAAATTAAGTGATCTTAACTATGGGAAGGCAATGGCAGCCCATGGTAAAATAATTTGGAACTCTAAGGAGGCATACATACATCAGGGATGTTATCCAAATGGTAGAGAGTAAAGAGGGATATGACATTGGTCGTGATTTAAAGATGATGAGGTTTTTTGGTGGGCTATTAGATATAACTGGGTTAATCATGAACATAGAGGTTTTTATTCTTTGTTGCTAGGCAGAAGACTTAGGTGACCTAAATATGGACTTGTCATGTCCAACAATCAGTCTTCAGGTCAAGCCCGGGAGAGCCTGGGTAGAACAGAGCTTGAACTAAACATGAGTGTTTTTACAAGATAAGAGATTGATGATTGGATTACTAATTGATTCTGAACTGGATGAAAGTCGAATTTAGCTGCCATAAAAGACAAAGGAAGTGGGAGGAGCAATAAAGAAGCAAAAGACAATCTCAAAAATGAAAGGCATGGCAATTGGATGATAAATTACATAAGGGATTGTTTAGGAAGGTGGTAATATTGACACATGGGCAAATCATGTGTCAAAAAAGGGGGAGTGATAGGATTAAATAATAATGATAGGATTAAATAATAAATAGAAATAAATAAATAAAAACAATAGAAATTGAGAGCTGAACATGTATGTGTGAAGATAGTTTATTAACCACACCTGTATGTCAGAGGTTTTGTGCCCCACAGGTGAACTAAAGGAGAAGGTGACCCACTCTATCTCACCAGGAGACTGGGTGAGCATCCAGTCCCTAAAATAAGAAAAACTGGAAGCAGGCCTGTTGGGAAGGGCCCTATCAAGTCCTATTAGATCCACCTGGGTGCATGTCACACACTGCAAAAAGGTAAACCCAGTTACACCTGACGAACAAACACAGAGTTAGGAGAAAGAACCGATCACCACTAGGGCTCGGGGGTTGGCTCCTTAACGAAGATTCCCTTACCCTCTCTGATCATCCCTGTGTGAGTTCGGTAGAAGGTGAAGCAATGGGTTGGCGTCTGACATGTTCTCAGGGCGAGGGTGGGGATTCACAGGTCTCCTGACGGTAGGTAGATGTCTGATTGTGGGGGCCATATTCCTAACACACTCAAACCCTCCTGATCAGCCAGAAGTAGTAGTTAACCTAACACAAGTTGATAAAATAATACCTGAGCACAGTCTACGAAGGCATAGGAGACAGCTAGACGTAGGGAAAGGGGAAGTACTAGGGACTTTAGGGAAGGACATCACCATATGTATGTCACCATGTACATCCTGGGATTATGTAGTTGCTCATACCAAGTGGGGGGGGATATGTCAATCTCCATACACAGTTTAGGGACAGGTGTAGTATTGTGAAAGTAGGGAATTACCAGAAATGGCAGTGCGACCCATATAAGGGTAGGTACTGTCTGAAAGTCTGAATTATGCTAAAACAGGTTACAGACCTGAACAAGTGAGATATCCTCTTCAACTGGGGCACCCTATAGAGTAAACCTCTCTGAGGGAGGTAGTGAGACCGGGGCTGTGGTAAAGATAGTACAAACCGTAGGAATCTTGACCGGTGGTTGGAATGGATTTAGTATACGGCAAGAAATGTCTAAAGAGGACTGTTATGCCTGTGGGACAGCCAAACCAAGGTTAACAACTACTCCGTTCCCCTTGACAGGCTTTAACTCTCTGTCAGGTTTATCCTCCATGCAAGCCACCTGGGAATGTGGTGAAAGAGTCTTGTAGTAACTTGAACTATCTGTATCCCCCGAAAACAAAGTCATTCCGACCTAGGTTGCCTCTGTTTGAAGTCTCAGGGGGTTCTAATTGTTTTTCTAGGACTGGTAATATAGGATACAGAGTAGGGCATCTTAGCTCCTGCTCCCACACAGAGAATATCACAACTAAAAGAGACCATGACTAATCTCTCCTCTTTGTTGCAGCCAGAGGATTTTAGGAACCAAAACCAGGCCCGTGCTGACATCTGATGGTTGTGTGGTGATAACTGATTGTGAACTCACCTACATATGTAAACAATCAAACGTGTCAGAGACTGGTGAGTTGTCACGTAGAAAGTGGGACCTCCTCCCGGGTTCCTTTGATGAAAGGATATATATATTGATGGGATAGGAGTACCTCGATGGGTTCCAGAACAATTCAAAGCTAGGAATCAGATCGCAGCTGAGTTTGAATCAAGTATTTTTTGGTGGTCAACAATTAATAAAAACGTAGATTGGATAAATTATATTTACTATAACCAGCAAAGATTTATAAACCACACTCGTGATGCATTAAAGGGATTAGCTGAGCAGACAGCGGCAACTAGCTTAATGACATGGCAGAATAGAATAGCTTTAGATATGCTTTTGGCTGAGCGGGGCGGAGTTTGTGTTCTGTTTGGATCTATGTGCTGTATTTTCATCCTCAAACAACATAGCACCGGACGGGTCCGTGACAAAAGAGCTTCAGGGGAGTAACTACGCTGACGAACGAACTGGCTGAGAACTCTGGTATTGATAGCTCCATAAACGGTTGGTTTGATAACATATTTGGTAAATGGAAAACTATTGTTGTAACTATTCTGGTTGAAGTTATAGCTTCTATGGGTATACTTGTTCTTTGTGGATGTTGTCTTATTTCCTGTGTCTGAGGTTTGGTGAGAAAGGAGATGGGGAAGGTGGTTTCCCAACAGATGGTGAGATACGGCCCAATCCTGGACTCCGACCTAAGGAATTAAGGATATGACCTACCAGGCTTGGTGGAGTGACACTAGAGGGTGTCTAAAGGGGGCCAAAATATACTTCTCTGTTTGTGTTTTATGTTTTAATAGTCTTATGTTTTGTGTTCTATTAATCCTGTGTTTTATGGTTTGAAGTTCCTTGGTGACTGGTAACAATTTGCAAGTTGGGTGTAGATGGACTGAGGGTTTTTATTTTTTAGTATCATCATAGCCTATTAATAAAAGTGTGATTCTTTTTGTTTGTATTGTATTATAATGAATGACACCCTGTGTTGTCATATTTTGAATCACACCCAGTGGGTGTGAAAAGGGGGATTATGGGGGATTTATTATTCTCCTAATTGATGGGATGACTAACTTAGAAAGAATGCATTCTGGACTGTGCTGATGTGTTTGTCTTTGTGTGTGATTGCTCTTCTGTTTTGATTGCTCTTCTGTTTTGTGTTGGAGCTACGTACTTCCCTCCAGTGATTTGGAGAGGTTTTTCGCACATGTTAGTGTGCCGTTGGTTTGACGCCTGTGTGCGCCGTTATTTCGCCTTCGGGCTTATTGTGCTTATTTTCTACGTTAATATTGCACTAAAGTCTTTTTGGACTGAGCTTCTGCGTCCTGCGCTTGATTCATGCACCACACCCACCTTCAGCACCCCTTGACAGAATCACACACCAAAATGGAATCAGCAGGATCTGCTGTTACGCCTGAGTCGCTCGAGGAGCATGTTCGCGGCCAAGATGACCAGATACGACAACTGGGGACCGCTCATCAACACCCTGCACCGATGGGAGGCCAGCGGGGTACCCACACCTCCACCTACCCTGCCAACCCCATCGGCCGGTCCACCAGTCCCAGGTCCGGAACCCAGGGGGATTCGGCTCTCGCTCCCGAGGGCGTATGACGGAACAGCTGCCGGGTGTCAGGGGTTCCTCCTGCAGGTGGAGCTCTACCTGGCCACTGTACACCCGGTGCCCTCGGGACACGAGAGCGTTTCCGCCCTCATCTCCTGTCTCACGGGCAAGGCGTTGGAGTGGGCTAACGCCGAGTGGAGGAAGATGGACGCCAACACCATCTCCTACGCCGAGTTCTCCCGCCGCTTCAAGGCCGTGTTCGACCATCCACCTGAGGGCAAAGCGGCGGGGGAGCGTCTAGTCCACCTGAGAAAGGGGAGGAGGAGCGCACAGGCGTTTGCTCTAGAGTTCCGGACTCTAGCGGCGGACGCAGGGTGGAATGAACGGGCCCTCATCGACCATTTTCGATGTAGCCTACGGGAGGACGTTCAACGTGAGTTGGCCTGCAGGGATACCCATCTCACCTTCGACCAGTTGGTCGATATGTCCATCCGTCTGGACACCCTGCTGGCCACCCGTGGACGTCCCGAGGGGGGTCCGTCCATTCCGCCCTCCGGCTCCTCCGAGCCGAGCCCTATGGAGCTCGGGGGTGCCGGCGCTAGAGAAAGGAGGAGGAGGAGCCCGAGGGGGCCTGTCTCCTGCACCAAGGGCGGTCGTGGAGGGCACACTGCGGCCAGGTGCTGGGGAGGGTTCTCCGGGGGAGAAGACAACAGGCCACGCACTGGGGGGGCCTCCCAGGTGAGTAGACGTCCCACTTACCCAGAGCTTTCTGTTGCGCACTTTTGTATACCTGTGTGTTTTCCACAGGTTGCACTTCATTCCCAGCATAAGGCGCTAGTAGATTCAGGCGCAGCTGGGAATTTTGTTGATCGGAAGTTTTGTTTAGATTTAGGGATCCCTCTCCTACCTGTTGACAAACCTTTTCCCGTTCATGCCTTAGATAGCCGCCCGTTGGGGTCGGGGTTGATTAGGGAGATCACAGCACCACTTAGGATGTGTGCGCAGGGGGGTCATGAAGAGACTATACAGCTGTATCTGATCGACTCTCCTGCGTACCCAGTGGTGCTGGGAATTCCCTGGTTAAGCACCCATAACCCTGCTATTTCGTGGCAACAGAGGGCTCTCGATGGGTGGTCTGCTCAGTGCGAGGGGCGATGTCTGGGTGTTTCCGTGGGGGCGACTTCGGTGGAAAGTCCAAACCAAGTGCCCGCACTGCACATTCCGCCTGAATATGGGGATTTAGCTCTCGTGTTTAGTAAAACTAGGGCGACGCAGTTGCCTCCTCATAGACAGGGGGATTGTGCGATTGATCTCCAGGCAGGATCAGCGCTCCCACGGAGCCACGTGTATCCTTTGTCTCAAGAGGAGAGAAAAGCTATGGAGACTTACATAGCCGAATCTTTGCGACAGGGATACATTCGGCCCTCCACTTCTCCCGCCTCCTCAAGCTTCTTTTTTGTGAAGAAGAAAGATGGAGGGTTGCGCCCGTGCATTGATTACCATGGTCTCAATCAGATTACTGTGAAATACAGTTATCCACTCCCTCTGATTGCGACCATGACAGAGTCATTGCATGGAGCGCGGTTTTTCACAAAATTGGATCTCAGGAGCGCGTATAACTTGGTGCGCATTAGGGAGGGCGACGAATGGAAGACAGCGTTTAGTACCACGTCAGGTCATTTCGAATATCTCGTCATGCCATATGGGTTGATGAATGCTCCATCAGTCTTCCAATCCTTCGTAGATGACATTTTCCGGGATATGCAGGGATAAGGGGTGGTCGTGTACATTGATGACATTCTGGTGTACTCGTCTACCCGAGCCGAGCATATAACCCTGGTGCGTCGTGTATTGAGGAGGCTGTTGGAGCACGACCTATATGTCAAGGCAGAGAAATGTCTGTTTTTCCAGGAGTCGGTCTCCTTTTTGGGTTATCGGTTGTCCGCGTCAGGGGTGAGAATGGAGGTGGATCGTGTGTCCGCTGTGCATAATTGGCAAACTCCAACCACTGTAAAGGAGGTGCAGCAGTTCTTGGGCTTTGCGAATTACTACCGGAGGTTTATCCGGGGTTTTGGAGAGGTGGCAGCTCCCATCACATCCCTTCTGAAAGGGGGTCCGGTGCGCCTGCAGTGGTCAGCTGATGCGGACAGGGCCTTTAGGAGACTGAAGGACCTGTTTACGTCGGCTCCGGTGCTGGCGCATCCGGATCCCGCATTACCCTTTCAGGTTGAGGTAGACGCGTCTGAGGCTGGTATAGGGGCCGTTCTCTCTCAACGGTCCGGCACGCCACCTAAACTCCGCCCCTGTGCTTTTTACTCAAAAAAGCTCAGCCCGGCGGAGCGTAACTTGACGTTGGGGACAGGGAGCTGTTAGCTGTAGTTCAAGCCCTTAAGGTGTGGAGGCATTGGCTTGAGGGGGCTCAACACCCTTTCCTCATTTTGACTGACCATCGGAACTTGGAGTACATCCGGGCAGCGAGGAGACTGAACCCTCGCCAGGCTCGATGGAGTATGTTTCTCACTAGGTTCGTATTTAAAATCACGTACATCCCTGGGTCCCAGAATGGTAAGGCAGATGCGCTGTCCCGGCGGTATGACACGGAGGAGAGGTCCGTTGAGCCTACTCCCATACTACCGGAATCTTGCCTTGTGGCACCGGTGGTGTGGGAGGTCGATGCCGAAATCGAGCGAGCATTGCGTACCGACCCCAGCCCTCCACAGTGTCCTGAGGGTCGGAAGTACGTTCCGCTCGAGATTCGGGATCGACTCATTTACTGGGCTCACACGTCACCCTCCTCTGGACATCCGGGTATCGGCCGGACGGTGCATTGCCTTAGCCCTAAATACTGGTGGCCCACTTTGGCTAGGGATGTGAGGGTTTATGTCTCCTCCTGCTCGGTGTGCGCCCAGTGTAAGGCGCCCCGACATCTGCCCAGGGGTAAGTTACAACCCCTGCCCGTTCCACAACGACCATGGTCTCACCTCTCGGTGGATTTTGTGACAGACCTTCCCCTCTCTCAGAGGAATACCACCATCCTGGTCGTTGTGGACCGGTTCTCTAAGGCCTGTCGTCTTCTCCCTATGTCGGGTCTTCCTACTGCCCTACAGACCGCTGAGGCCCTATTTACCCATGTCTTCCGGCATTACGGGGTACCCGAGGATATAGTGTCTGATCGAGGCCCCCAGTTTACCTCCCGTGTTTGGAGAGCGTTCATGGAGCGGTTGGGGGTCTCGGTTAGCCTTACCTCAGGGTACCACCCGGAGAGTAACGGGCAGGTAGAACGTGTCAACCAGGATGTGGGTAGGTTTCTGAGGTCGTATTGCCAGGGCCGGCCGGAGGAGTGGGCACGGTACATTCCCTGGGCCGAGATGGCCCAGAACTCTCTCCGCCACTCCTCTACCAACCTATCCCCCTTCCAATGTGTGTTAGGTTACCAGCCGGTTCTGGCACCTTGGCAGCAGAGCCAGATCGAGGCCCCTGCGGTGGATGATTGGATGAGGTGCTCGGAAGAGACGTGGAACGCTGCCCACGTCCACCTGCAGCGGGCCGTCCTTCGTCACAAGGCGAGCGCCGATCTCCACCGCAGTGAGGGGCCGGTGTATGCACCCGGAGATCGAGTCTGGCTCTCTACCAGAAACCTACCCCTCCGCCTGCCCTGCCGGAAGCTGGGTCGGCGGTTTGTGGGGCCCTTTAAAGTCCTGAGAAGATTGAACGAGGTGTGTTATAGGTTACATCTACCTGTTGAGTATAAGAATATTAACCCCTCGTTCCATGTGTCTCTTCTCAGGCCGGTGGTAGCTGGTCCACTCCAGTACAATGAGATAGGGGAGACTCCTCCGCCCCCACTGGACATCGAGGGGGCTCCGGCGTACACCATTCGGTCCATCTTGGACTCAAGACGCCGGATGGGGGGTCTCCAGTATCTCGTGGAGTGGGAGGGGTATGGCCCGGAGGAGCGGTGCTGGGTGCCGCGGAGGGACATCCTAGACCCATCTCTCCTGTCGGAGTTCCACCGGGACCATCCCGCGCGCCCTGCTCCGCGTCCTCCTGGTCAAGGGGGGGGTACTGTCACGGTTTCGGCCGAGGCTGCTCCTCCTCCTGGTTCGGGCAGGCTTCGGCGGTCGTCGTCCCCGGAGTACTAGCTGCCACCGATCTATGTTTCATGTTCGTTTGGTTTTGTCTTGATGTTGTACACCTGTGTCTTGTTAGTCCTCGTTAGTGTCCTATTTAGTTCTCGTTGTGTGTGTTTGTCTTTGTGTGTGATTGCTCTTCTGTTTTGTGTTGGAGCTACGTACTTCCCTCCAGTGTTTTGGAGAGGTTTTTCACACATGTTAGTGCGCCGTTGGTTTGACGCCTGTGTGCGCCGTTATTTCGCCTTCGGGCTTATTGTGCTTAAAGTCTTTTTGGACTGAGCTTCTGCGTCCTGCGCTTGATTCATGCACCACACCCACCTTCAGCACCCCTTGACAGTAAGTCTAAACCACGTTCAAGCGTCTACTCTGATTGCCCAGCAGAGAGGTCGGAAACTCTCTCTCTGTAAGAGTATTTGAGGAAGAATCTAAAACAATAGATTTAGTTCTCTGAAGTGCCCTGCGAGGTATTTCAAGGAGCCCGTATATACGAAACATCATATTTACCATTGAAGGTTTTTGCATTAATTAAAATAACTAGTATATCTTAGAAGTCGTGTTGACCTCTTTTGTTCCTAATGCCAGATTTGAATTGACGCAACTTTGACAGGTGATAAACAAACAATAAACCGCACACCCAGAGGCAGCGTTTCTAGTGGGCAGAGACTTTAACGCGGAGAGACTTACAGTACAACCGTTCTACCTCACTTCTACCAACACGTCTCTGCACATGTCGAGAGACAAATTTGAGGTGACAGAGAGTGACATTCAATACCGCCTTACACACTCTTGCCTGCATCTAGCTGATATAGGGTGTAATCATTAGTAGTCCAACAGTTGCAAACTAGAGTTTCTATTGGACAAATTAATGTATGTTTATCCCTGTTTTGTTCCATTTGCTTCCGTTTATGAAACCATTTTCAACAGAATCGGCGGAATGAATACACCCCTGAAACACGTAAACAGAGTTCACTTTCATAACAGACACGTTGTATTCCTTCTCTTCCCTTCGCTTGTGGAATTCAATGCACAACACATCAGCTGTATGTGACCAGGCGAAGAAACCTTTCCAAGCCAAACCGGTAAACCCAGCCTACATTGTTGTCCCCATAAGTAACGTCATAGTCAGCATAGCTAATAGAACTAACGCATTAGTAAACACGCTACAATCATGCAGTAACATTAGTGTACAGTCAGTAAGCAGTTACACCGGCGGACCCCAGTGGCAATAAATTAGTAATACCAAAAGCTTATCTTGACTTGGAAGAGTTCCAGTGTTGTGTTGGAAAGTCATAGCCACCTAGCTAACATAGCATCCCTCTGTTTGAGCAGGGTGTTTCAGTATGCTAAACTAGCAAGCTGCATTTCCTAGCTAAGTAAGTGAAAGTGAAAAAGAAATGATGAAATCTCTCTCTCGCTATTTCTCTCGTTTCTCCTTCATTTTGGAAGAAATTATTTTGTTCAAAACTTTTCAACTATTCTCTTTCTCTCTCTTTGAGTCAACTACTCACCACATTTTATATATTGCAGTGCTCGCTAGCTGTAGTTTATGCTTTTAGTACTAGATTAATTCTCTGATCCTTTGATTGGATGAACAACATGTTAGTTCATGCTGCAGGAGCTTTGATAGGCTGGAGGACGTCCTTCGGAATTTGTCATAATTACTGTGTAACTCTACGGAAGGGGGTGAGAACTATGAGCCTCCTAGGTTTTGTCAATGTACCCAGTGGAGGACGGAAGCTATCTGTCCTCCGGCTTCACCATGGTGCTACCCTACATAGTGCTGTTGAGGCTACTGTAGACCTTTGCAAAATACTGTGTTTTAATCAGTTATTTGGTGATGTGATTATATTTAGCATATTTGTATGTAAAAAGGATCACTTTTTTAATGTTTTACCATTTTAATTTTCATGAAATTCACTGAGGAGGATGGCCCTCCCCTTCTTCCTCTGAAGAGCCTCCACTGGTATTGACTGCAGCTGAAATGCTTCCTGAGGAGACTATAGATGGCATCTGGGTTAGCTAGAATGTCACTATTCCTGATTCCGATTGAGACTACATCTTCTGCTCTTCCCTTGAGATGGATGAGAATCTCTCAGGCCTGTTCCTCTATTTTCTTGTGTCCCTTTTTAATAAAGTTTCTCATGGCCTCTTCCCATTCATCAAATGTAATTGTGTCTTATCTCTCCCCTCTAAAGGAAGGTGGTTCTTTGACTTTTCTTTGGGCAACTACTTGGACTTGGGAGAAGTCTAGAACTTGGCTAACTGGAGGGTCAGGTCTGTGTCTTGGTTCACTTTGGCTAGTGGCTGTAGTTCCTGTTGGGCTACTAGAACTGAAGTGCATGCTAATGCTATCAGCTAGCTGCTGTCCTATCTGTTGGACTATGATACTCATCTGGCCTATTAGCACTGCATCGTCATTGGGGTTAGGAGTGGAGGTGCTAACAACCTGGGGCCTAGGTGAGTTGACTGCATGATGACAATGAGAAGCTGCATTGTCCCCACTGACTAAAGGAACTTCCCCTGCAATTTCACTACCATTGACATCACCACACACACTAGGACTACCAGTTGGGAAAGGAATAGATAATCCCAACACACCCCTTCCCCTACCAACATTGACAGGTGTTAGCAAATCTGAAAAACAAATACGGTTGAAACTCATTGTAGTAGCTCAAAATGAAAGTTGATAAAAAAAATATTTTGTAGCAAAATTTGAAATTGTGTTTTTTACATTGGATAAAAGTAGAGACTTAGAGCTAGAAAATTGTGTATCATACACTACAGTTGAGGAAAAATTAGAAATTAATTCTGCGTTGAAAATTGGTAAACTTGTAACCTAACTTATGAGAAAATTGCCTTTGAATGTTTTGTACACCTTATGGAGACCTCTTCTTTGTCTACACCCATTCAGCATCGTTCAGCTTTAGCCCCACCCATCTCTTTAAGGTATGATCCAAGCGTCCTGTCCTAACAACAGCAGTCAAGCTAACTGGCTAGCTTGCTAGCTACTTCCAGACACAAATGAGAGAACAGCTCACTCTGACCATTTTACTCGCCCTAGCAGAGCTGGTTAGGATGTTTTTATGTTTTCCAGAGCGTTGGTGACTGCAACTGTGCTGCTGGCAACAATTTACGCTTTTTTGCAAACGTCTACTGACACCGGCCATATTCCATGGGTGTTGAGCGTTCGTAATTTCGTCAGTTATTATGCGCTCTGGCACACTCAGACGAGAGTTCTCTGAAATCGGAGTAGATAGCCAGAGCGAATTTAAAAGCTACATCTATCAACCTTGCCACCAGAGGTCTCTTCACAGTCCCCAAGTCCAGAACAGACTATGGGAGGCACACAGGACTATATAGAGCAATGACTACATGGAACTCTATTCCACATCAGGTAACTGATGCAAGCAGTAGAATCAAATTTAAAACATTTCTAAAAATACACCTTATGGAACAGCGGGATTGTGAAGCAACACAAACATAGGCAAAGACACATGCATACACACACATGATAACATACGTTCTATACACACACGTACACATGGATTTTGTGTTGTAGATATGTGATAGTGGATTATGGGCCTGAGGGGGCACACTTTATGTTGTAAATTCTGTAATGAATGTATTGTAATGTTTTAAAAATTAATTTTGTTGGACCCCAGGAAGAGCTAATGGGTACAAATATCTACCTCAAATACCTTGTAACCCTGCACACTGATCTGGAACTGGTACTCCTTGTATATAGCTTTATTCTTGGGTATTTTATTCCTCGTCAAACATTAAAGGAACAGTTGTCTCCATGTCTCGTCCGTACCTGGTAGGAGTACTCGGGTGGGGGTCCTGCGGAGTTCATCCCATTGGCTGGGGGAGGAGGGTAGGCATAGGCCTCATTGGCCATATATTTTCCAGAGAATCTACCAATTTTCCTTCCTGAGGAAATTGCAATAAATTCTCGGGCTTCCCGGTATTCCCGTTCAAACCGAAAGTGCTATTTAAAAGCATATAATACCATTAAATAAAATCTGACATGATTATACCACTCTAAATTGAGAAATATGCACAATCTAAAGGGTTCTTTATGTATTTGTTGCAATTTAATCAACAATGTTCCCTCAAAGTCACCACACCATTTCATTGATGTAGCCTAGTTTTAACAGGCCTATGAAGCACTGATGGCCGACGGGTCAAATATGAGGTTAATACAGTAAAAATTAATCTTTTTAGCCTACCTTTGAAAGATGCTCTCCCCTTGCACCTGGCTATCGAGGGAATTTGGGAAGGTTGTGGCTGTTTATACTTCACTTATTGTTATGATTTTGTCAGAGGAAACTAATCGGAATCTCCAATAATCAAACAGTTAAGCGGAGATTCAACAATGGATAGCGCCGCAGTTGATCAATTGCCCGTGAATCTAAACCCGCATTTAATATGCCATTCTAAGGTAGGCTATATTTTACATAAAATCTTATGAGGCCTACTTACTGCATCTGTTTTCTAGCAATAAAGTAAATGATCATCTCTGAAGTCACAGCATAAATGAAACGTGAGACTTGGGACTACACAAACGGACTATATATTCAAAGTAAATAAACTGCCATTATTACTTTTATTCAATACAAAATACAGTTCTCGCATTATTTTTCAACAGGAAAAACACTTGGTCAGAAACTAAGTAATTGACACTGACTGATTCCATGTAGCAAACAAAATCATTTGCATAGGCCATACCCGTTTTAACGTGTTGCTTCAAAACAGGCTCAATTCAGGTCGGATTTGCAGTCGGCCTCGTTGGCATAAATGAGTAAAGCTTTGCCACAGACCTTTTGTATTAAAGCAGGTAGGCCTACCGGTAGCTCAAAAGTTGGAGTCAATTTTGTTACTGTATTTCAAGGTTGCGTGTACATGCACTTTGAATTCATGGCGACTAAAAACGGTAGGCTACGACGCACAAACCCTAGGCGCTACAAGCAACTCTGGGAGAGCTAGGACCAGATCGCAGCCTGCCAGCTAAGACAGGTTAACATTGCCTTTAACCTAAAAGTTTGGATTTTTACTGGCATATGCAGACCAACCCCCAAAACGATTGGCTAATGATATGAGAGCTGGTGTTACATGTAAGAATTCACGAGTAGGAAACCAATTGTCCGTAGACTCAAGACTAGTAGACACTCAGCAGAGTAATTTAAATGCAATTTGACAACATTCAGCACTGACACCATTAACCCCAATTCTAGCAACATCCTCATTTACAGACGTGATATGCACCAACCCCAAGCGCTCAGTTCTACAAACTACATCAGGTTAAATTGACCTAGAACCCATTACATCATTTGATGCTACTAGCATAAGCAAATGTAGCTTAAGAAAGTCCAATGGTAATTTAAACACCTTAACCACAAATTGGTCGAAGTAGTAATATATTGCTGATGCCAAAGCATGTTTATAATGCAATAAAACTGTTTTGCCATCACCCCAGTTACTAAAGTCAGGTCATTGAACCTCCAAAACAAAACTAAGGACACAAGTATTAAAGTTACTGTTTAATTGAGGCAAAACACACAAACGCAGTTACACACAACCTGGACTAGAGTACCCATGTACGTCCCACTTCAGATATCCATGTTTGTGGTCAACGGGGTCTCAGATGCAGAGGTGAACTGTTCCTCAATGGCATGGTCAGTAACAGAAGGCGCTTGGTCTACAGACTCGTCCCCACTTGTGCAAGAGTATAAATTAACCACAATCAGTAGTTCTCGTGGCTTCAGTAGCCAGTTGTGGCTTCTGAAGCGGCGTCGTCGGACGTGCCAGTTGTGGCTTCTGAAGCGGCGTCGTCGGACGTGCCAGTTGTGGCTTCTGAAGCGGCGTCGTCGGACGTGCCAGTTGTGGCTTCTGAAGCGGCGTCGTCGGACGTGCCAGTTGTGGCTTCTGAAGCGGCGTCGTCGGACGTGCCAGTTGTGGCTTCTGAAGCGGCGTCGTCGGACGTGCCAGTTGTGGCTTCTGAAGCGGCGTCGTCGGACGTGCCAGTTGTGGCTTCTGAAGCGGCGTCGTCGGACGTGCCAGTTGTGGCTTCTGAAGCGGCGTCGTCGGACGTGCCAGTTGTGGCTTCTGAAGCGGCGTCGTCGGACGTGCCAGTTGTGGCTTCTGAAGCGGCGTCGTCGGACGTGCCAGTTGTGGCTTCTGAAGCGGCGTCGTCGGACGTGCCAGTTGTGGCTTCTGAAGCGGTTGTGGCAGTAGGAGAGTTTCCATAGTCATCAGACCAGCGTCTCATCAGAGGCCAGGTCATCGTTTGCCAGAGAGCTACCATAGTTTGGAGAGTCTTGGGATGCTACTTCATTTGTCTCCAAATACTCTAGAGAAAAAGAGAAGAGGAACAGTTGGGTGTTCTACACGGTCTAGGCCAAATTGCCATTTGAATGTTCAGCAACATTGCACCCCACTGAACCCGACGTAGTTCTAAACGAATGTTGCAGGCCTAACATTTTCTGGCTTCTTTAGCATCAGACACTATGGATCGGAGCATGTGCAATGGAGACGTCATTTGATGACAGCTCTGAAAAACGTAGGTTCAGGTACACAAGCAAATTTTCAAAATCAACAGCAAAGGGTTTGATAACTTCTGGTTTAAAAAAAGATTCTAAACATTTGTTATTTAGACTGGGTTACTCTACGGTGTTGAATTAGTTTAAAACACAGCAGCAAAGAACATTGCTAGAAGGGATGGGATAACATAGGGGAAGAAACGCTTACCTCCAAGTCTCCTCTGCAGAGAGTCTTGATCTTGTTTCTGGGACTTGCCAACAGGGGAACAAGAAACTGAGGAGAAAGAGTTGACAGAAGTTGAGTTGACACAAAATAGCTACATATATTTAATAGCAGTGAACAAAAAAGATGACCAACGTGGAAGAAACAGACAGTCAAATTTGAATCTCCAACTTACAAAGTTCAACATGTTTCCCAAACAAAACCCTTCAATCCAAATAAAACATTAGTGAACCAACCTTTGAAGACCCCCACAGTCAGCACAAAGAGCAGAAATTCTCTCACACCTCCCATGATTATGAGAATAGTCTTTATTATCAACAAGTAATATCATCCCGTGGCCTGTATGAGGCTTATATAGGCCACTAATGACCGTTTACCAGACAAACATGACTTAACGATCAATTAACATGCTTGATTGAGTTGAAACATTCAGATAGAAATAGACCATGTAGAACAGATGTTTCTTTGGAGGGCAGGCAATCTTTTCTACTCTATATATTGCATTTATATCTGCTATGTTTTACCCTTCTGGTCTCAGATCAGCAGTAGAAAGAAGTAGGCCTAATTATTTTAGGTATAATCTTCAAAGATTTTCGGGGGAAATAAACACTGTACCCAAATCCACTTTTTATTATGATCCTGGGAAATGGGTAGGCCTCCACCATATGGTCCTTCACAGTTTTACACCTGTGTTATATTCCTTTATTTACATAGATCACATACATAAATATATATGTTAGCTGTTAGTAGCTTTGGGATCAAATTTTCATATTGTATTGTTACTAACCATATATAAAATTTTCCTCATTTGCTCTGTAGGAGACTTGGCTGGTGGAGATTCGTCATATGAAGGACATTCAAGTGGATGTGACCCCTAACCTGCAGGACAGGCTCAGCGGGGTGACAGACATCCTGTAACGGATCTCCAAGCTAGTGTCTGAGGACCTGGAGAAGGCTGTGTCTACAGCTGTGGAGCAGGACAAGCAAGGTAACCTAACCTCACCTAACCTCACTGTATGAAGGATTTTATTTTTATGTATAGTCATCTCCAATCTGTTAAAATATATGTCTCTGTATTTCTCGCCCAATCTCTCTCCTCTTCCCCATCCCCTTCACTAGGTTCTCCCCAGGATAAGCACACCATCCTGGCTGTGGTCCCCAGTCCTGCTGCTCCATGACACTTAGCCAGAAAGCAGGGCCTCAGTGAATGTATGTGGTTGTTCCTTACTTTAACATAAAACTCTCATAGATATTAACACAGTAACTGTAAATAATAACAACTATTCTGGGCTATATAATTAGTAACCTGAATGATCTATCACCTATCCGTTGTTTTAGAGCTAATTTAGACTAATAAGCTGTACACCTAAATGTCTTCTCCCCTGCTCCCTTCCCCCTCCTCCTCCTCCTCAGACCGCTGTACCCTGACCTTTGACCCTCGCACGGTCAACGGTCACCTGCTCCTCTCCAGGGAGAACCTACGGGTGCCTCTTCCCACCATAATCTTTGACCCCTACATATCTCCCCCAGGAAGGAAAAGGGGAAACAGTGTATGGTGGGAATGAACGATCTTCCCTGGAGCCTCCAGCTGGATGAGTGCCAGTTGAGCGCCTGGCACAATGGGTGCCGGGAAACGATGGCTGGCCACTCCCACCACTCCCACGCGGCTGCATGCCTTCCACTGTGCCTTCACTCAGGAGCTGTTCCCTGCCTTTTGGATAGGGGCGTCAGCATCACCCTCTGCTTGCCACGATGACAACACGAAAGGGAATGACCGTGACCTAACAATCTCATATTGGATTAGTCTCCATAACCATAGACTTCGATAGACATCGCATCATTGTATCTGTCCCATTATGGTGTCTGCAAGAGCACAGGCAGCGCCATTGAGGCCATCTCCATTTTGAAGTAGTCCATTGTCATTTTCTTCTTCTACTGCTTCTATGAGTTGGCAAACAAACTGAAAGGGTGCACACTGCCACCTAGAGTGTGTTTGAACAGGTATAAAGCCAAGGTTGGCGATTTACTGCCACCTGCAGTTATGGCATTTTTTCTCATGAGTATAATTCATTGGCTGATCCCCCGTGGTGACCTGGATGGAATTCTGTGATCATTCCTTAACCTATAGGAAGTCCCACCCCATCCCCCCTTTTGCCCTCAGAAAAGCCTAAATTTGTCGGGGCATGGACTCTACAGGGGTACTGGCCCATGTTAACTCCAATGCTTTCCACAGTTGTGTCAAGTTGGCTGGGTGTCCTTTGGGTGGTGGACAATTCTTGATACACACGGGAAACCCCAGCAGTGTTACAGTTCTTGACACAAACCAGTGTGCCTGCCACCTAATAACATACCCCGTTCATAGGCACTTAAATGTTTTGTCTTGCCCATTCACTCTCTGAATGGCACACATACACATACACAATCCATGTCTCAATTGTCTCAAGGCTTAACACTCCTTCTTTAACCTGTCTCCTCCCCTTCATCTACACTGATTGAAGTGGATTTAACAAGTGACATCAATAAGGGATCATAGCTTTCACCTGGATTCACCTGGTCAGTCTATGTCATGGAAAGAGTTCTTCATGTTTTGTATACTCAGTGTATATAAATATGATATCTCTATCATTCTCTATGGGCTAGGTAGAGCAAGAACCATATTGTCTATACTTGTGTCACTAACCTTGGTCTAGGGGAGTAATTACATATATAGAGGGAAGCGAGCTATTTATTTCGATTGAATCCCAGCCCCTGTTCCAGTTGGATACTAGGACACTGATGCCTGGATGGGTGAAAGCAATATGGCCTTCCATTATGCTCCGTGTAGACTTCTAAGATCAGTTAGTTTGGGAAAGTACTAGGATGTATGTAGGAAAGTAAGTCATTTAGGCGTATTACGGAACTATCCTGTGTATGTGAGACCTTTCCTTCTCCGACTGTAGTCTGCAACACCCATTTTTCCCATAGTGAGATAATTTAGCCAAGTCAGCATTTTAGAAACAAAATCCTTAACCTGGTGAGACCCCAGGTTGCGAAAATGCAACAGGCCCTCAAACTCATGTCAAACACTACATAGTTTATCTCTTTAGACCCGTATGTACACTGAACAAAAATATAAACGCAACATGTAAAGTGTTGGTCAAGGATTATTATTTTTTTTATTCCTTGATGTGATGTGGTGGGTGAGTGAGTGTGTTCTAGAATGTTCAGAAGAGTGACATTCAGGACATGACATAATAGGCCAACTTCTCTATACACACACACACACACACACACACAGGCAGTAGCAGTAGTAGCATATAGCCAAGATAATCTTTCCATGTACACTGAACAAAAACATATTGTAAACGCAACATGCAAACATTTAAAAGATTTTACTGAGTTACAGTTCATATAAGGAAATCAGTCAATTTAAATACATAAATTAGGCCCTAATCTAATCTGTGGCGTTGTGTTGTGTGACAAAACTGCACATTTTAGAGTGGTATTTTATTGTCCCCAGCACAAGGTGCACCTCTGTATTGATCATGCTGTTTAATCAGCTTCTTGATATGCCACACCTGTCTGTCACGGTTTCGGCCGAGGCTGCTCCTCCTCCTTGTTCGGGCAGGCTTCGGCGGTCGTCGTCCCCGGAGTACTAGCTGCCACCGTTCGATGTTTCATGTTTGTTTGGTTTTGTCTGTTTGTACACCTGTCCCTTGTTAGTGTTTGATTTTGTTTCCTATTTAGTTATCGTGTGTTGGGTCAGGTGTTATGTGTGATTGTTTTTTGTCAAGCTGTTGCTCTCTGGATTTACTCTCGTGTTTTGTTGTGTTTCGAGAGTCCGCACTGTGTGCGCTATCGTTGTTTTACGCACTGTGTTTATTTGTGCGTAATTTGTATTTTGCCTCCCGGTTGGGTTGGCTGTTCGCCTGTTTGGTGCTGCTTTCGTTGACTAAAGTCTGTTCACGAACGCCCGTGTTTCCTGCGCTTGATTTCCACACCGCATCTACACTCAGCTACTGACACTGTCAGGTGGATGTATTATCTTGGCAAAGGAGAAATGCTCACTAACAGGGATGTGAACACATTTGTGCACTAATTTTAAGATAAATAATATTTTTGTGCGTATGGAACATTTCTGGGATCTTTTGTTTCAGCTCATGAAAAATGGGACCAACACTTTACGTGTTGCGTTCATATTTTTGTTCAGTATAGTTAGTTGGACTAGGATCAGGGATTCGCTCCTATACTACCTAGACATTATGGTCCCTATCAACACAAAGTTCAAGTTTCATATTACACCATATTCCCTATATACAAGGGTGACATTTCAGATTTGTACCATAAGTCAAACTTCACCAACTCTTATGTATTTAAAAACTGTTTTTTAAGGTTAATTCAGGCTAGTCTCTTTGCAATAACATTTATTTTTCAACAGAGACCTGGTCATATGATCGACTGCTACCCTCTCATATTTAAGTTGTCACATTAAAAACCTGTACAGACAAATAATAAATAAACAAATAATAGTGTCCAGTACAGGCCGTGAGAAGGAGGGGTGGGAGCTGAGATACAGGCGCTCTTCTTGTCTTCAGCAGGGGAGTAGGGTGGAGGTTTGTCCTGGAGAAGATGTTTTCATACATTCCCCTAATTTATTTGGACGGTGAAGCTAAGACTTTTAATTTGTCTCTATACTCCAGCATTTTGGATCTGAGATCAAGTGTTTCATGTGAGGCGACAGTACAGAATGTCACCTTTTATTTGAGGGTATTTTCATTCATATCTATTTTAGAAATGAAAGCATTTTATGTATCTAGTCCCCCCATTTGAATGTATCATAATTAATTGGACAAACATCAAGCTTGTGACCAATATTCCCTCTAATCTATTTTAGCACTGAGCAAATTTCAGGTCGGCTGAGCGCAAACTTGAACGTTTTGAAAATTCTGTGCAACTTCCAACGAGTGTTAACTGTGAACACTGAGGCTGTGCCCGCTTTAACTTACTGTTTTAACAGTGGCCAAGTAGGCTACTATGGCTATTTGATCATAATGTAGGCCTACTGTCAAAAACAATGGAGAAAATGCATCTCATAACATTTAACATGGAAATAGCTGTTCAATCATTCAGCCTACAGAAGCAGCCAATGTGTGGTGTTCAATGTAGGCCTACATTCCATGAGACTTTTGAAAAAAACATGCAGGGCTTGACATTAACCTCTATGAGATCGGTGTCCCGTATACGGGACGGTTGAATTAACGTGCGCTAATGTGATTAGCATGACTGTTGTAAGTATCAGCAAACTTTCCAGGACATAGACATCTATCATATGGGCAGAAAACTTAAATTCCTGTTAATCTAACTGCACTGTCCAATTTACAGTAGCTATTACAGTGAAAGAATACCATGTTATTGTTTGAGGAGAGTGCACAACAAATGTATCACGGCAACTGGTTTGATCAATTCACCTCTGAAGGTAAATAATGTACTTACATTCAGTAATCTTGCTCTGTTTTGTCATCCTAAGGGTCTCAGAGATAAAATGTAGCATAGTTTTGTTTGATAAAATCAATTTTTATATTCAAATGTAGGAACTGGGTTCTACAGTTTGAACCCCTGCTGTCTCTGGCTCCACACCCACCCCGCCATCTAGATGTGTGAAAGTTAATGTATAAGCTAGTTGTCACGATTGTCATACACAGAGGACCAAGGCGCAGCGTGCAATGCGAACATACTTTTAATTTGAATGATCACACGAACAAAACAACAAACGATACAAAACGTGAAGTCCTTGGTTACATTACAAACCATACGGAACAAGATCCCACAACACACTGTGGAAAACAGGCTGCCTAAGTATGGTTCCCAATCAGAGACAACAAGCAACAGCTGATACAAGTTGCCTCTGATTGAGAACCACACCGGCCAACATAGAAACAAAAGAACTAGATAATAACCCTTGCACACAAAACACATAGAAACCACACACCCTGGCTCAACATAACAGAGTCCCAGAGCCAGGGCGTGACAGTACCCCCCCCCAAAGGCGCGGACTGCGACCGCGCCAAACATAAACCGAACAGGGGAGGGCCGGGTGGGCATTCCTCCTCGGAGGCGGTTCCGGCTCCGGGCTTGACCCCCACCCTCCAACCAACCCCCCAAAGCGCCCCTGGTCCGGTCTGGCCCTGCTGGCCGGAGCTGGACTGAACACTGGTGGAGCGGATTGCTCTAGCTCCGGAGTGGAGCAGCTGACCGGTGCCGGACCAGGCACCGGTGGAACAGGCACGGGCTGTGCCGGACTGACGACGCGCACCACAGGCTTGGTGCGGGGAGCAGGGACGGGCCGGACCGGGCTGACGACGCGCACCAATGGCTTGGTGCGGGGAGCAGAGACGGGCCGAACCGGGCTGACGAAGCGCACCACTGGCTTGGTGCGGGGAGCAGGAACAGGCCGGACCGGGCTGACGACGCGCACCATTGGCTTGGTGCGGGGAGCAGGGACGGGCCGAACCGGGCTGACGAAGCGCACCACTGGCTTGGTGCGGGGAGCAGGAACAGGCCGGACCGGGCTGACGACGCGCACCATTGGCTTGGTGCGGGGAGCAGGGACGGGCCGAACCGGGCTGACGAAGCGCACCACTCGCTTGGTGCGGGGAGCAGGAACAGGCTGGACCGGGCTGACGACGCGCACCACAGGCTTGGTGCGGGGAGCAGGGACGGGCCGAACCGGGCTGACGAAGCGCACCACTGGCTTGGTGCGGGGAGCAGGAACAGGCCGGACCGGGCTGACGACGCGCACCACAGGCTTGGTGCGAGGGGCAGGAACATGCCGGACCGGGCTGGCGACGCGCACCACAGGCTCGGTGCGAGGGACAGGAACAAGCCGGACTGTACTGGGGACACACACCACTGGCCCTACGCGGGGATCAGGAACGGGCCGGACCGGACTGTCATCACACCCCAGTACCTCTCGTCGTGCCTCTACATTCTCCTTCCCCCTGGTGACATGTGACTCCCGTAACCTGGCGGCCTCCTTTGCCAACCCGCTGAACCACTTTATCCCAGGCCTCCTGCTGCCCCGTCGTCCACGGCGTGAGCCCCCCCCCTAAAAAATTTCTGGCCGTCTCTCCTCCCCATGGGCCAGGCCTCCATGGCTCTCGCCAGACTCTCGCTCCTCTGCTCCAAAGTCCAGCTTCTCTCCTCCTCCCGCGGCTTGACCCAGTCGAGGTTGATATCCTTCAGAGTCACCTCTGGCGTTGGCTCCTGGACACGCTGCTTGGTCCAGTTATGGTGGGATCTTCTGTCACGATCGTCATACACAGAGGACAAAGGCGCAGCGTGGAATGCGAACATACTTTTAATTTGAATGATCACACGAACAAAACAACAAACGATACGAAACGTGAAGTCCTTGGTTACAATACAAACCATACGGAACAAGATCCCACAACACACTGTGGAAAACAGGCTGCCTAAGTATGGTTCCCAATCAGAGACAACAAGCAACAGCTGATACACGTTGCCTCTGATTGAGAACCACACCGGCCAACATAGAAACAAAAGAACTAGTTAATAACCCTAGCACACAAAACACATAGAAACCACACACCCTGGCTCAACATAACAGAGTCCCAGAGCCAGGGCGTGACACTAGTGATCCATCATGTATGACATTCCTGGGAGCGTGTAAACTTACATTTTGTATTACCATATCATTTTTGTATGTTCTCTATAGTTATGTACTTGAAAATGCATCAATTGACCAATTCGGCACATTTGGGCAGACTTGATACAAAATAGTCCAGTATTGCACTGCTTCACTGGATCAATCTGAAACTTTGCAAACACACTGCTGTGTGGCCAAAATGGGCAAAACTAAATTCCGCCTAAACTGCAATATTATATTGTGGTCTTTCTCTTGCATTTCAAAAATGATGGAACAAAAAAAGAATAGAAAATGCATGTTTTTTTGTTTGTATTATCTTTTACCAGATCTAATGTGTTAAATTCTCCTACATTAATTTCACATTTCCACAAACTTCAAAGTATTTCCTTTTAAATGGTATCAAGAATATGCGTATCCTTGCTTCAGGTCTTGAGCTACAGGCAGTTAGATGTGGGTGTGTCATTTTAGGAGGAAATTGAAAAAAAGGGTCCGATCCTTAAGAGGTTAACCTGTTTATCCACTTGTCCTTCAGACAAGGAGGTGACTGAACATTTTGTTGTGTTGTTTGATGGAAGATACCACTTTACAAAATAAAATGCATTATTATTCCCATACCATTACTACAGAGAATCAGACAAATTATGCTACACTCTGCCTATTGGCTTGTTAGTTTATTCAAGCCTGTCTGAAAATATAACACTAAGACAAAAAAAGCTCTTTACCTGACTCTCTTTTCAAAGATGTCTAGAAATGCACACATGTTGTGCTCTTGTAGGAAGCAACCACTCCCCCATTGTTGACTAGAAATTACCTATAACTGGGCTAATAACACAATAACTAGCAAAGGATATGAACAAAATGTGCACACGTGGCTACATGCAGCTCTTGCTTTGAACTCAAAACAAGCACATCTACTCACGACCAGAGCTGTAAACACAGTCCAGTTCAAAGTAAATGGTACAGATCCATATGTGGCAATAGTCTATTTGCATACAGGCCTACTGCAGCTCTGATTGGTTATACCCACCTCTGTGTAGAGTACGGGCTGAGTCATGTGCAATAGAATCCTACTCCCATGCATTCTGCCTACAACAAAATCTCTTGAGTAGTTTGTTTTGTTTCAGTATGTTGCATTGAAAGTGGCTAATATTGCGTTGATTCGATCACAATTGCCACAGTAAAGGAAAAATGTTGGAAGTGTTAACTAACATGAAAAACTTGTTGAGTGTAGTTCAATCTTGTGCTTCTCTCTGAGGGCTGATATTTCTTCTGAGATCTGCATGAGGCAGTCTCTGGCTACTGCGCGCTCAAACACGCGCTCGCTCAGAGGGAACATTGCTTGTGACTACAATCTTGTTGGCTGCATTTGCAGTTCGTTTTGGTTGTGTTTTGGATTATGTTGTGTCCAATAGAAATATATGTAAATAATGTATTGTGTCATTTTGGAGTCCATTTTATAGTAAATAAAAATAGAACTTGTTTCTGAACACAATCATGAATGAATCATGAATAATAAAGAGCAAGAAAGTTAAAGAGACACAACAATCATACCCCTGAAACATGCTAATGTCTCACCATTACCAATAACAGGGGAGTTTAGCATTTTTTGGTGGGTATGATATTTATGTTTATGTTAATCAATTGTCAATGAATTAATTGTGCTCTTATTTAATACTTTGGCAATATGGGATCACTCACATCATGCTAATTAAACTATCACTACTGAAGGAACTTTACAAGAGTGAGTTAGAGAAAGAGAGATGGCGCAGACTGAGAAGGCTGACATCTTACAGAAAGTACATACTATTGTCACATATGACCGCTAAGCACTTGTGGAAGTCAGATCGACAGTTACTAACCTCGATTTCGACTACAAATCCGACATCAACTCTTACCCAGCTTTTCTCTTGTTCACACCGGACACTATTATTTTGTTTCATGGGCTATAAAGAAACGCTGCAGGCGTAGACATGTTAGTCGGGCTGGCGTCTTCTTAAGACTGAGATGAAGAGAAAATCGACTGGCACTCCCCTCCGTTTCATTGGCAAATATCCAGTCAATCAGGAATAAAATGGATGAGCTTCGTTCGAGAGACTCCTTTCAGAAAGACTTGAAAAGCTGCAATATTATATGCCTTGCAGAAACTTCATTTTGTGTCAGAGGGTAAGATGAGAAATCATTAATGGTGCTATTGGTGGAAATCTATTTATCATTTCAAGGCATGGAGTAACAATCTGCATTTATGAGTGTAAATTCCACTGCTGATGTGTTGATTGAATGGGTACGATGGAGTATTTGTTTGGTTAATGCTAAATGGAAGATTTGGAGCGTGGTTGGGGGTTAAAAACTCACTTATTCAATAGGGAATGGGTGGAGAGAGAGAGAGTTTTTACGTGTATTAAAAGTTGCATAAGATAGCTTTAGTAGTATTCTAGATAGGTCTATGAAAATATGTTACAAGTACGAATGACATTATTTCCTAAGAAGGAAGATTGTAGGGAAGTTTCCCGCGCCTCCCTTATAATGTAGGAAGGAGCAGGAGAGGGGGAGGAGATGTAAGAGACAGTACATAGTTCAGATGGTAGGAATGTCATTAAGTGTATGCTGATCAACGATAGCAAGTATTTGTTTTATTAATTAGGGCCTAATCAGAGAGAAAAGTTTAAGAAATGGAATAGCAAACTGAAATGGGTTAGCGGGAAAATACAAAATTGTCGGTACATTCTAGAACGATAATTTATTTTGGTTACGGGGATGCAAGTATGCATTGGCTGTTGTGCTGGGGGAATAGCGCCAGCCTGTGGTGGGTTATGGATTGGTGAAATTGGGGGGACAGGAACAATAGAAGGGGAGACAGATTTTCCTAGGGGGTTGAACAAATAATTAATAATGGATCATTTGAGATGAGATCACATGTAACAGAGTTAGGGTAATCAATTAAATAATCATTGTATACTCAAGGAATTTTGAGTGGTTTAATGGATTAGTTATGAGGAATTAGATTGATACAAACAATTATTGATGGGTTAAGACTGGGGATATCTGTATCATGTTTTGTGTATACTACCATCTTTAGATTATAACCAGGAGAAAGAGATTAGCTCATCTCAGTTAGGCAGTATTTAGGTAATACAAGTGAGCTACCAAATTAAGTGAGGCCTGGCTATTTGTGGTTGTTGTTTTTCAAATTGGGTTAAAATGGGTTCACAGAGCCAGAGGCTGTACAGAGAAAGGTGGAGCCCCCATGTTGCCCTAGTGAAAGAACATTCATAGGAATGGTTATCACTAGGTAAATGGAGAAAACAGGGGGAAAACATTACTGACTGGCAGAATACACCAAATGGGGATCAGTGTGGCCACTCCACTGGGAGATATAGAAGAAAGTTGAATTGGAGAGCAAAAACCCTGCCCGGGGTCCACCTGGAGATAAGTTTTAACGGATGACAGGAAGAGATTTCTTAACTCAGGAACAGGAGGCTGAGTTAGCAGCAATTCCGTTCAAATTATGGTCACAAGGACCAGCCGATGTAGGACTAATTAAGGGGGTAGCTCCAGTACAAGTGATTCCTCGATCCGATCATAGACCATACCAAAAGCAATATCCTATGAAACCAGAAGCAATAAAAGGGATAACACCTACATTTGAGCATTTACTTAAGGGAGGGGTGATAATTCCTGGAGATGAGGCACAATGCAACTCTCCAGTATTTCCTCTTAAAAAGGTGGCACCTAGCGCCAACTGGAGGATGGTCATGGACTTGCAGGGGGTTAATAGAAATATATTTCCCAGAGCTCCATGTGTACCAGATCCACATACATTGCTGAACCAATTGAAACCAGAGAACTCCTATTTTACAGTGATAGATTTAGCTAATGCTTTCTTTAGTATCCCAGTTCATCCGGATAGTCAGGGATGGTTTGGCTTTACTTTTCAGGGAAGGAAATGGACTTACGCTAGGATGCCTCAAGGCTACTCGGAAAGTCTTACAATCTTTGCCCAGGCTATAACTAGGAATTTGGGAAAGTTGGAACCTAGGGAAGGAAGCCAAATGTTAGTTTATGTAGATGATATTCTATTGGCTAATCCCACTCAGGAGGGATGTAAGAGGGATACAATCAAATTGTTAACCTTCCTGGCAGAACAGGGACACAAAGTGAGCAAAAAGAAACTTCAACTTTGGCAGAGCGAGGTCATTTACCTAGGAAACACTATAACTCAGGAGGGGCGAATGTTCAACTCATCCAGGAAAACTGCTATACTTGAAGCGCCAAAACCGTTAAACAAAAAACAAATGATGAGCTTTTTGGTAATGATAAACTGCTGTAAAGCTTGGGTACTCCATTATGTACTGCATACGGGTAAATTAAGTGATCTTAACTATGGGAAGGCAATGGCAGCTCATGGTAAAATAATTTGGAACTCTAAGGAGGCATACATACATCAGGGATGTTATCCAAATGGTAGAGAGTAAAGAGGGATATGACATTGGTCGTGATTTAAAGATGATGAGGTTTTTTGGTGGGCTGTTAGATATAACTGGGTTAATCATGAACATAGAGGTTTTTATTCTTTGTTGCTAGGCAGAAGACTTAGGTGACCTAAATATGGACTTGTCATGTCCAACAATCAGTCTTCAGGTCAAGCCCGGGAGAGCCTGGGTAGAACAGAGCTTGAACTAAACATGAGTGTTTTTACAAGATAAGAGATTGATGATTGGATTACTAATTGATTCTGAACTGGATGAAAGTCGAATTTAGCTGCCATAAAAGACAAAGGAAGTGGGAGGAGCAATAAAGAAGCAAAAGACAATCTCAAAAATGAAAGGCATGGCAATTGGATGATAAATTACATAAGGGATTGTTTAGGAAGGTGGTAATATTGACACATGGGCAAATCATGTGTCAAAAAAGGGGGAGTGATAGGATTAAATAATAATGATAGGATTAAATAATAAATAGAAAAAAATAAATAAAAAAATAGAAATTGAGAGCTGAACATGTATGTGTGAAGATAGTTTATTAACCACACCTGTATGTCAGAGGTTTTGTGCCCCACAGGTGAACTAAAGGAGAAGGTGACCCACTCTATCTCACCAGGAGACTGGGTGAGCATCCAGTCCCTAAAATAAGAAAAACTGGAAGCAGGCCTGTTGGGAAGGGCCCTATCAAGTCCTATTAGATCCACCTGGGTGCATGTCACACACTGCAAAAAGGTAAACCCAGTTACACCTGACGAACAAACACAGAGTTAGGAGAAAGAACCGATCACCACTAGGGCTCGGGGGTTGGCTCCTTAACGAAGATTCCCTTACCCTCTCTGATCATCCCTGTGTGAGTTCGGTAGAAGGTGAAGCAATGGGTTGGCGTCTGACATGTTCTCAGGGCGAGGGTGGGGATTCACAGGTCTCCTGACGGTAGGTAGATGCCTGATTGTGGGGGCCATATTCCTAACACACTCAAACCCTCCTGATCAGCCAGAAGTAGTAGTTAACCTAACACAAGTTGATAAAATAATACCTGAGCACAGTCTACGAAGGCATAGGAGACAGCTAGACGTAGGGAAAGGGGAAGTACTAGGGATTTTAGGGAAGGACATCACCATATGTATGTCACCATGTACATCCTGGGATTATGTAGTTGCTCATACCAAGTGGGGGGGGATATGTCAATCTCCATACACAGTTTAGGGACAGGTGTAGTATTGTGAAAGTAGGGAATTACCAGAAATGGCAGTGCGACCCATATAAGGGTAGGTACTGTCTGAAAGTCTGAATTATGCTAAAACAGGTTACAGACCTGAACAAGTGAGATATCCTCTTCAACTGGGGCACCCTATAGAGTAAACCTCTCTGAGGGAGGTAGTGAGACCGGGGCTGTGGTAAAGATAGTACAAACCGTAGGAATCTTGACCGGTGGTTGGAATGGATTTAGTATACGGCAAGAAATGTCTAAAGAGGACTGTTATGCCTGTGGGACAGCCAAACCAAGGTTAACAACTACTCCGTTCCCCTTGACAGGCTTTAACTCTCTGTCAGGTTTATCCTCCATGCAAGCCACCTGGGAATGTGGTGAAAGAGTCTTGTAGTAACTTGAACTATCTGTATCCCCCGAAAACAAAGTCATTCCGACCTAGGTTGCCTCTGTTTGAAGTCTCAGGGGGTTCTAATTGTTTTTCTAGGACTGGTAATATAGGATACAGAGTAGGGCATCTTAGCTCCTGCTCCCACACAGAGAATATCACAACTAAAAGAGACCATGACTAATCTCTCCTCTTTGTTGCAGCCAGAGGATTTTAGGAACCAAAACCAGGCCCGTGCTGACATCTGATGGTTGTGTGGTGATAACTGATTGTGAACTCACCTACATATGTAAACAATCAAACGTGTCAGAGACTGGTGAGTTGTCACGTAGAAAGTGGGACCTCCTCCCGGGTTCCTTTGATGAAAGGATATATATATTGATGGGATAGGAGTACCTCGATGGGTTCCAGAACAATTCAAAGCTAGGAATCAGATCGCAGCTGAGTTTGAATCAAGTATTTTTTGGTGGTCAACAATTAATAAAAACGTAGATTGGATAAATTATATTTACTATAACCAGCAAAGATTTATAAACCACACTCGTGATGCATTAAAGGGATTAGCTGAGCAGACAGCGGCAACTAGCTTAATGACATGGCAGAATAGAATAGCTTTAGATATGCTTTTGGCTGAGCGGGGTGGAGTTTGTGTTCTGTTTGGATCTATGTGCTGTATTTTCATCCTCAAACAACATAGCACCGGACGGGTCCGTGACAAAAGAGCTTCAGGGGAGTAACTACGCTGACGAACGAACTGGCTGAGAACTCTGGTATTGATAGCTCCATAAACGGTTGGTTTGATAACATATTTGGTAAATGGAAAACTATTGTTGTAACTATTCTGGTTGAAGTTATAGCTTCTATGGGTATACTTGTTCTTTGTGGATGTTGTCTTATTTCCTGTGTCTGAGGTTTGGTGAGAAAGGAGATGGGGAAGGTGGTTTCCCAACAGATGGTGAGATACGGCCCAATCCTGGACTCCGACCTAAGGAATTAAGGATATGACCTACCAGGCTTGGTGGAGTGACACTAGAGGGTGTCTAAAGGGGGCCAAAATATACTTCTCTGTTTGTGTTTTATGTTTTAATAGTCTTATGTTTTGTGTTCTATTAATCCTGTGTTTTATGGTTTGAAGTTCCTTGGTGACTGGTAACAATTTGCAAGTTGGGTGTAGATGGACTGAGGGTTTTTATTTTTTAGTATCATCATAGCCTATTAATAAAAGTGTGATTCTTTTTGTTTGTATTGTATTATAATGAATGACACCCTGTGTTGTCATATTTTGAATCACACCCAGTGGGTGTGAAAAGGGGGATTATGGGGGATTTATTATTCTCCTAATTGATGGGATGACTAACTTAGAAAGAATGCATTCTGGACTGTGCTGATGTAGGTTGTGTCACCTGGCAAGCTGTGATTGATGTGAAGAGCTGTTTTAGGGGGTAAAATGAGATAAGGATTTGTGTCTCCAAATACTAGACTATACTGGTTCTTTGTGATCTGTGAACCTTCCTTGGACGTAGGAATGGTGTCTAGGGGAGCTGGCACTTCTCATTATGACAGGTTGTTATGATAAACGTATGCCTGGAAACAGGGATGTGCTAAGAGGCGGGGAACAGCCAGTGCGCCAACGGATTGGCTGAGTAAGTGTCACGGTTTCGGCCGAGGCTGCTCCTCCTCCTGGTTCGGGCAGGCTTCGGCGGTCGTCGGCCCCGGAGTACTAGCTGCCACCGATCTATGTTTCATGTTTGTTTGGTTTTGTCTTGATGTTGTACACCTGTGTCTTGTTAGTCCTCGTTAGTGTCCTATTTAGTTCTCGTTGTGTGTGTTTGTCTTTGTGTGTGATTGCTCTTCTGTTTTGTGTTGGAGCTACGTACTTCCCTCCAGTGATTTGGAGAGGTTTTTCGCACATGTTAGTGTGCCGTTGGTTTGACGCCTGTGTGCGCCGTTATTTCGCCTTCGGGCTTATTGTGCTTATTTTCTACGTTAATATTGCACTAAAGTCTTATTGGACTGAGCTTCTGCGTCCTGCGCTTGATTCATGCACCACACCCACCTTCAGCACCCCTTGACAGAATCACACACCAAAATGGAATCAGCAGGATCTGCTGTTACGCCTGAGTCGCTCGAGGAGCATGTTCGCGGCCAAGATGACCAGATACGACAACTGGGGACCGCTCATCAACACCCTGCACCGATGGGAGGCCAGCGGGGTACCCACACCTCCACCTACCCTGCCAACCCCATCGGCCGGTCCACCAGTCCCAGGTCCGGAACCCAGGGGGATTCGGCTCTCGCTCCCGAGGGCGTGTGACGGAACAGCTGCCGGGTGTCAGGGGTTCCTCCTGCAGGTGGAGCTCTACCTGGCCACTGTACACCCGGTGCCCTCGGGACACGAGAGCGTTTCCGCCCTCATCTCCTGTCTCACGGGCAAGGCGTTGGAGTGGGCTAACGCGGAGTGGAGGAAGATGGACGCCAACACCATCTCCTACGCCGAGTTCTCCCGCCGCTTCAAGGCCGTGTTCGACCATCCACCTGAGGGCAAAGCGGCGGGGGAGCGTCTAGTCCACCTGAGAAAGGGGAGGAGGAGCGCACAGGCGTTTGCTCTAGAGTTCCGGACTCTAGCGGCGGACGCAGGGTGGAATGAACGGGCCCTCATCGACCATTTTCGATGTAGCCTACGGGAGGACGTTCAACGTGAGTTGGCCTGCAGGGATACCCATCTCACCTTCGACCAGTTGGTCGATATGTCCATCCGTCTGGACACCCTGCTGGCCACCCGTGGACGTCCCGAGGGGGGTCCGTCCATTCCGCCCTCCGGCACCTCCGAGCCGAGCCCTATGGAGCTCGGGGGTGCCGGCGCTAGAGAAAGGAGGAGGAGGAGCCCGAGGGGGCCTGTCTCCTGCACCAAGGGCGGTCGTGGAGGGCACACTGCGGCCAGGTGCTGGGGAGGGTTCTCCGGGGGAGAAGACAACAGGCCACGCACTGGGGGGGCCTCCCAGGTGAGTAGACGTCCCACTTACCCAGAGCTTTCTGTTGCGCACTTTTGTATACCTGTGTGTTTTCCACAGGTTGCACTTCATTCCCAGCATAAGGCACTAGTAGATTCAGGCGCAGCTGGGAATTTTGTTGATCGGAAGTTTTGTTTAGATTTAGGGATCCCTCTCCTACCTGTTGACAAACCTTTTCCCGTTCATGCCTTAGATAGCCGCCCGTTGGGGTCGGGGTTGATTAGGGAGATCACAGCACCACTTAGGATGTGTGCGCAGGGGGGTCATGAAGAGACTATACAGCTGTATCTGATCGACTCTCCTGCGTACCCAGTGGTGCTGGGAATTCCCTGGTTAAGCACCCATAACCCTGCTAGTTCGTGGCAACAGAGGGCTCTCGATGGGTGGTCTACTCAGTGCGAGGGGCGATGTCTGGGTGTTTCCGTGGGGGCGACTTCGGTGGAAAGTCCAAACCAAGTGCCCGCACTGCACATTCCGCCTGAATATGGGGATTTAGCTCTCGTGTTTAGTAAAACTAGGGCGACGCAGTTGCCTCCTCATAGACAGGGGGATTGTGCGATTGATCTCCAGGCAGGATCAGCGCTCCCACGGAGCCACGTGTATCCTTTGTCTCAAGAGGAGAGAAAAGCTATGGAGACTTACATAGCCGAATCTTTGCGACAGGGATACATTCGGCACTCCACTTCTCCCGCCTCCTCAAGCTTCTTTTTTGTGAAGAAGAAAGATGGAGGGTTGCGCCCGTGCATTGATTACCATGGTCTCAATCAGATTACTGTGAAATACAGTTATCCACTCCCTCTGATTGCGACCATGACAGAGTCATTGCATGGAGCGCGGTTTTTCACAAAATTGGATCTCAGGAGCGCGTATAACTTGGTGCGCATTAGGGAGGGCGACGAATGGAAGACAGCGTTTAGTACCACGTCAGGTCATTTCGAATATCTCGTCATGCCATATGGGTTGATGAATGCTCCATCAGTCTTCCAATCCTTCGTAGATGACATTTTCCGGGATATGCAGGGACAAGGGGTGGTCGTGTACATTGATGACATTCTGGTGTACTCGTCTACCCGAGCCGAGCATATAACCCTGGTGCGTCGTGTATTGAGGAGGCTGTTGGAGCACGACCTATATGTCAAGGCAGAGAAATGTCTGTTTTTCCAGGAGTCGGTCTCCTTTTTGGGTTATCGGTTGTCCGCGTCAGGGGTGAGAATGGAGGTGGATCGTGTGTCCGCTGTGCATAATTGGCAAACTCCAACCACTGTAAAGGAGGTGCAGCAGTTCTTGGGCTTTGCGAATTACTACCGGAGGTTTATCCGGGGTTTTGGACAGGTGGCAGCTCCCATCACATCACTTCTGAAAGGGGGTCCGGTGCGCCTGCAGTGGTCAGCTGATGCGGACAGGGCCTTTAGGAGACTGAAGGACCTGTTTACGTCGGCTCCGGTGCTGGCGCATCCGGATCCCGCATTACCCTTTCAGGTTGAGGTAGACGCGTCTGAGGCTGGTATAGGGGCCGTTCTCTCTCAACGGTCCGGCACGCCACCTAAACTCCGCCCCTGTGCTTTTTACTCAAAAAAGCTCAGCCCGGCGGAGCGTAACTTGACGTTGGGGACAGGGAGCTGTTAGCTGTAGTTCAAGCCCTTAAGGTGTGGAGGCATTGGCTTGAGGGGGCTCAACACCCTTTCCTCATTTTGACTGACCATCGGAACTTGGAGTACATCTGGGCAGCGAGGAGACTGAACCCTCGCCAGGCTCGATGGAGTATGTTTCTCACTAGGTTCGTATTTAAAATCACGTACATCCCTGGGTCCCAGAATGGTAAGGCAGATGCGCTGTCCCGGCGGTATGACACGGAGGAGAGGTCCGTTGAGCCTACTCCCATACTACCGGAATCTTGCCTTGTGGCACCGGTGGTGTGGGAGGTCGATGCCGAAATCGAGCGAGCATTGCGTACCGACCCCAGCCCTCCACAGTGTCCTGAGGGTCGGAAGTACGTTCCGCTCGAGATTCGGGATCGACTCATTTACTGGGCTCACACGTCACCCTCCTCTGGACATCCGGGTATCGGCCGGACGGTGCATTGCCTTAGCCCTAAATACTGGTGGCCCACTTTGGCTAGGGATGTGAGGGTTTATGTCTCCTCCTGCTCGGTGTGCAACCAGTGTAAGGCGCCCCGACATCTGCCCAGGGGTAAGTTACAACCCCTGCCCGTTCCACAACGACCATGGTCTCACCTCTCGGTGGATTTTGTGACAGACCTTCCCCTCTCTCAGAGGAATACCACCATCCTGGTCGTTGTGGACCGGTTCTCTAAGGCCTGTCGTCTTCTCCCTATGTCGGGTCTTCCTACTGCCCTACAGACCGCTGAGGCCCTATTTACCCATGTCTTCCGGCATTACGGGGTACCCGAGGATATAGTGTCTGATCGAGGCCCCCAGTTTACCTCCCGTGTTTGGAGAGCGTTCATGGAGCGGTTGGGGGTCTCGGTTAGCCTTACCTCAGGGTACCACCCGGAGAGTAACGGGCAGGTAGAACGTGTCAACCAGGATGTGGGTAGGTTTCTGAGGTCGTATTGCCAGGGCCGGCCGGAGGAGTAGGCACGGTACATTCCCTGGGCCAAGATGGCCCAGAACTCTCTCCGCCACTCCTCTACCAACCTATTCCCCTTCCAATGTGTGTTAGGTTACCAGCCGGTTCTGGCACCTTGGCAGCAGAGCCAGATCGAGGCCCCTGCGGTGGATGATTGGATGAGGTGCTCGGAAGAGACGTGGAACGCTGCCCACGTCCACCTGCAGCGGGCCGTCCTTCGTCACAAGGCGAGCGCCGATCTCCACCGAAGTGAGGGGCCGGTGTATGCACCCGGAGATCGAGTCTGGCTCTCTACCAGAAACCTACCCCTCCGCCTGCCCTGCCGGAAGCTGGGTCGGCGGTTTGTGGGGCCCTTTAAAGTCCTGAGAAGATTGAAAGAGGTGTGTTATAGGTTACATCTACCTGTTGAGTATAAGAATATTAACCCCTCGTTCCATGTGTCTCTTCTCAGGCCGGTGGTAGCTGGTCCACTCCAGTACAATGAGATAGGGGAGACTCCTCCGCCCCCACTGGACATCGAGGGGGCTCCGGCGTACACCATTCGGTCCATCTTGGACTCAAGACGCCGGATGGGGGGTCTCCAGTATCTCGTGGAGTGGGAGGGGTATGGCCCGGAGGAGCGGTGCTGGGTGCCGCGGAGGGACATCCTAGACCCATCTCTCCTGTCGGAGTTCCACCGGGACCATCCCGCGCGCCCTGCTCCGCGTCCTCCTGGTCGTCTCCGAGGCCGGGGTCGGCGCACGGCTGGAGCCGCGCGTCAAGGGGGGGGTACTGTCACGGTTTCGGCCGAGGCTGCTCCTCCTCCTGGTTCGGGCAGGCTTCGGCGGTCGTCGTCCCCGGAGTACTAGCTGCCACCGATCTATGTTTCATGTTCGTTTGGTTTTGTCTTGATGTTGTACACCTGTGTCTTGTTAGTCCTCGTTAGTGTCCTATTTAGTTCTCGTTGTGTGTGTTTGTCTTTGTGTGTGATTGCTCTTCTGTTTTGTGTTGGAGCTACGTTCTTCCCTCCAGTGTTTTGGAGAGGTTTTTCACACATGTTAGTGCGCCGTTGGTTTGACGCCTGTGTGCGCCGTTATTTCGCCTTCGGGCTTATTGTGCTTAAAGTCTTTTTGGACTGAGCTTCTGCGTCCTGCGCTTGATTCATGCACCACACCCACCTTCAGCACCCCTTGACAGTAAGTCTAAACCACGTTCAAGCGTCTACTCTGATTGCCCAGCAGAGAGGTCGGAAACTCTCTCTCTGTAAGAGTATTTGAGGAAGAATCTAAAACAATAGATTTAGTTCTCTGAAGTGCCCTGCGAGGTATTTCAAGGAGCCCGTATATACGAAACATCATATTTACCATTGAAGGTTTTTGCATTAATTAAAATAACTAGTATATCTTAGAAGTCGTGTTGACCTCTTTTGTTCCTAATGCCAGATTTGAATTGACGCAACTTTGACAGGTGATAAACAAACAATAAACCGCACACCCAGAGGCAGCGTTTCTAGTGGGCAGAGACTTTAACGCGGAGAGACTTACAGTACAACCGTTCTACCTCACTTCTACCAACACGTCTCTGCACATGTCGAGAGACAAATTTGAGGTGACAGAGAGTGACATTCAATACCGCCTTACACACTCTTGCCTGCATCTAGCTGATATAGGGTGTAATCATTAGTAGTCCAACAGTTGCAAACTAGAGTTTCTATTGGACAAATTAATGTATGTTTATCCCTGTTTTGTTCCATTTGCTTCCGTTTATGAAACCATTTTCAACAGAATCGGCGGAATGAATACACCCCTGAAACACGTAAACAGAGTTCACTTTCATAACAGACACGTTGTATTCCTTCTCTTCCCTTCGCTTGTGGAATTCAATACACAACACATCAGCTGTATGTGACCAGGCGAAGAAACCTTTCCAAGCCAAACCGGTAAACCCAGCCTACATTGTTGTCCCCATAAGTAACGTCATAGTCAGCATAGCTAATAGAACTAACGCATTAGTAAACACGCTACAATCATGCAGTAACATTAGTGTACAGTCAGTAAGCAGTTACACCGACGGACCCCAGTGGCAATAAATTAGTAATACCAAAAGCTTATCTTGACTTGGAAGAGTTCCAGTGTTGTGTTGGAAAGTCATAGCCACCTAGCTAACATAGCATCCCTCTGTTTGAGCAGGGTGTTTCAGTATGCTAAACTAGCAAGCTGCATTTCCTAGCTAAGTAAGTGAAAGTGAAAAAGAAATGATGAAATCTCTCTCTCGCTATTTCTCTCGTTTCTCCTTCATTTTGGAAGAAATTATTTTGTTCAAAACTTTTCAACTATTCTCTTTCTCTCTCTTTGAGTCAACTACTCACCACATTTTATATATTGCAGTGCTCGCTAGCTGTAGTTTGTGCTTTTAGTACTAGATTAATTCTCTGATCCTTTGATTGGATGAACAACATGTTAGTTCATGCTGCAGGAGCTTTGATAGGCTGGAGGACGTCCTTCGGAATTTGTCATAATTACTGTGTAACTCTACGGAAGGGGGTGAGAACTATGAGCCTCCTAGGTTTTGTCAATGTACCCAGTGGAGGACGGAAGCTATCTGTCCTCCGGCTTCACCATGGTGCTACCCTACATAGTGCTGTTGAGGCTACTGTAGACCTTTGCAAAATATTGTGTTTTAATCAGTTATTTGGTGATGTGATTATATTTAGCATATTTTTATGTAAAAAGGATCACTTTTTTAATGTTTTACCATTTTAATTTTCATGAAATTCACTGAGGAGGATGGCCCTCCCCTTCTTCCTCTGAAGAGCCTCCACTGGTATTGACTGCAGCTGAAAGGCTTCCTGAGGAGACTATAGATGGCATCTGGGTTAGCTAGAATGCCACTATTCCTGATTCCGATTGAGACTACATCTTCTGCTCTTCCCTTGAGATGGATGAGAATCTCTCAGGCCTGTTCCTCTATTTTCATGTGTCCCTTTTTAATAAAGTTTATCATGGCCTCTTCCCATTCATCAAATGTAATTGTGTCTTATCTCTCCCCTCTAAAGGAAGGTGGTTCTTTGACTTTTCTTTGGGCAACTACTTGGACTTGGGAGAAGTCTAGAACTTGGCTAACTGTAGGGTCAGGTCTGTGTCTTGGTTCACTTTGGCTAGTGGCTGTAGCTCCTGTTGGGCTACTAGAACTGAAGTGCATGATAATGCTATCAGCTAGCTGCTGTCCTATCTGTTGGACTATGATACTCATCTGGCCTATTAGCACTGCATCGTCATTGGGGTTAGGAGTGGAGGTGCTAACAACCTGGGGCCTAGGTGAGTTGACTGCATGATGACAATGAGAAGCTGCATTGTCCCCACTGACTAAAGGAACTTCCCCTGCAATTTCACTACCATTGACATCACCACACACACTAGGACTACCAGTTGGGAAAGGAATAGATAACCCCAACACACCCCTTCCCCTACCAACATTGACAGGTGTTAGCAAATCTGAAAAACAAATATGGTTGAAACTCATTGTAGTAGCTCAAAATGAAAGTTGATAAAAAAAATATTTTGTAGCAAAATTTGAAATTGTGTTTTTTACATTGGATAAAAGTAGAGACTCAGAGCTAGAAAATTGTGTATCATACACTACAGTTGAGGAAAAATTAGAAATTAATTCTGCGTTGAAAATTGGTAAACTTGTAACCTAACTTATGAGAAAATTGCCTTTGAATGTTTTGTACACCTTATGGAGACCTCTTCTTTGTCTACACCCATTCAGCATCGTTCAGCTTTAGCCCCACCCATCTCTTTAAGGTATGATCCAAGCGTCCTGTCCTAACAACAACAGTCAAGCTAACTGGCTAGCTTGCTAGCTACTTCCAGACACAAATGAGAGAACAGCTCACTCTGACCATTTTACTCGCCCTAGTAGAGCTGGTTAGGATGTTTTTATGTTTTCCAGAGCGTTGGTGACTGCAACTGTGCTGCTGGCAACAATTTACGCTTTTTTGCAAATGTCTACTGACACCGGCCATATTCCATGGGTGTTGAGCGTTCGTAATTTCGTCAGTTATTATGCGCTCTGGCACACTCAGACGAGAGTTCTCTGAAATCGGAGTAGATAGCCAGAGCGAATTTAAAAGCTACATCTATCAACCTTGCCACCAGAGGTCTCTTCACAGTCCCCAAGTCCAGAACAGACTATGGGAGGCACACAGGACTACATAGAGCAATGACTACATGGAACTCTATTCCACATCAGGTAACTGATGCAAGCAGTAGAATCAAATTTCAAACATTTCTAAAAATACACCTTATGGAACAGCGGGATTGTGAAGCAACACAAACATAGGCACAGACACATGCATACACACACATGATAACATACGTTCTATACACACACGTACACATGGATTTTGTGTTGGAGATATGTGATAGTGGATTATGGGCCTGAGGGGGCACACTTTATGTTGTAAATTCTGTAATGAATGTATTGTAATGTTTTAAAAATTAATTTTGTTGGACCCCAGGAAGAGCTAATGGGTACAAATATCTACCTCAAATACCTTGTAACCCTGCACACTGATCTGGAACTGGTACTCCTTGTATATAGCTTTATTCTTGGGTATTTTATTCCTCGTCAAACATTAAAGGAACAGTTGTCTCCATGTCTCGTCCGTACCTGGTAGGAGTACTCGGGTGGGGGTCCCGCGGAGTTCATCCCATTGGCTGGGGGAGGAGGGTAGGCATAGGCCTCATTGGCCATATATTTTCCAGAGAATCTACCAATTTTCCTTCCTGAGGAAATTGCAATAAATTCTCGGGCTTCCCGGTATTCCCGTTCAAACCGAAAGTGCTATTTAAAAGCATATAATACCATTAAATAAAATCTGACATGATTATACCACTCTAAATGGAGAAATATGCACAATCTAAAGTGTTCTTTATGTATTTGTTGCAATTTAATCAACAATGTTCCCTCAAAGTCACCACACCATTTCATTGATGTAGCCTAGTTTTAACAGGCCTATGAAGCACTGATGGCCGACGGGTCAAATATGAGGTTAATACAGTACAAATTAATATTTTTAGCCTACCTTTGAAAGATGCATTTTGGTCCTTTTCTCTCCCCTTGCACCTGGCTATTGAGGGAATTTGGGAAGGTTGTGGCTGTATATACTTCACTTATTGTTATGATTTTGTCAGAGGAAACTAATCGGAATCTCCAATAATCAAACAGTTAAGCGGAGATTCAACAATGGATAGCGCCGCAGTTGATCAATTGCCCGTGAATCTAAACCCGCATTTAATATGCCATTCTAAGGTAGGCTATATTTTACATAAAATCTTATGAGGCCTACTTACTGCATCTGTTTTCTAGCAATAAAGTAAATGATCATCTCTGAAGTCACAGCATAAATGAAACGTGAGACTTTGGACTACACAAACAGACTATATATTCAAAGTAAATAAACTGCCATTATTACTTTTATTCAATACAAAATACAGTTCTCGCATTATTTTTCAACAGGAAAAACACTTGGTCAGAAACTAAGTAATTGACACTGACTGATTCCATGTAGCAAACAAAATCATTTGCATAGGCCATACCCGTTTTAACGTGTTGCTTCAAAACAGGCTCAATTCAGGTCGGATTTGCAGTCGGCCTCGTTGGCATAAATGAGTAAAGCTTTGCCACAGACCTTTTGTATTAAAGCAGGTAGGCCTACCGGTAGCTCAAAAGTTGGAGTCAATTTTGTTACTGTATTTCAAGGTTGCGTGTACATGCACTTTGAATTCATGGCGACTAAAAACGGTAGGCTACGACGCACAAACCCTAGGCGCTACAAGCAACTCTGGGAGAGCTAGGACCAGATCGCAGCCTGCCAGCTAAGACAGGTTAACATTGCCTTTAACCTAAAAGTTTGGATTTTTACTGGCATATGCAGACCAACCCCCAAAACGATTGGCTAATGATATGAGAGCTGGTGTTACATGTAAGAATTCACGAGTAGGAAACCAATTGTCCGTAGACTCAAGACTAGTAGACACTCAGCAGAGTAATTTAAATGCAATTTGACAACATTCAGCACTGACACCATTAACCCCAATTCTAGCAACATCCTCATTTACAGACGTGATATGCACCAACCCCAAGCGCTCAGTTCTACAAACTACATCAGGTTAAATTGACCTAGAACCCATTACATCATTTGATGCTACTAGCATAAGCAAATGTAGCTTAAGAAAGTCCAAAGGTAATTTAAACACCTTAACCACAAATTGGTCGAAGTAGTAATATATTGCTGATGCCAAAGCAGGTTTATAATGCAATAAAACTGTTTTGCCATCACCCCAGTTACTAAAGTCAGGTCATTGAACCTCCAAAACAAAACTAAGGACACAAGTATTAAAGTTACTGTTTAATTGAGGCAAAACACACAAACGCAGTTACACACAACCTGGACTAGAGTACCCATGTACGTCCCACTTCAGATATCCATGTTTGTGGTCAACGGGGTCTCAGATGCAGAGGTGAACTGTTCCTCAATGGCATGGTCAGTAACAGAAGGCGCTTGGTCTACAGACTCGTCCCCACTTGTGCTAGAGTATAAATTAACCACAATCAGTAGTTCTCGTGGCTTCAGTAGCCAGTTGTGGCGTCGTCGGACGTGCCGGTTGTGGCTTCTGAAGCGGCGTCGTCGGACGTGCCAGTTGTGGCTTCTGAAGCGGCGTCGTCGGACGTGCCAGTTGTGGCTTCTGAAGCGGCGTCGTCGGACGTGCCAGTTGTGGCTTCTGAAGCGGCGTCGTCGGACGTGCCAGTTGTGGCTTCTGAAGCGGCGTCGTCGGACGTGCCAGTTGTGGCTTCTGAAGCGGCGTCGTCGGACGTGCCAGTTGTGGCTTCTGAAGCGGCGTCGTCGGACGTGCCAGTTGTGGCTTCTGAAGCGGCGTCGTCGGACGTGCCAGTTGTGGCTTCTGAAGCGGCGTCGTCGGACGTGCCAGTTGTGGCTTCTGAAGCGGCGTCGTCGGACGTGCCAGTTGTGGCTTCTGAAGCGGCGTCGTCGGACGTGCCAGTTGTGGCTTCTGAAGCGGCGTCGTCGGACGTGCCAGTTGTGGCTTCTGAAGCGGCGTCGTCGGACGTGCCAGTTGTGGCTTCTGAAGCGGCGTCGTCGGACGTGCCAGTTGTGGCTTCTGAAGCGGCGTCGTCGGACGTGCCAGTTGTGGCTTCTGAAGCGGCGTCGTCGGACGTGCCAGTTGTGGCTTCTGAAGCGGCGTCGTCGGACGTGCCAGTTGTGGCTTCTGAAGCGGCGTCGTCGGACGTGCCAGTTGTGGCTTCTGAAGCGGCGTCGTCGGACGTGCCAGTTGTGGCTTCTGAAGCGGCGTCGTCGGACGTGCCAGTTGTGGCTTCTGAAGCGGCGTCGTCGGACGTGCCAGTTGTGGCTTCTGAAGCGGCGTCGTCGGACGTGCCAGTTGTGGCTTCTGAAGCGGCGTCGTCGGACGTGCCAGTTGTGGCTTCTGAAGCGGCGTCGTCGGACGTGCCAGTTGTGGCTTCTGAAGCGGCGTCGTCGGACGTGCCAGTTGTGGCTTCTGAAGCGGCGTCGTCGGACGTGCCAGTTGTGGCTTCTGAAGCGGCGTCGTCGGACGTGCCAGTTGTAGCTTCTGAAGCGGCGTCGTCGGACGTGCCAGTTGTGGCTTCTGAAGCGGCGTCGTCGGACGTGCCAGTTGTGGCTTCTGAAGCGGCGTCGTCGGACGTGCCAGTTGTGGCTTCTGAAGCGGCGTCGTCGGACGTGCCAGTTGTGGCTTCTGAAGCGGCGTCGTCGGACGTGCCAGTTGTGGCTTCTGAAGCGGCGTCGTCGGACGTGCCAGTTGTGGCTTCTGAAGCGGCGTCGTCGGACGTGCCAGTTGTGGCTTCTGAAGCGGTTGTGGCAGTAGGAGAGTTTCCATAGTCATCAGACCAGCGTCTCATCTTCTCAGCAGAGGCCAGGTCATCGTTTGCCAGAGAGCTACCATAGTTTGGAGAGTCTTGGGATGCTACTTCATTTGTCTCCAAATACTCTAGAGAAAAAGAGAAGAGGAACAGTTGGGTGTTCTACACGGTCTAGGCCAAATTGCCATTTGAATGTTCAGCAACATTGCACCCCACTGAACCCGACGTAGTTCTAAACGAATGTTGCAGGCCTAACATTTTCTGGCTTCTTTAGCATCAGACACTATGGATCGGAGCATGTGCAATGGAGACGTCATTTGATGACAGCTCTGAAAAACGTAGGTTCAGGTACACAAGCAAATTTTCAAAATCAACAGCAAAGGGTTTGATAACTTCTGGTTTAAAAAAAGATTCTAAACATTTGTTATTTAGACTGGGTTACTCTACGGTGTTGAATTAGTTTAAAACACAGCAGCAAAGAACATTGCTAGAAGGGATGGGATAACATAGGGGAAGAAACACTTACCTCCAAGTCTCCTCTGCAGAGAGACTTGATCTTGTTTCTGGGACTTGCCAACAGGGGAACAAGAAACTGAGGAGAAAGAGTTGACAGAAGTTGAGTTGACACAAAATAGCTACATATATTTAATAGCAGTGAACAAAAAAGAGGACCAACGTGGAAGAAACAGACAGTCAGATTTGAATCTCCAACTTACAAAGTTCAACATGTTTCCCAAACAAAACCCTTCAATCCAAATAAAACATTAGTGAACCAACCTTTGAAGACCCCCACAGTCAGCACAAAGAGCAGAAATTCTCTCACACCTCCCATGATTATGAGAATAGTCTTTATTATCAACAAGTAATGTCATCCCGTGGCCTGTATGAGGCTTATATAGGCCACTAATGACCGTTTACCAGACAAACATGACTTAACGATCAATTAACATGCTTGATTGAGTTGAAACATTCAGATAGAAATAGACCATGTAGAACAGATGTTTCTTTGGAGGGCAGGCAATCTTTTCTACTCTATATATTGCATTTATATCTGCTATGTTTTACCCTTCTGGTCTCAGATCAGCAGTAGAAAGAAGTAGGCCTAATTATTTTAGGTATAATCTTCAAAGATTTTCGGGGGAAATAAACACTGTACCCAAATCCACTTTTTATTATGATCCTGGGAAATGGGTAGGCCTCCACCATATGGTCCTTCACAGTTTTACACCTGTGTTATATTCCTTTATTTACATAGATCACATACATAAATATATATGTTAGCTGTTAGTAGCTTTGGGATCAAATTTTCATATTGTATTGTTACTAACCATATATCATATTTTCCTCATTTGCTCTGTAGGAGACTTGGCTGGTGGAGATTCGTCATATGAAGGACATTCAAGTGGATGTGACCCCTAACCTGCAGGACAGGCTCAGCGGGGTGACAGACATCCTGTAACGGATCTCCAAGCTAGTGTCTGAGGACCTGGAGAAGGCTGTGTCTACAGCTGTGGAGCAGGACAAGCAAGGTAACCTAACCTCACCTAACCTCACTGTATGAAGGATTTTATTTTTATGTATAGTCATCTCCAATCTGTTAAAATATATGTCTCTGTATTTCTCGCCCAATCTCTCTACTCTTCCCCATCCCCTTCACTAGGTTCTCCCCAGGATAAGCACACCATCCTGGCTGTGGTCCCCAGTCCTGCTGCTCCATGACACCTAGCCAGAAAGCAGGGCCTCAGTGAATGTATGTGGTTGTTCCTTACTTTAACATAAAACTCTCATAGATATTAACACAGTAACTGTAAATAATAACAACTATTCTGGGCTATATAATTAGTAACCTGAATGATCTATCACCTATCCGTTGTTTTAGAGCTAATTTAGACTAATAAGCTGTACACCTAAATGTCTTCTCCCCTGCTCCCTTCCCCCTCCTCCTCCTCCTCAGACCGCTGTACCCTGACCTTTGACCCTCGCACGGTCAACGGTCACCTGCTCCTCTCCAGGGAGAACCTACGGGTGCCTCTTCCCACCATAATCTTTGACCCCTACATATCTTCCCCAGGAAGGAAAAGGGGAAACAGTGTATGATGGGAATGAACGATCTTCCCTGGAGCCTCCAGCTGGATGAGTGCCAGTTGAGCGCCTGGCACAATGGGTGCCGGGAAACGATGGCTGGCCACTCCCACCACTCCCACGCGGCTGCATGCCTTCCACTGTACCTTCACTCAGGAGCTGTTCCCTGCCTGTTGGATAGGGGCGTCAGCATCACCCTCTGCTTGCCACGATGACAACACGAAAGGGAATGACCGTGACCTAACAATGTCATATTGGATTAGTCTCCATAACCATAGACTTCGATAGACATCGCATCATTGTATCTGTCCCATTATGGTGTCTGCAAGAGCACAGGCAGCGCCATTGAGGCCATCTCCATTTTGAAGTAGTCCATTGTCATTTTCTTCTTCTACTGCTTCTATGAGTTGGCAAACAAACTGAAAGGGTGCACACTGCCACCTAGAGTGTGTTTGAACAGGTATAAAGCCAAGGTTGGCGATTTACTGCCACCTGCAGTTATGGCATTTTTTCTCATGAGTATAATTCATTGGCTGATCCCCCGTGGTGACCTGGATGGAATTCTGTGATCATTCCTTAACCTATAGGAAGTCCCACCCCATCCCCCCTTTTGCCCTCAGAAAAGCCTAAATTTGTCGGTGCATGGACTCTACAGGGGTACTGGCCCATGTTAACTCCAATGCTTTCCACAGTTGTGTCAAGTTGGCTGGGTGTCCTTTGGGTGGTGGACAATTCTTGATACACACGGGAAACCCCAGCAGTGTTACAGTTCTTGACACAAACCAGTGTGCCTGCCACCTAATAACATACCCCGTTCATAGGCACTTAAATGTTTTGTCTTGCCCATTCACTCTCTGAATGGCACACATACAAATACACAATCCATGTCTCAATTGTCTCAAGGCTTAACACTCCTTCTTTAACCTGTCTCCTCCCCTTCATCTACACTGATTGAAGTGGATTTAACAAGTGACATCAATAAGGGATCATAGCTTTCACCTGGATTCACCTGGTCAGTCTATGTCATGGAAAGAGTTCTTCATGTTTTGTATACTCAGTGTATATAAAGATGATATCTCTATCATTCTCTATGGGCTAGGTAGAGCAAGAACCATATTGTCTATACTTGTGTCACTAACCTTGGTCTAGGGGAGTAATTACATATATAGAGGGAAGCGAGCTAGTTATTTCGATTGAATCCCAGCCCCTGTTCCAGTTGGATACTAGGACACTGATGCCTGGATGGGTGAAAGCAATATGGCCTTCCATTATGCTCCGTGGAGACTTCTAAGATCAGTTAGTTTGGGAAAGTACTAGGATGTATGTAGGAAAGTAAGTCATTTAGGCGTATTACGGAACTATCCTGTGTATGTGAGACCTTTCCTTCTCCGACTGTAGTCTGCAACACCCATTTTTCCCATAGTGAGATAATTTAGCCAAGTCAGCATTTTAGAAACAAAATCCTTAACCTGGTGAGACCCCAGGTTGCGAAAATGCAACAGGCCCTCAAACTCATGTCAAACACTACATAGTTTATCTCTTTAGACCCGTATGTACACTGAACAAAAATATAAACGCAACATGTAAAGTGTTGGTCAAGGATTATTTATTTTTTTATTCCTTGATGTGATGTGGTGGGTGAGTGAGTGTGTTCTAGAATGTTCAGAAGAGTGACATTCAGGACATGACATAATAGGCCAACTTCTCTATACACACACACACACACACACACACACAGGCAGTAGCAGTAGTAGCATATAGCCAAGATAATCTTTCCATGTACACTGAACAAAAACATATTGTAAACGCAACATGCAAACATTTAAAAGATTTTACTGAGTTACAGTTCATATAAGGAAATCAGTCAATTTAAATACATAAATTAGGCCCTAATCTAATCTGTGGCGTTGTGTTGTGTGACAAAACTGCACATTTTAGAGTGGTATTTTATTGTCCCCAGCACAAGGTGCACCTCTGTATTGATCATGCTGTTTAATCAGCTTCTTGATATGCCACACCTGTCAGGTGGATGTATTATCTTGGCAAAGGAGAAATGCTCACTAACAGGGATGTGAACACATTTGTGCACTAATTTTAAGATAAATAATATTTTTGTGCGTATGGAACATTTCTGGGATCTTTTGTTTCAGCTCATGAAAAATGGGACCAACACTTTACGTGTTGCGTTCATATTTTTGTTCAGTATAGTTAGTTGGACTAGGATCAGGGATTCGCTTCTATACTACCTAGACATTATGGTCCCTATCAACACAAAGTTCAAGTTTCATATTACACCATATTCCCTATATACAAGGGTGACATTTCAGATTTGTACCATAAGTCAAACTTCACCAACTCTTATGTATTTAAAAACTGTTTTTTAAGGTTAATTCAGGCTAGTCTCTTTGCAATAATATTTATTTTTCAACAGAGACCTGGTCATATGATCGACTGCTACCCTCTCATATTTAAGTCGTCACATTAAAAACCTGTACAGACAAATAATAAATAAACAAATAATAGTGTCCAGTACAGGCCGTGAGAAGGAGGGGTGGGAGCTGAGATACAGGCGCTCTTCTTGTCTTCAGCAGGGGAGTAGGGTGGAGGTTTGTCCTGGAGAAGATGTTTTCATACATTCCCCTAATTTATTTGGACAGTGAAGCTAAGACTTTTAATTTGTCTCTATACTCCAGCATTTTGGATCTGAGATCAAGTGTTTCATGTGAGGCGACAGTACAGAATGTCACTTTTTATTTGAGGGTATTTTCATTCATATCTGTTTTAGAAATGAAAGCATTTTATGTATCTAGTCCCCCCATTTGAATGTATCATAATTAATTGGACAAACATCAAGCTTGTGACCAATATTCCCTCTAATCTATTTTAGCACTGAGCAAATTTCAGGTCGGCTGAGCGCAAACTTGAACGTTTTGAAAATTCTGTGCAACTTCCAACGAGTGTTAACTGTGAACACTGAGGCTGTGCCCGCTTTAACTTACTGTTTTAACAGTGGCCAAGTAGGCTACTATGGCTATTTGATCATAATGTAGGCCTACTGTCAAAAACAATGGAGAAAATGCATCTCATAACATTTAACATGGAAATAGCTGTTCAATCATTCAGCCTACAGAAGCAGCCAATGTGTGGTGTTCAATGTAGGCCTACATTCCATGAGACTTTTGAAAAAAACATGCAGGGCTTGACATTAACCTCTATGAGATCGGTGTCCCGTATACGGGACGGTTGAATTAACGTGCGCTAATGTGATTAGCATGACTGTTGTAAGTATCAGCAAACTTTCCAGGACATAGACATCTATCATATGGGCAGAAAACTTAAATTCCTGTTAATCTAACTGCACTGTCCAATTTACAGTAGCTATTACAGTGAAAGAATACCATGTTATTGTTTGAGGAGAGTGCACAACAAATGTATCACGGCAACTGGTTTGATCAATTCACCTCTGAAGGTAAATAATGTACTTACATTCAGTAATCTTGCTCTGTTTTGTCATCCTAAGGGTCTCAGAGATAAAATGTAGCATAGTTTTGTTTGATAAAATCAATTTTTATATTCAAATGTAGGAACTGGGTTCTACAGTTTGAACCCCTGCTGTCTCTGGCTCCACACCCACCCCGCCATCTAGATGTGTGAAAGTTAATGTATAAGCTAGTTGTCACGATTGTCATACACAGAGGACCAAGGCGCAGCGTGGAATGCGAACATACTTTTAATTTGAATGATCACACGAACAAAACAACAAACGATACAAAACGTGAAGTCCTTGGTTACAATACAAACCATACGGAACAAGATCCCACAACACACTGTGGAAAACAGGCTGCCTAAGTATGGTTCCCAATCAGAGACAACAAGCAACAGCTGATACAAGTTGCCTCTGATTGAGAACCACACCGGCCAACATAGAAACAAAAGAACTAGATAATAACCCTAGCACACAAAACACATAGAAACCACACACCCTGGCTCAACATAACAGAGTCCCAGAGCCAGGGCGTGACAGTACCCCCCCACCCCCCCAAAGGCGCGGACTGCGACCGCGCCAAACATAAACCGAACAGGGGAGGGCCGGGTGGGCATTCCTCCTCGGAGGCGGTTCCGGCTCCGGGCTTGACCCCCACCCTCCAACCAACCCCCCAAAGCGCCCCTGGTCCGGTCTGGCCCTGCTGGCCGGAGCTGGACTGAACACTGGTGGAGCGGATTGCTCTAGCTCCGGGGTGGAGCAGCTGACCGGTGCCGGACCAGGCACCGGTGGAACAGGCACGGGCTGTGCCGGACTGACGACGCGCACCACAGGCTTGGTGCGGGGAGCAGGGACGGGCCGGACCGGGCTGACGACGCGCACCATTGGCTTGGTGCGGGGAGCAGAGACGGGCCGAACCGGGCTGACGAAGCGCACCACTGGCTTGGTGCGGGGAGCAGGAACAGGCCGGACCGGGCTGACGACGCGCACCATTGGCTTGGTGCGGGGAGCAGGGACGGGCCGAACCGGGCTGACGAAGCGCACCACTGGCTTGGTGCGGGGAGCAGGAACAGGCCGGACCGGGCTGACGACGCGCACCACAGGCTTGGTGCGGGGAGCAGGGACGGGCCGAACCGGGCTGACGAAGCGCACCACTCGCTTGGTGCGGGGAGCAGGAACAGGCCGGACCGGGCTGACGACGCGCACCACAGCCTTGGTGCGAGGGGCAGGAACATGCCGGACCGGGCTGGCGACGCGCACCACAGGCTCGGTGCGAGGGACAGGAACAAGCCGGACTGTACTGGGGACACACACCACTGGCCCTACGCGGGGATCAGGAACGGGCCGGACCGGACTGGCAAAACAAACCAGAAATAGAATAGTGGAGGACGGAAGCTAGCTGTCCTCCGGCTACACCATGGTGCTACCCTACATAGTGCTGTTGAGGCTACTGTAGACCTTTGCAAAATACTGTGTTTTAATCAGTTATTTGGTGATGTGATTATATTGAGTATAGATTTATCTAAAAAGGATCACTTTTTTAATGTTTTACCATTTACATTTTCATGAAATTCACTGAGGAGGATGGCCCTCCCCTTCTTCCTCTGAAGAGCCTCCACTGGTATTGACTGCAGCTGAAATACTTCCTGAGGAGACTATAGATGGCATCTGGGTTAGCTAGAATGTCACTATTCCTGATTCCGATTGAGACTACATCTTCTGCTCTTCCCTTGAGATGGATGAGAATCTCTCAGGCCTGTTCCTCTATTTTCATGTGTCCCTTTTTAATAAAGTTTATCATGGCCTCTTCCCATTCATCAAATGTAATTGTGTCTTATCTCTCCCCTCTAAAGGAAGGTGGTTCTTTGACTTTTCTTTGGGCAACTACTTGCCCAAAGAGAAGTCTAGAACTTGGCTAACTGGAGGGTCAGGTCTGTGTCTTGGTTCACTTTGGCTAGTGGCTGTAGCTCCTGTTGGGCTACTAGAACTGAAGTGCATGATAATGCTATCAGCTAGCTGCTGTCCTATCTGTTGGACTATGATACTCATCTGGCCTATTAGCACTGCATCGTCATTGGGGTTAGGAGTGGAGGTGCTAACAACCTGGGGCCTAGGTGAGTTGACTGCATGATGACAATGAGAAGCTGCATTGTCCCCACTGACTAAAGGAACTTCACCTGCAATTTCACTACCATTGACATCACCACACACACTAGGACTACCAGTTGGGAAAGGAATAGATAACCCCAACACACCCCTTCCCCTACCAACATTGACAGGTGTTAGCAAATCTGAAAAACAAATACGGTTGAAACTCATTGTAGTAGCTCAAAATGAAAGTTGATAAAAAAAATATTTTGTAGCAAAATTTGAAATTGTGTTTTTTACATTGGAGTAGAGTACATCGAGTAGAGACTCAGAGCTAGAAAATTGTGTATCATACACTACAGTTGAGGAAAAATTAGAAATTAATTATGCGTTGAAAATTGGTAAACTTGTAACCTAACTTATGAGAAAATTGCCTTTGAATGTTTTGTACACCTTATGGAGACCTCTTCTTTGTCTACACCCATTCAGCATCGTTCACACCCTCTCAAGCTTTAGCCCCACCCATCTCTTTAAGGTATGATCCGAGCGTCCTGTCCTAACAACAGCAGTCAAGCTAACTGGCTAGCTTGCTAGCTACTTCCAGACACAAATGAGAGAACAGCTCACTCTGACCATTTTACTCGCCCTAGCAGAGCTGGTTAGGATGTTTTTATGTTTTCCAGAGCGTTGGTGACTGCAACTGTGCTGCTGGCAACAATTTACGCTTTTTTGCAAACGTCTACTGACACCGGCCATATTCCATGGGTGTTGAGCGTTCGTAATTTCGTCAGTTATTATGCGCTCTGGCACACTCAGACGAGAGTTCTCTGAAATCGGAGTAGATAGCCAGAGCGAATTTAAAAGCTACATCTATCAACCTTGCCACCAGAGGTCTCTTCACAGTCCCCAAGTCCAGAACAGACTATGGGAGGCACACAGGACTACATAGAGCAATGACTACATGGAACTCTATTCCACATCAGGTAACTGATGCAAGCAGTAGAATCAAATTTAAAACATTTCTAAAAATACACCTTATGGAACAGTGGGATTGTGAAGCAACACAAACATAGGCACAGACACATGCATACACACACATGATAACATACGTTCTATACACACACGTACACATGGATTTTGTGTTGTAGATATGTGATAGTGGATTATGGGCCTGAGGGGGCACACTTTATGTTGTAAATTCTGTAATGAATGTATTGTAATGTTTTAAAAATTAATTTTGTTGGACCCCAGGAAGAGCTAATGGGTACAAATATCTACCTCAAATACCTTGTAACCCTGCACACTGATCTGGAACTGGTACTCCTTGTATATAGCTTTATTCTTGGGTATTTTATTCCTCGTCAAACATTAAAGGAACAGTTGTCTCCATGTCTCGTCAGTACCTGGTAGGAGTACTCGGGTGGGGGTCCCGCGGAGTTCATGTCAAGGCGTGCTGAAGGTGGGTGTGGTGTATGAATCATGCGCAGAACGCAGAGGCTCAGTCCAAAGGCTTTAGTGCAATATATATAAAAGACAGAAGCACAATAAGCCCGAAGGCGAATACACGGCGCACACAGGCGACAAAACAAACGGCGCACAAACATGTGCAAAAATAACCTCTCCAAAACACTGGATGGAAAATGTAGCTCCAAACACGAAACAGAAGCGCAATCACAGAAGCGCAAAGGGCCCCACAAACCGCCGACCCAGCTTCCGGCAGGGCAGGCGGAGGGGTAGGTTTCTGGTAGAGAGCCAGACTCGATCTCCGGGTGCGTACACCGGCCCCTCACTGCGGTGGAGATCGGCGCTCGCCTTGTGACGAAGGACGGCCCGCTGCAGATGGACGTGGGCAGCGTTCCACGTCTCTTCCGAGCGCCTCATCCAATCATCCACCGCAGGGGCCTCGATCTGGCTCTGCTGCCAAGGTGCCAGAACCGGCTGGTAACCTAACACACATTGGAAGGGGGTTAGGTTAGTAGAGGAGTGGCGGAGAGAGTTCTGGGCCATCTCGGCCCAGGGAATGTACCGTGCCCACTCCTCCGGCCGGTCCTGGCAATACGACCTCAGAAACCTACCCACATCCTGGTTGACACGTTCTACCTGCCCGTTACTCTCCGGGTGGTACCCTGAGGTAAGGCTAACCGAGACCCCCAAACGCTCCATGAACGCTCTCCAAACACGAGAGGTAAACTGGGGGCCTCGATCAGACACTATATCCTCGGGTACCCCGTAATGCCGGAAGACGTGGGTAAATAGGGCCTCAGCGGTCTCTAGGGCAGTAGGAAGACCCGACATAGGGAGAAGACGACAGGCCTTAGAGAACCGGTCCACAACGACCAGGATGGTGGTATTCCCCTGAGAGAGGGGAAGGTCTGTCAAAAAATCCACCGAGAGGTGGGACCATGGTCGTTGTGGAACGGGCAGGGGTTGTAACTTACCCCTGGGCAGATGTCGGGGCGCCTTACACTGGGCACACACCGAGCAGGAGGAGACATAAACCCTCACATCCCTAGCCAAAGTGGGCCACCAGTATTTAGGGCTAAGGGAATGCACCGTCCGGCCGATACCCGGATGTCCAGAGGAGGGTGACGTGTGAGCCCAGTAAATGAGTCGATCCCGAATCTCGAGCGGAACGTACTTCCGACCCTCAGGACACTGTGGAGGGCTGGGGTCGGTACGCAACGCTCGCTCGATTTCGGCATCGACCTCCCACACCACCGGTGCCACAAGGCAAGACTCCGGTAGTATGGGAGTGGGCTCAACGGACCTCTCCTCCGTGTCATACCGCCGGGACAGCGCATCCGCCTTACCATTCTGGGACCCAGGGATGTACGTGATTTTAAATACGAACCTGGTGAGAAACATACTCCATCGAGCCTGGCGAGGGTTCAGTCTCCTCGCTGCCCGGATGTACTCCAGGTTCCGATGGTCAGTCAAAATGAGGAAAGGGTGTTGAGCCCCCTCAAGCCAATGCCTCCACACCTTAAGGGCTTGAACTACAGCTAACAGCTCCCTGTCCCCAACGTCATAGTTACGCTCCGCCGGGCTGAGCTTCTTTGAGTAAAAAGCACAGGGGCGGAGTTTAGGTGGCGTGCCGGACCGTTGAGAGAGAACGGCCCCTATACCAGCCTCAGACGCGTCTACCTCGACCTGAAAGGGTAATGCGGGATCCGGATGCGCCAGCACCGGAGCCGACGTAAACAGGTCCTTCAGTCTCCTAAAGGCCCTGTCCGCATCGGCTGACCACTGCAGGCGCACCGGACCCCCCTTCAGAAGGGACGTGATGGGAGCTGCCACCTGTCCAAAACCCCGGATAAACCTCCGGTAGTAATTCGCAAAGCCCAAAAACTGCTGCACCTCTTTTACAGTAGTTGGGGTTTGCCAATTACGCACAGCGGACACACGATCCACCTCCATTCTCACCCCTGACGCGGACAACCGATAACCCAAAAAGGAGACCAACTCCTGGAAAAACAGACATTTCTCTGCCTTGACATATAGGTCGTGCTCCAACAGCCTCCTCAATACACGACGCACCAGGGTTATATGCTCGGCTCGGGTAGACGAGTACACCAGAATGTCATCAATGTACACGACCACCCCTTGTCCCTGCATATCCCGGAATATGTCATCTACGAAGGATTGGAAGACTGATGGAGCATTCATCAACCCATATGGCATGACGAGATATTCGAAATGACCTGACGTGGTACTAAAAGCTGTCTTCCATTCGTCACCCTTCCTAATGCGCACCAAGTTATACGCGCTCCTGAGATCCAGTTTTGTGAAAAACCGCGCTCCATGCAATGACTCCGTCATGGTTGCAATCAGAGGGAGTGGATAACTGTATTTCACAGTAATCTGATTGAGTCCACGGTAATCAATGCACGGGCGCAACCCTCCATCTTTCTTTTTCACAAAAAAGAAGCTCGAGGAGGCGGGAGAAGTGGAGGGCCGAATGTATCCCTGTCTCAAAGATTCGGCTATGTAAGTCTCCATAGCTTTTCTCTCCTCTTGAGACAAAGGATACACATGGCTCCGTGGGAGCGCTGCTCCTGCCTGGAGATCAATCGCACAATCCCCCTGTCTATGAGGAGGCAACTGCGTCGCCCCAGTTTTGCTAAACACGAGAGCTAAATCCCCATATTCAGGCGGAATGTGCAGTGCGGGCACTTGGTTTGGACTTTCCACCGAAGTCGCCCCCACGGAAACACCCAGACATCGCCCCTCGCACTGAGCAGACCACCCATCGAGAGCCCTCTGTTGCCACGAAATAGCAGGGTTATGGGTGCTTAACCAGGGAATCCCCAGCACCACTGGGTACGCAGGAGAGTCGATCAGATACAGCTGTATAGTCTCCTCATGACCCCCCTGCGCACACATCCGAAGTGGCGCTGTGATCTCCCTGATCAACCCCGACCCCAACGGGCGGCTATCTAAGGCATGAACGGGAAAAGGTTTGTCAACAGGTAGGAGAGGGATCCCTAACTCAAAACAAAACTTCCGATCAACAAAATTCCCAGCTGCGCCTGAATCTACTAGCGCCTTATGCTGGGAATGAAGTGCAACCTGTGGAAAACACACAGGTATACAAAAGTGCGCAACAGAAAGCTCTGGGTAAGTGGGACGTCTACTCACCTGGGAGGCCCCCCCAGTGCGTGGCCTGTTGTCTTCTCCCCCGGAGAACCATCCCCAGCACCTGGCCGCAGTGTGCCCTCCACGACCGCACTTGGTGCAGGAGACAGGCCCCCTCGGGCTCCTCCTCCTCCGTTCTCTAGCGCCGGCACCCCCGAGCTCCATAGGGCTCGGCTCGGAGGTGCCGGAGGGCGGAATGGACGGACTCCCCTCGGGCCAGCAGGGTGTCCAGACGGATGGACATATCGACCAATTGGTCGAAGGTAAGATGGGTATCCCTGCAGGCCAACTCACGTTGAACGTCCTCTCGTAGGCTACATCGAAAATGGTCGATGAGAGCCCGTTCATTCCACCCTGCATCCGCCGCTAGAGTCCGGTACTCTAGAGCGAACACCTGAGCGCTCCTCTTCCCCTGTCTCAAATGGACTAGACGCTCCCCCGCCGCTTTGCCCTCAGGTGGATGGTCGAACACGGCCTTGAAGCGGCGGGAGAACTCGGCGTAGGTGATGGTGTTGGCGTCCATCTTCCTCCACTCGGCGTTAGCCCACTCCAACGCCTTGCCCGTGAGACAGGAGATGAGGGCGGAAACGCTCTCGTATCCCGAGGGCACCGGGTGTACAGTGGCCAGGTAGAGCTCCACCTGCAGGAGGAACCCCTGACACCCGGCAGCTGTTCCGTCATACGCCCTCGGGAGCGAGAGCCGAATCCCCCTGGGTTCCGAACCTGGGACTGGTGGACCGACCGATGGGGTGGGCAGGGTAGGTGGAGGTGTGGGTACCCTGCTGGCCTCCCATCGGTGCAAGGTGTTGATTACCTCCTGTAGAGCGGACACCAGTTGTCTTATCTGGCCCTCTTGCCCACGGAGATGCTCCTCGAGCGACACAGGCGTCACTGCCGATCCTGCTGATTCCATTAAGGTGTGTGATTCTGTCAAGGCGTGCTGAAGGTGGGTGTGGTGTATGAATCATGCGCAGAACGCAGAGGCTCAGTCCAAAGGCTTTAGTGCAATATATATAAAAGACAGAAGCACAATAAGCCCGAAGGCGAATACACGGCGCACACAGGCGACAAAAGAAACGGCGCACAAACATGTGCAAAAATAACCTCTCCAAAACACTGGAGGGAAAATGTAGCTCCAAACACGAAACAGAAGCGCAATCACACACAACGACAAGCACACACAACGAGAACTAAATAGGACACTAACGAGGACTAACAAGACACAGGTGTACAACATCCAGACAAAACCAAACGAACATGAAACATAGATCGGTGGCAGCTAGTACTCCGGGGACGACGACCGCCGAAGCCTGCCCGAACCAGGAGGAGGAGCAGCCTCGGCCGAAACCGTGACAGTTCATCCCATTGGCTGGGGGAGGAGGGTAGGCATAGGCCTCATTGGCCATATATTTTCCAGAGAATCTACCAATTTTCCTTCCTGAGGAAATTGCAAGAAATTCTCGGGCTTCCCGGTATTCCCGTTCAAACCGAAAGTGCTATTTAAAAGCATATAATACCATTAAATAAAATCTGACATGATTATACCACTCTAAATGGAGAAATATGCACAATCTAAAGGGTTCTTTATGTATTTGTTGCAATTTAATCAACAATGTTCCCTCAAAGTCACCACACCATTTCATTGATGTAGCCTAGTTTTAACAGGCCTATGAAGCACTGATGGCCGACGGGTCAAATATGAGGTTAATACAGTACAAATTAATATTTTTAGCCTACCTTTGAAAGATGCATTTTGGTCCTTTTCTCTCCCCTTGCACCTGGCTATCGAGGGAATTTGGGAAGGCTGTGGCTGTTTATACTTCACTTATTGTTATGATTTTGTCAGAGGAAACTAATCTGAATCTCCAATAATCAAACAGTTAAGCGGAGATTCAACAATGGATAGCGCCGCAGTTGATCAATTGCCCGTGAATCTAAACCCGCATTTAATATGCCATTCTAAGGTAGGCTATATTTTACATAAAATCTTATGAGGCCTACTTACTGCATCTGTTTTCTAGCAATAAAGTAAATGATCATCTCTGAAGTCACAGCATAAATGAAACGTGAGACTTTGGACTACACAAACGGACTATATATTCAAAGTAAATAAACTGCCATTATTACTTTTATTCAATACAAAATACAGTTCTCGCATTATTTTTCAACAGGAAAAACACTTGGTCAGAAACTAAGTAATTGACACTGACTGATTCCATGTAGCAAACAAAATCATTTGCATAGGCCATACCCGTTTTAACGTGTTGCTTCAAAACAGGCTCAATTCAGGTCGGATTTGCAGTCGGCCTCGTTGGCATAAATGAGTAAAGCTTTGCCACAGACCTTTTGTATTAAAGCAGGTAGGCCTACCGGTAGCTCAAAAGTTGGAGTCAATTTTGTTACTGTATTTCAAGGTTGCGTGTACATGCACTTTGAATTCATGGCGACTAAAAACGGTAGGCTACGACGCACAAACCCTAGGCGCTACAAGCAACTCTGGGAGAGCTAGGACCAGATCGCAGCCTGCCAGCTAAGACAGGTTAACATTGCCTTTAACCTAAAAGTTTGGATTTTTACTGGCATATGCAGACCAACCCCCAAAACGATTGGCTAATGATATGAGAGCTGGTGTTACATGTAAGAATTCACGAGTAGGAAACCAATTGTCCGTAGACTCAAGACTAGTAGACACTCAGCAGAGTAATTTAAATGCAATTTGACAACATTCAGCACTGACACCATTAACCCCAATTCTAGCAACATCCTCATTTACAGACGTGATATGCACCAACCCCAAGCGCTCAGTTCTACAAACTACATCAGGTTAAATTGACCTAGAACCCATTACATCATTTGATGCTACTAGCATAAGCAAATGTAGCTTAAGAAAGTCCAAAGGTAATTTAAACACCTTAACCACAAATTGGTCGAAGTAGTAATATATTGCTGATGCCAAAGCAGGTTTATAATGCAATAAAACTGTTTTGCCATCACCCCAGTTACTAAAGTCAGGTCATTGAACCTCCAAAACAAAACTAAGGACACAAGTATTAAAGTTACTGTTTAATTGAGGCAAAACACACAAACGCAGTTACACACAACCTGGACTAGAGTACCCATGTACGTCCCACTTCAGATATCCATGTTTGTGGTCAACGGGGTCTCAGATGCAGAGGTGAACTGTTCCTCAATGGCATGGTCAGTAACAGAAGGCGCTTGGTCTACAGACTCGTCCCCACTTGTGCTAGAGTATAAATTAACCACAATCAGTAGTTCTCGTGGCTTCAGTAGCCAGTTGTGTCGTCGTCGGACGTGCCGGTTGTGGCTTCTGAAGCGGCGTCGTCGGACGTGCCAGTTGTGGCTTCTGAAGCGGCGTCGTCGGACGTGCCAGTTGTGGCTTCTGAAGCGGCGTCGTCGGACGTGCCAGTTGTGGCTTCTGAAGCGGCGTCGTCGGACGTGCCAGTTGTGGCTTCTGAAGCGGCGTCGTCGGACGTGCCAGTTGTGGCTTCTGAAGCGGCGTCGTCGGACGTGCCAGTTGTGGCTTCTGAAGCGGCGTCGTCGGACGTGCCAGTTGTGGCTTCTGAAGCGGCGTCGTCGGACGTGCCAGTTGTGGCTTCTGAAGCGGCGTCGTCGGACGTGCCAGTTGTGGCTTCTGAAGCGGCGTCGTCGGACGTGCCAGTTGTGGCTTCTGAAGCGGCGTCGTCGGACGTGCCAGTTGTGGCTTCTGAAGCGGCGTCGTCGGACGTGCCAGTTGTGGCTTCTGAAGCGGCGTCGTCGGACGTGCCAGTTGTGGCTTCTGAAGCGGCGTCGTCGGACGTGCCAGTTGTGGCTTCTGAAGCGGCGTCGTCGGACGTGCCAGTTGTGGCTTCTGAAGCGGCGTCGTCGGACGTGCCAGTTGTGGCTTCTGAAGCGGCGTCGTCGGACGTGCCAGTTGTGGCTTCTGAAGCGGCGTCGTCGGACGTGCCAGTTGTGGCTTCTGAAGCGGCGTCGTCGGACGTGCCAGTTGTGGCTTCTGAAGCGGCGTCGTCGGACGTGCCAGTTGTGGCTTCTGAAGCGGCGTCGTCGGACGTGCCAGTTGTGGCTTCTGAAGCGGCGTCGTCGGACGTGCCAGTTGTGGCTTCTGAAGCGGCGTCGTCGGACGTGCCAGTTGTGGCTTCTGAAGCGGCGTCGTCGGACGTGCCAGTTGTGGCTTCTGAAGCGGCGTCGTCGGACGTGCCAGTTGTGGCTTCTGAAGCGGCGTCGTCGGACGTGCCAGTTGTGGCTTCTGAAGCGGCGTCGTCGGACGTGCCAGTTGTGGCTTCTGAAGCGGCGTCGTCGGACGTGCCAGTTGTGGCTTCTGAAGCGGCGTCGTCGGACGTGCCAGTTGTGGCTTCTGAAGCGGCGTCGTCGGACGTGCCAGTTGTGGCTTCTGAAGCGGCGTCGTCGGACGTGCCAGTTGTGGCTTCTGAAGCGGCGTCGTCGGACGTGCCAGTTGTGGCTTCTGAAGCGGCGTCGTCGGACGTGCCAGTTGTGGCTTCTGAAGCGGCGTCGTCGGACGTGCCAGTTGTGGCTTCTGAAGCGGCGTCGTCGGACGTGCCAGTTGTGGCTTCTGAAGCGGCGTCGTCGGACGTGCCAGTTGTGGCTTCTGAAGCGGCGTCGTCGGACGTGCCAGTTGTGGCTTCTGAAGCGGCGTCGTCGGACGTGCCAGTTGTGGCTTCTGAAGCGGCGTCGTCGGACGTGCCAGTTGTGGCTTCTGAAGCGGCGTCGTCGGACGTGCCAGTTGTGGCTTCTGAAGCGGCGTCGTCGGACGTGCCAGTTGTGGCTTCTGAAGCGGCGTCGTCGGACGTGCCAGTTGTGGCTTCTGAAGCGGCGTCGTCGGACGTGCCAGTTGTGGCTTCTGAAGCGGCGTCGTCGGACGTGCCAGTTGTGGCTTCTGAAGCGGCGTCGTCGGACGTGCCAGTTGTGGCTTCTGAAGCGTCGTCGTCGGACGTGCCAGTTGTGGCTTCTGAAGCGGCGTCGTCGGACGTGCCAGTTGTGGCTTCTGAAGCGGCGTCGTCGGACGTGCCAGTTGTGGCTTCTGAAGCGGCGTCGTCGGACGTGCCAGTTGTGGCTTCTGAAGCGGCGTCGTCGGACGTGCCAGTTGTGGCTTCTGAAGCGGCGTCGTCGGACGTGCCAGTTGTGGCTTCTGAAGCGGCGTCGTCGGACGTGCCAGTTGTGGCTTCTGAAGCGGCGTCGTCGGACGTGCCAGTTGTGGCTTCTGAAGCGGCGTCGTCGGACGTGCCAGTTGTGGCTTCTGAAGCGGCGTCGTCGGACGTGCCAGTTGTGGCTTCTGAAGCGGCGTCGTCGGACGTGCCAGTTGTGGCTTCTGAAGCGGCGTCGTCGGACATGCCAGTTGTGGCTTCTGAAGCGGTTGTGGCAGTAGGAGAGTTTCCATAGTCATCAGACCAGCGTCTCATCTTCTCAGCAGAGGCCAGGTCATCGTTTGCCAGAGAGCTACCATAGTTTGGAGAGTCTTGGGATGCTACTTCATTTGTCTCCAAATACTCTAGAGAAAAAGAGAAGAGGAACAGTTGGGTGTTCTACACGGTCTAGGCCAAATTGCCATTTGAATGTTCAGCAACATTGCACCCCACTGAACCCGACGTAGTTCTAAACGAATGTTGCAGGCCTAACATTTTCTGGCTTCTTTAGCATCAGACCCTATGGATCGGAGCATGTACAATGGAGACGTCATTTGATGACAGCTCTGAAAAACGTAGGTTCAGGTACACAAGCAAATTTTCAAAATCAACAGCAAAGGGTTTGATAACTTCTTGTTTAAAAAAAGATTCTAAACATTTGTTATTTAGACTGGGTTACTCTACGGTGTTGAATTAGTTTAAAACACAGCAGCAAAGAACATTGCTAGAAGGGATGGGATAACATAGGGGAAGAAACGCTTACCTCCAAGTCTCCTCTGCAGAGAGACTTGATCTTGTTTCTGGGACTTGCCAACAGGGGAACAAGAAACTGAGGAGAAAGAGTTGACAGAAGTTGAGTTGATACAAAATAGCTACATATATTTAATAGCAGTGAACAAAAAAGATGACCAACGTGGAAGAAACAGACAGTCAAATTTGAATCTCCAACTTACAAAGTTCAACATGTTTCCCAAACAAAACCCTTCAATCCAAATAAAACATTAGTGAACCAACCTTTGAAGACCCCCACAGTCAGCACAAAGAGCAGAAATTCTCTCACACCTCCCATGATTATGAGAATAGTCTTTATTATCAACAAGTAATGTCATCCCGTGGCCTGTATGAGGCTTATATAGGCCACTAATGACCGTTTACCAGACAAACATGACTTAACGATCAATTAACATGCTTGATTGAGTTGAAACATTCAGATAGAAATAGACCATGTAGAACAGATGTTTCTTTGGAGGGCAGGCAATCTTTTCTACTCTATATATTGCATTTATATCTGCTATGTTTTACCCTTCTGGTCTCAGATCAGCAGTAGAAAGAAGTAGGCCTAATTATTTTAGGTATAATCTTCAAAGATTTTCGGGGGAAATAAACACTGTACCCAAATCCACTTTTTATTATGATCCTGGGAAATGGGTAGGCCTCCACCATATGGTCCTTCACAGTTTTACACCTGTGTTATATTCCTTTATTTACATAGATCACATACATAAATATATATGTTAGCTGTTAGTAGCTTTGGGATCAAATTTTCATATTGTATTGTTACTAACCATATATCATATTTTCCTCATTTGCTCTGTAGGAGACTTGGCTGGTGGAGATTCGTCATATGAAGGACATTCAAGTGGATGTGACCCCTAACCTGCAGGACAGGCTCAGCGGGGTGACAGACATCCTGTAACGGATCTCCAAGCTAGTGTCTGAGGACCTGGAGAAGGCTGTGTCTACAGCTGTGGAGCAGGACAAGCAAGGTAACCTAACCTCACCTAACCTCACTGTATGAAGGATTTTATTTTTATGTATAGTCATCTCCAATCTGTTAAAATATATGTCTCTGTATTTCTCGCCCAATCTCTCTCCTCTTCCCCATCCCCTTCACTAGGTTCTCCCCAGGATAAGCACACCATCCTGGCTGTGGTCCCCAGTCCTGCTGCTCCATGACACCTAGCCAGAAAGCAGGGCCTCAGTGAATGTATGTGGTTGTTCCTTACTTTAACATAAAACTCTCATAGATATTAACACAGTAACTGTAAATAATAACAACTATTCTGGGCTATATAATTAGTAACCTGAATGATCTATCACCTATCCGTTGTTTTAGAGCTAATTTAGACTAATAAGCTGTACACCTAAATGTCTTCTCCCCTGCTCCCTTCCCCCTCCTCCTCCTCCTCAGACCGCTGTACCCTGACCTTTGACCCTCGCACGGTCAACGGTCACCTGCTCCTCTCCAGGGAGAACCTACGGGTGCCTCTTCCCACCATAATCTTTGACCCCTACATATCTCCCCCAGGAAGGAAAAGGGGAATCAGTGTATGGTGGGAATGAACGATCTTCCCTGGAGCCTCCAGCTGGATGAGTGCCAGTTGAGCGCCTGGCACAATGGGTGCCGGGAAACGATGGCTGGCCACTCCCACCACTCCCACGCGGCTGCATGCCTTCCACTGTGCCTTCACTCAGGAGCTGTTCCCTGCCTGTTGGATAGGGGCGTCAGCATCACCCTCTGCTTGCCACGATGACAACACGAAAGGGAATGACCGTGACCTAACAATCTCATATTGGATTAGTCTCCATAACCATAGACTTCGATAGACATCGCATCATTGTATCTGTCCCATTATGGTGTCTGCAAGAGCACAGGCAGCGCCATTGAGGCCATCTCCATTTTGAAGTAGTCCATTGTCATTTTCTTCTCCTACTGCTTCTATGAGTTGGCAAACAAACTGAAAGGGTGCACACTGCCACCTAGAGTGTGTTTGAACAGGTATAAAGCCAAGGTTGGCGATTTACTGCCACCTGCAGTTATGGCATTTTTTCTCATGAGTATAATTCATTGGCTGATCCCCCGTGGTGACCTGGATGGAATTCTGTGATCATTCCTTAACCTATAGGAAGTCCCACCCCATCCCCCCTTTTGCCCTCAGAAAAGCCTAAATTTGTCGGTGCATGGACTCTACAGGGGTACTGGCCCATGTTAACTCCAATGCTTTCCACAGTTGTGTCAAGTTGGCTAGGTGTCCTTTGGGTGGTGGACAATTCTTGATACACACGGGAAACCCCAGCAGTGTTACAGTTCTTGACACAAACCAGTGTGCCTGCCACCTAATAACATACCCCGTTCATAGGCACTTAAATGTTTTGTCTTGCCCATTCACTCTCTGAATGGCACACATACAAATACACAATCCATGTCTCAATTGTCTCAAGGCTTAACACTCCTTCTTTAACCTGTCTCCTCCCCTTCATCTACACTGATTGAAGTGGATTTAACAAGTGACATCAATAAGGGATCATAGCTTTCACCTGGATTCACCTGGTCAGTCTATGTCATGGAAAGAGTTCTTCATGTTTTGTATACTCAGTGTATATAAAGATGATATCTCTATCATTCTCTATGGGCTAGGTAGAGCAAGAACCATATTGTCTATACTTGTGTCACTAACCTTGGTCTAGGGGAGTAATTACATATATAGAGGGAAGCGAGCTAGTTATTTCGATTGAATCCCAGCCCCTGTTCCAGTTGGATACTAGGACACTGATGCCTGGATGGGTGAAAGCAATATGGCCTTCCATTATGCTCCGTGGAGACTTCTAAGATCAGTTAGTTTGGGAAAGTACTAGGATGTATGTAGGAAAGTAAGTCATTTAGGCGTATTACGGAACTATCCTGTGTATGTGAGACCTTTCCTTCTCCGACTGTAGTCTGCAACACCCATTTTTCCCATAGTGAGATAATTTAGCCAAGTCAGCATTTTAGAAACAAAATCCTTAACCTGGTGAGACCCCAGGTTGCGAAAATGCAACAGGCCCTCAAACTCATGTCAAACACTACATAGTTTATCTCTTTAGACCCGTATGTACACTGAACAAAAATATAAACGCAACATGTAAAGTGTTGGTCAAGGATTATTTATTTTTTTATTCCTTGATGTGATGTGGTGGGTGAGTGAGTGTGTTCTAGAATGTTCAGAAGAGTGACATTCAGGACATGACATAATAGGCCAACTTCTCTATACACACACACACACACACACACACACACACAGGCAGTAGCAGTAGTAGCATATAGCCAAGATAATCTTTCCATGTACACTGAACAAAAACATATTGTAAACGCAACATGCAAACATTTAAAAGATTTTACTGAGTTACAGTTCATATAAGGAAATCAGTCAATTTAAATACATAAATTAGGCCCTAATCTAATCTGTGGCGTTGTGTTGTGTGACAAAACTGCACATTTTAGAGTGGTATTTTATTGTCCCCAGCACAAGGTGCACCTCTGTATTGATCATGCTGTTTAATCAGCTTCTTGATATGCCACACCTGTCAGGTGGATGTATTATCTTGGCAAAGGAGAAATGCTCACTAACAGGGATGTGAACACATTTGTGCACTAATTTTAAGATAAATAATATTTTTGTGCGTATGGAACATTTCTGGGATCTTTTGTTTCAGCTCATGAAAAATGGGACCAACACTTTACGTGTTGCGTTCATATTTTTGTTCAGTATAGTTAGTTGGACTAGGATCAGGGATTCGCTTCTATACTACCTAGACATTATGGTCCCTATCAACACAAAGTTCAAGTTTCATATTACACCATATTCCCTATATACAAGGGTGACATTTCAGATTTGTACCATAAGTCAAACTTCACCAACTCTTATGTATTTAAAAACTGTTTTTTAAGGTTAATTCAGGCTAGTCTCTTTGCAATAATATTTATTTTTCAACAGAGACCTGGTCATATGATCGACTGCTACCCTCTCATATTTAAGTCGTCACATTAAAAACCTGTACAGACAAATAATAAATAAACAAATAATAGTGTCCAGTACAGGCCGTGAGAAGGAGGGGTGGGAGCTGAGATACAGGCGCTCTTCTTGTCTTCAGCAGGGGAGTAGGGTGGAGGTTTGTCCTGGAGAAGATGTTTTCATACATTCCCCTAATTTATTTGGACAGTGAAGCTAAGACTTTTAATTTGTCTCTATACTCCAGCATTTTGGATCTGAGATCAAGTGTTTCATGTGAGGCGACAGTACAGAATGTCACTTTTTATTTGAGGGTATTTTCATTCATATCTGTTTTAGAAATGAAAGCATTTTATGTATCTAGTCCCCCCATTTGAATGTATCATAATTAATTGGACAAATCCAATTATAGTGAGTAGTCAAACGTTTAGTGTCAAAAGTTTAGTATTTGGTCCCATATTCCTAGCACGCAATGACAACATCAAGCTTGTGACCAATATTCCCTCTAATCTATTTTAGCACTGAGCAAATTTCAGGTCGGCTGAGCGCAAACTTGAACGTTTTGAAAATTCTGTTCAACTTCCAACGAGTGTTAACTGTGAACACTGAGGCTTTGCCCGCTTTAACTTACTGTTTTAACAGTGGCCAAGTAGGCTACTATGGCTATTTGATCATAATGTAGGCCTACTGTCAAAAACAATGGAGAAAATGCATCCCATAACATTTAACATGGAAATAGCTGTTCAATCATTCAGCCTACAGAAGCAGCCAATGTGTGGTGTTCAATGTAGGCCTACATTCCATGAGACTTTTGAAAAAAACATGCAGGGCTTGACATTAACCTCTATGAGATCGGTGTCCCGTATACGGGACGGTTGAATTAACGTGCGCTAATGTGATTAGCATGACTGTTGTAAGAATCAGCAAACTTTCCAGGACATAGACATCTATCATATGGGCAGAAAGCTTAAATTCCTGTTAATCTAACTGCACTGTCCAATTTACAGTAGCTATTACAGTGAAAGAATACCATGTTATTGTTTGAGGAGAGTGCACAACAAATGTATCACGGCAACTGGTTTGATCAATTCACCTCTGAAGGTAAATAATGTACTTACATTCAGTAATCTTGCTCTGTTTTGTCATCCTAAGGGTCTCAGAGATAAAATGTAGCATAGTTTTGTTTGATAAAATCAATTTTTATATTCAAATGTAGGAACTGGGTTCTACAGTTTGAACCCCTGCTGTAATAATAAATAATAATTAGTCATTTAGCAGACGCTCTTATCCAGAGCGACTTACAGGAGCAATTAGGGTTAAGTGCCTTGCTCAAGGGCACATCGACAGATTTTTCACCTAGTCGGCTCAGGGATTAGAACCAGCGACCTTTCGGTTATTGGCACAACGCTCTTAACCACTAAGCTACCTGCTGTCTCTGGCTCCACACCCACCCCGCCAGGCCATCTAGATGTGTGAAAGTTAATGTATAAGCTAGTTGTCACGATCGTCATACACAGAGGACCAAGGCGCAGCGTGGAATGCGAACATACTTTTAATTTGAATGATCACACGAACAAAACAACAAACGATACGAAACGTGAAGTCCTTGGTTACAATACAAACCATACGGAACAAGATCCCACAACACATTGTGGAAAACAGGCTGCCTAAGTATGGTTCCCAATCAGAGACAACAAGCAACAGCTGATACACATTGCCTCTGATTGAGAACCACACCGGCCAACATAGAAACAAAAGAACTAGTTAATAACCCTAGCACACAAAACACATAGAAACCACACACCCTGGCTCAACATAACAGAGTCCCAGAGCCAGGGCGTGACACTAGTGATCCATCATGTATGACATTCCTGGGAGCGTGTAAACGTACATTTTGTATTACCATATCATTTTTGTATGTTCTCTATAGTTATGTACTTGAAAATGCATCAATTGACCAATTCGGCACATTTGGGCAGACTTGATACAAAATAGTCCAGTATTGCACTGCTTCACTGGATCAATCTGAAACTTTGCAAACACACTGCTGTGTGGCCAAAATGGGCAAAATCTAAATTGCGCCTAAACTGCAATATTATATTGTGGTCTTTCTCTTGCATTTCAAAAATGATGGAACAAAAAAAGAATAGAAAATGCATGTTTTTTTGTTTGTATTATCTTTTACCAGATCTAATGTGTTAAATTCTCCTACATTAATTTCACATTTCCACAAACTTCAAAGTATTTCCTTTTAAATGGTATCAAGAATATGCGTATCCTTGCTTCAGGTCTTGAGCTACAGGCAGTTAGATGTGGGTGTGTCATTTTAGGAGGAAATTGAAAAAAAGGGTCCGATCCTTAAGAGGTTAACCTGTTTATCGACTTGTCCTTCAGACAAGGAGGTGACTGAACATTTTGTTGTGTTGTTTGATGGAAGATACCACTTTACAAAATAAAATGCATTATTATTCCCATACCATTACTACAGAGAATCAGACAAATTATGCTACACTCTGCCTATTGGCTTGTTAGTTTATTCAAGCCTGTCTGAAAATATAACACTAAGACAAAAAAAGCTCTTTACCTGACTCTCTTTTCAAAGATGTCTAGAAATGCACACATGTTGTGCTCTTGTAGGAAGCAACCACTCCCCCATTGTTGACTAGAAATTACCTATAACTGGGCTAATAACACAATAACTAGCAAAGGATATGAACAAAATGTGCACACGTGGCTACATGCAGCTCTTGCTTTGAACTCAAAACAAGCACATCTACTCACGACCAGAGCTGTAAACACAGTCCAGTTCAAAGTAAATGGCACAGATCCATATGTGGCAATAGTCTATTTGCATACAGGCCTACTGCAGCTCTGATTGGTTATACCCACATCTGTGTAGAGTACGGGCTGAGTCATGTGCAATAGAATCCTACTCCCATGCATTCTGCCTACAACAAAATCTCTTGAGTAGTTTGTTTTGTTTCAGTATGTTGCATTGAAAGTGGCTAATATTGCGTTGATTCGATCACAATTGCCACAGTAAAGGAAAAATGTTGGAAGTGTTAACTAACATGAAAAACTTGTTGAGTGTAGTTCAATCTTGTGCTTCTCTCTGAGGGCTGATATTTCTTCTGAGATCTGCATGAGGCAGTCTCTGGCTACTGCGCGATCAAACACGCGCTCGCTCAGAGGGAACATTGCTTGTGACTACAATCTTGTTGGCTGCATTTGCAGTTCGTTTTGGTTGTGTTTTGGATTATGTTGTGTCCAATAGAAATATATGTAAATAATGTATTGTGTCATTTTGGAGTCCATTTTATAGTAAATAAAAATATAACTTGTTTCTGAACACAATCATGAATGAATCATGAATAATAAAGAGCAAGAAAGTTAAAGAGACACAACAATCATACCCCTGAAACATGCTAATGTCTCACCATTACCAATAACAGGGGAGTTTAGCATTTTTTGGTGGGTATGATATTTATGTCTATGTTAATCAATTGTCAATGAATTAATTGTGCTCTTATTTAATACTTTGGCAATATGGGATCACTCACATCATGCTAATTAAACTATCACTACTGAAGGAACTTTACAAGAGTGAGTTAGAGAAAGAGAGATGGCGCAGACTGAGAAGGCTGACATCTTACAGAAAGTACATACTATTGTCACATATGACCGCTAAGCACTTGTGGAAGTCAGATCGACAGTTACTAACCTCGATTTCGACTACAAATCCGACATCAACTCTTACCCAGCTTTTCTCTTGTTCACACCGGACACTATTATTTTGTTTCATGGGCTATAAAGAAACGCTGCAGGCGTAGACATGTTAGTCGGGCTGGCGTCTTCTTAAGACTGAGATGTAGAGAAAATCGACTGGCACTCCCCTTCGTTTCATTGGCAAATATCCAGTCAATCAGGAATAAAATGGATGAGCTTCGTTCGAGAGTCTCCTTTCAGAGAGACTTGAAAAGCTGCAATATTATATGCCTTGCAGAAACTTGGCTGACTCAATCTATGAACATGGAAGTCAGTGGTTTCTCCATGCAATGGCACTATCGGATGTAGGCAGCCTCGGGAAAGTCCAAAGGGGGAGGAGTGTGCCTCTCCATTAACAACTGGTGCGCTGCTTCCAGTGTGAAGTAAATCTCAAGATTTTGCTCACCTAATCTACAATGCTTATGGTAAGCTGCAGACCTTTTTATCTACCAAGCCAACACAACTTTGGCACTCAACAAACTGTATGGGGTGTATGGGGGATTTATTATTCTCCTAATTGATGGGATGACTAACTTAGAAAGAATGCATTCTGGACTGTGCTGATGTAGGTTGTGTCACCTGGCAAGCTGTGATTGATGTGAAGAGCTGTTTTAGGGGGTAAAATGAGATAAGGATTTGTGTCTCCAAATACTAGACTATACTGGTTCTTTGTGATCTGTGAACCTTCCTTGGACGTAGAAATGGTGTCTAGGGGAGCTGGCACTTCTCATTATGACAGGTTGTTATGATAAACGTATGCCTGGAAACAGGGATGCGCTAAGAGGCGGGGAACAGCCAGTGCGCCAACGGATTGGCTGAGTAAGTCTAAACCACGCTCAAGCGTCTACTCTGATTGGCCAGCAGAGAGGTGGGAAACTCTCTCTCTGTAAGAGTATTTGAGGAAGAATCTAAAACAATAGATTTAGTTCTCTGAAGTGCCCTGCGAGGTATTTCAAGGAGCCCGTATATACGAAACATCATATTTACCATTGAAGGTTTTTGCATTAATTAAAATAACTAGTATATCTTAGAAGTCGTGTTGACCTCTTTTGTTCCTAATGCCAGATTTGAATTGACACAACTTTGACAGGTGATAAACAAACAATAAACCGCACACCCAGAGGCAGCGTTTCTAGTGGGCAGAGACTTTAACGCGGAGAGACTTACAGTACAACCGTTCTACCTCACTTCTACCAACACGTCTCTGCACATGTCGAGAGACAAATTTGAGGTGACAGAGAGTGACATTCAATACCGCCTTACACACTCTTGCCTGCATCTAGCTGATATAGGGTGTAATCATTAGTAGTCCAACAGTTGCAAACTAGAGTTTCTATTGGACAAATTCATGTATGTTTATCTTTGTTTTGTTCCATTTGCTTCCGTTTATGAAACCATTTTCAACAGAATCGGCGGAATGAATACACCCCTGAAACACGTAAACAGAGTTCACTTTCATAACAGACACGTTGTATTCCTTCTCTTCCCTTCGCTTGTGGAATTCAATGCACAACACATCAGCTGTATGTGACCAGGCGAAGAAACCTTTCCAAGCCAAACCGGTAAACCCAGCCTACATTGTTGTCCCCATAAGTAACGTCATAGTCAGCATAGCTAATAGAACTAACACATTAGTAAACACGCTACAATCATGCAGTAACATTAGTGTACAGTCAGTAAGCAGTTACACCGGCGGACCCCAGTGGCAATAAATTAGTAATACCAAAAGCTTATCTTGACTTGGAAGAGTTCCAGTGTTGTGTTGGAAAGTCATAGCCACCTAGCTAACATAGCATCCCTCTGTTTGAGCAGGGTGTTTCAGTATGCTAAACTAGCAAGCTGCATTTCCTAGCTAAGTAAATGAAAGTGAAAAAGAAATGATGAAATCTCTCTCTCGCTATTTCTCTCGTTTCTCCTTCATTTTGGAAGAAATTATTTTGTTCAAAACTTTTCAACTATTCTCTTTCTCTCTCTTTGAGTCAACTACTCACCACATTTTATATACTGCAGTGCTCGCTAGCTGTAGTTTATGCTTTTAGTACTAGATTAATTCTCTGATCCTTTGATTGGATGAACAACATGTTAGTTCATGCTGCAGGAGCTTTGATAGGCTGGAGGACGTCCTTCGGAATTTGTCATAATAACTGTGTAACTCTACGGAAGGGGGTGAGAACTATGAGCCTCCTAGGTTTTGTCAATGTACCCAGTGGAGGACGGAAGCTAGCTGTTCTCCGGCTTCACCATGGTGCTACCCTACATAGTGCTGTTGAGGCTACTGTAGACCTTTGCAAAATACTGTGTTTTAATCAGTTATTTGGTGATGTGATTATATTTAGCATATTTTTATGTAAAAAGGATCACTTTTTTAATGTTTTACCATTTTAATTTTCATGAAATTCACTAAGGAGGATGGCCCTCCCCTTCTTCCTCTGAAGAGCCTCCACTGGTATTGACTGCAGCTGAAATGCTTCCTGAGGAGACTTTAAAAGCTACATCTATCAACCTTGCCACCAGAGGTCTCTTCACAGTCCCCAAGTCCAGAACAGACTATGGGAGGCACACAGGACTACATAGAGCAATGACTACATGGAACTCTATTCCACATCAGGTAACTGATGCAAGCAGTAGAATCAAATTTAAAACATTTCTAAAAATACACCTTATGGAACAGCGGGATTGTGAAGCAACACAAACATAGGCACAGACACATGCATACACACACATGATAACATACGTTCTATACACACACGTACACATGGATTTTGTGTTGTAGATATGTGATAGTGGATTATGGACCTGAGGGGGCACACTTTATGTTGTAAATTCTGTAATGAATGTATTGTAATGTTTTAAAAATTAATTTTGTTGGACCCCAGGAAGAGCTAATGGGTACAAATATCTACCTCAAATACCTTGTAACCCTGCACACTGATCTGGAACTGGTACTCCTTGTATATAGCTTTATTCTTGGGTATTTTATTCCTCGTCAAACATTAAAGGAACAGTTGTCTCCATGTCTCGTCCGTACCTGGTAGGAGTACTCGGGTGGGGGTCCCGCGGAGTTCATCCCATTGGCTGGGGGAGGAGGGTAGGCATAGGCCTCATTGGCCATATATTTTCCAGAGAATCTACCAATTTTCCTTCCTGAGGAAATTGCAATAAATTCTCGGGCTTCCCGGTATTCCCGTTCAAACCGAAAGTGCTATTTAAAAGCATATAATACCATTAAATAAAATCTGACATGATTATACCACTCTAAATGGAGAAATATGCACAATCTAAAGTGTTCTTTATGTATTTGTTGCATTTTAATCAACAATGTTCCCTCAAAGTCACCACACCATTTCATTGATGTAGCCTAGTTTTAACAGGCCTATGAAGCACTGATGGCCGACGGGTCAAATATGAGGTTAATACAGTACAAATTAATATTTTTAGCCTACCTTTGAAAGATGCATTTTGGTCCTTTTCTCTCCCCTTGCACCTGGCTATCGAGGGAATTTGGGAAGGTTGTGGCTGTTTATACTTCACTTATTGTTATGATTTTGTCAGAGGAAACTAATCGGAATCTCCAATAATCAAACAGTTAAGCGGAGATTCAACAATGGATAGCGCCGCAGTTGATCAATTGCCCGTGAATCTAAACCCGCATTTAATATGCCATTCTAAGGTAGGCTATATTTTACATAAAATCTTATGAGGCCTACTTACTGCATCTGTTTTCTAGCAATAAAGTAAATGATCATCTCTGAAGTCACAGCATAAATGAAACGTGAGACTTTGGACTACACAAACGGACTATATATTCAAAGTAAATAAACTGCCATTATTACTTTTATTCAATACAAAATACAGTTCTCGCATTATTTTTCAACAGGAAAAACACTTGGTCAGAAACTAAGTAATTGACACTGACTGATTCCATGTAGCAAACAAAATCATTTGCATAGGCCATACCCGTTTTAACGTGTTGCTTCAAAACAGGCTCAATTCAGGTCGGATTTGCAGTCGGCCTCGTTGGCATAAATGAGTAAAGCTTTGCCACAGACCTTTTGTATTAAAGCAGGTAGGCCTACCGGTAGCTCAAAAGTTGGAGTCAATTTTGTTACTGTATTTCAAGGTTGCGTGTACATGCACTTTGAATTCATGGCGACTAAAAACGGTAGGCTACGACGCACAAACCCTAGGCGCTACAAGCAACTCTGGGAGAGCTAGGACCAGATCGCAGCCTGCCAGCTAAGACAGGTTAACATTGCCTTTAACCTAAAAGTTTGGATTTTTACTGGCATATGCAGACCAACCCCCAAAACGATTGGCTAATGATATGAGAGCTGGTGTTACATGTAAGAATTCACGAGTAGGAAACCAATTGTCCGTAGACTCAAGACTAGTAGACACTCAGCAGAGTAATTTAAATGCAATTTGACAACATTCAGCACTGACACCATTAACCCCAATTCTAGCAACATCCTCATTTACAGACGTGATATGCACAAACCCCAAGCGCTCAGTTCTACAAACTACATCAGGTTAAATTGACCTAGAACCCATTACATCATTTGATGCTACTAGCATAAGCAAATGTAGCTTAAGAAAGTCCAATGGTAATTTAAACACAAATTGGTCGAAGTAGTAATATATTGCTGATGCCAAAGCATGTTTATAATGCAATAAAACTGTTTTGCCATCACCCCAGTTACTAAAGTCAGGTCATTGAACCTCCAAAACAAAACTAAGGACACAAGTATTAAAGTTACTGTTTAATTGAGGCAAAACACACAAACGCAGTTACACACAACCTGGACTAGAGTACCCATGTACGTCCCACTTCAGATATCCATGTTTGTGGTCAACGGGGTCTCAGATGCAGAGGTGAACTGTTCCTCAATGGCATGGTCAGTAACAGAAGGCGCTTGGTCTACAGACTCGTCCCCACTTGTGCAAGAGTATAAATTAACCACAATCAGTAGTTCTCGTGGCTTCAGTAGCCAGTTGTGGCTTCTGAAGCGGCGTCGTCGGACGTGCCAGTTGTGGCTTCTGAAGCGGCGTCGTCGGACGTGCCAGTTGTGGCTTCTGAAGCGGCGTCGTCGGACGTGCCAGTTGTGGCTTCTGAAGCGGCGTCGTCGGACGTGCCAGTTGTGGCTTCTGAAGCGGCGTCGTCGGACGTGCCAGTTGTGGCTTCTGAAGCGGCGTTGTCGGACGTGCCAGTTGTGGCTTCTGAAGCGGTTGTGGCAGTAGGAGAGTTTCCATAGTCATCAGACCAGCGTCTCATCTTCTCAGCAGAGGCCAGGTCATCGTTTGCCAGAGAGCTACCATAGTTTGGAGAGTCTTGGGATGCTACTTCATTTGTCTCCAAATACTCTAGAGAAAAAGAGAAGAGGAACAGTTGGGTGTTCTACACGGTCTAGGCCAAATTGCCATTTGAATGTTCAGCAACATTGCACCCCACTGAACCCGACGTAGTTCTAAACGAATGTTGCAGGCCTAACATTTTCTGGCTTCTTTAGCATCAGACCCTATGGATCGGAGCATGTGCAATGGAGACGTCATTTGATGACAGCTCTGAAAAACGTAGGTTCAGGTACACAAGCAAATTTTCAAAATCAACAGCAAAGGGTTTGATAACTTCTGGTTTAAAAAAAGATTCTAAACATTTGTTATTTAGACTGGGTTACTCTACGGTGTTGAATTAGTTTAAAACACAGCAGCAAAGAACATTGCTAGAAGGGATGGGATAACATAGGGGAAGAAACGCTTACCTCCAAGTCTCCTCTGCAGAGAGACTTGATCTTGTTTCTGGGACTTGCCAACAGGGGAACAAGAAACTGAGGAGAAAGAGTTGACAGAAGTTGAGTTGACACAAAATAGCTACATATATTTAATAGCAGTGAACAAAAAAGATGACCAACGTGGAAGAAACAGACAGTCAAATTTGAATCTCCAACTTACAAAGTTCAACATGTTTCCCAAACAAAACCCTTCAATCCAAATAAAACATTAGTGAACCAACCTTTGAAGACCCCCACAGTCAGCACAAAGAGCAGAAATTCTCTCACACCTCCCATGATTATGAGAATAGTCTTTATTATCAACAAGTAATGTCATCCCATGGCCTGTATGAGGCTTATATAGGCCACTAATGACCGTTTACCAGACAAACATGACTTAACGATCAATTAACATGCTTGATTGAGTTGAAACATTCAGATAGAAATAGACCATGTAGAACAGATGTTTCTTTGGAGGGCAGGCAATCTTTTCTACTCTATATATTGCATTTATATCTGCTATGTTTTACCCTTCTGGTCTCAGATCAGCAGTAGAAAGAAGTAGGCCTAATTATTTTAGGTATAATCTTCAAAGATTTTCGGGGGAAATAAACACTGTACCCAAATCCACTTTTTATTATGATCCTGGGAAATGGGTAGGCCTCCACCATATGGTCCTTCACAGTTTTACACCTGTGTTATATTCCTTTATTTACATAGATCACATACATAAATATATATGTTAGCTGTTAGTAGCTTTGGGATCAAATTTTCATATTGTATTGTTACTAACCATATATCATATTTTCCTCATTTGCTCTGTAGGAGACTTGGCTGGTGGAGATTCGTCATATGAAGGACATTCAAGTGGATGTGACCCCTAACCTGCAGGACAGGCTCAGCGGGGTGACAGACATCCTGTAACGGATCTCCAAGCTAGTGTCTGAGGACCTGGAGAAGGCTGTGTCTACAGCTGTGGGGCAGGACAAGCAAGGTAACCTAACCTCACCTAACCTCACTGTATGAAGGATTTTATTTTTATGTATAGTCATCTCCAATCTGTTAAAATATATGTCTCTGTATTTCTCGCCCAATCTCTCTCCTCTTCCCCATCCCCTTCACTAGGTTCTCCCCAGGATAAGCACACCATCCTGGCTGTGGTCCCCAGTCCTGCTGCTCCATGACACCTAGCCAGAAAGCAGGGCCTCAGTGAATGTATGTGGTTGTTCCTTACTTTAACATAAAACTCTCATAGATATTAACACAGTAACTGTAAATAATAACAACTATTCTGGGCTATATAATTAGTAACCTGAATGATCTATCACCTATCCGTTGTTTTAGAGCTAATTTAGACTAATAAGCTGTACACCTAAATGTCTTCTCCCCTGCTCCCTTCCCCCTCCTCCTCCTCCTCAGACCGCTGTACCCTGACCTTTGACCCTCGCACGGTCAACGGTCACCTGCTCCTCTCCAGGGAGAACCTACGGGTGCCTCTTCCCACCATAATCTTTGACCCCTACATCTCTCCCCCAGGTGACCTACGAGGGCATCCCCAGGAAGGAAAAGGGGAAACAGTGTATGGTGGGAATGAACGATCTTCCCTGGAGCCTCCAGCTGGATGAGTGCCAGTTGAGCGCCTGGCACAATGGGTGCCGGGAAACGATGGCTGGCCACTCCCACCACTCCCACGCGGCTGCATGCCTTCCACTGTGCCTTCACTCAGGAGCTGTTCCCTGCCTGTTGGATAGGGGCGTCAGCATCACCCTCTGCTTGCCACGATGACAACACGAAAGGGAATGACCGTGACCTAACAATCTCATATGGGATTAGTCTCCATAACCATAGACTTCGATAGACATCGCATCATTGTATCTGTCCCATTATGGTGTCTGCAAGAGCACAGGCAGCGCCATTGAGGCCATCTCCATTTTGAAGTAGTCCATTGTCATTTTCTTCTTCTACTGCTTCTATGAGTTGGCAAACAAACTGAAAGGGTGCACACTGCCACCTAGAGTGTGTTTGAACAGGTATAAAGCCAAGGTTGGCGATTTACTGCCACCTGCAGTTATGGCATTTTTTTACATTTACATTTACATTTTTACATTTTAGTCATTTAGCAGACACTCTTATCCAGAGCGACTTACAGGAGCAATTAGGGTTAAGTTCCTTGCTCAAGGGCATATTTACGTCATTTAGCAGACGCTCTTATCCAGAGCGACTACAAATTGGTGCATTCACCCTATAGCCAGTGGGATAACCACTTTACAATTATACAATTTTTATTTTATTTTTTTTATTTTTTGGGGGGGGGGTGGGGGGGTAGAAGGATTACTTTATCCTATCCCAGGTGTTCCTTAAAGAGGTGGGGTTTCAAATGTCTCCGGAAGGTGGTGAGTGACTCCGCTGTCCTGGCGTCGTGAGGAAGCTTGTTCCACCATTGGGGTGCCAGAGCAGCGAACAGCTTTGACTGGGCTGAGCGGGAACTATGCTTCCGCAGAGGAAGGGGAGCCAGCAGGCCAGAGGTGGATGAACGCAATGCCCTCGCCTGGGTGTAGGGACTGATCAGAGCCTGAAGGTACGGAGGTGCCGTTCCCCTCACTGCTCCATAGGCAAGCACCATGGTCTTGTAACGGATGCGAGCTTCAACTGGAAGCCAGTGGAGTGTGCAGAGGAGGGGGGTGACGTGAGAGAACTTGGGAAGGTTGAACACCAGACGGGCTGCGGCATTCTGGATGAGTTGTAGGGGTTTAATGGCACAGGCAGGGAGCCCAGCCAACAGCGAGTTGCAGTAATCCAGACGGGAGATGACAAGTGCCTGGATTAGGACCTGTGCCGCTTCCTGTGTAAGGCAGGGTCGTACTCTCCGAATATTGTAGAGCATGAACCTGCAGGATCGGGTCACCGCCTTGATGTTAGCGGAGAACGACAGGGTGTTGTCCAGGGTCACGCCAAGGCTCTTCGCACTCTGGGAGGAGGACACAACGGAGTTGTCAACCGTGATGGCGAGATCATGGAACGGGCAGTCCTTCCCCGGGAGGAAGAGCAGCTCCGTCTTGCCAGGGTTCAGCTTGAGGTGGTGATCCGTCATCCATACTGATATGTCGGCCAGACATGCAGAGATGCGATTCGCCACCTGGTTATCAGAAGGGGGAAAGGAGAAGATTAGTTGTGTATCGTCAGCGTAGCAATGATAGGAGAGGCCATGTGAGGCTATGACAGAGCCAAGTGACTTGGTGTATAGGGAGAAAAGGAGAGGGCCTAGAACTGAGCCCTGGGGGACACCAGTGGTGAGAGCACGTGGTGCGGAGACAGCTTCTCGCCACGCCACTTGGTAGGAGCGACCGGTCAGGTAGGACGCAATCCAGGAGTGAGCCGCGCCGGAGATGCCCAGCTCGGAGAGGGTGGAGAGGAGGATCTGATGGTTCACTGTATCAAAGGCAGCAGACAGGTCTAGAAGGACAAGAGCAGAGGAGAGAGAGTTAGCTTTAGCAGTGCGGAGAGCCTCCGTGACACAGAGAAGAGCAGTCTCAGTTGAATGACCAGTCCTGAAACCTGACTGGTTTGGATCAAGAAGGTCATTCTGAGAGAGATAGCAAGAGAGTTGGCTAAAGACGGCACGCTCAATAGTTTTGGAAAGAAAAGAAAGAAGGGATACTGGTCTGTAGTTGTTGACATCAGTGGGATCGAGTGTTGGTTTTTGAGAAGGGGTGCAACTCTCGCTCTCTTATTGACGGAAGGGACATGGCCAGCGGTCAAGGATGAGTTGATCAGCGAGGTGAGGTAGGGGAGAAGGTCACCGGAGATGGTCTGGAGAAGAGAGGAGGGGATGGGGTCAAGCGGGCAGGTTGTTGGGCGGCCTGCAGTCACTAGTCGCAAGATTTTATCTGGAGAGAGAGGGGAGAAAGAAGTCAAAGCATAGGGTAGGGCAGTGTGAGCAGGACCAGCAGTGTCATTAGACTTAACAAACGAGGATCGGATGTCGTCAACCTTCTTTTCAAAGTGGTTGACAAAGTCATCCACAGAGAGGGAGGAGGGGGGGGGGGGGGGATTCAGCAGTGAGGAGAATGTGGCAAAGAGCTTCCTAGGATTAGAGGCAGATGCTTGGAATTTAGAGTGGTAGAAAGTGGCATTAGCAGCAGAAACAGATGAAGAAAATGTAGAGAGGAGGGAGTGAAAAGATGCCAGGTCGGCAGGGAGTTTAGTTTTCTTCCATTTCCGCTCAGCTGCCCGGAGCTCTGTTCTGTGAGCTCGCAATGAGTCATCAAGTCACAGAGCTGGAGGGGAGGACCTAGCCGGCCGGGAGGATAGGGGACACAGGGAGTCAAAGGATGCAGAAAGGGAGGAGAGGAGGGTTGAGGAGGCAGAATCAGGAGATTGGAGGGAGAACGATTGAGCAGAGGGAAGAGATGATAGGATGGAAGAGGAGAGAGTAGTGGGAGAGAGAGAGCGAAGGTTGCGGCGGCGCGTTACCATCTGTGTAGGGGCAGAGTGAGTAGTGTTGGAGGAGAGCGAGAGAGAAAAGGATACAAAGTAGTGGTCGGAGACATGGAGGGGAGTTGCAGTGAGATTAGTAGAAGAGCAACATCTAGTAAAGATGAAGTCAAGCGTATTGCCTGCCTTGTGAGTGGGGGGGGGATGGTGAGAGGGTGAGGTCAAAAGAGGAGAGGAGTGGAAAGAAGGAGGCAGAGAGAAATGAGTCAAATGTAGACGTGGGGAGGTTGAAATCCCCCAAAACTGTGAAGGGTGAGCCATCCTCAGGAAAGGAACTTATCAAGGCGTCAAGCTCATTGATGAACTCTCCAAGGGAACCTGGAGGGCGATAGATGACAAGGATATTAAGCTTAAATGGGCTAGTGACTGTGACAGCGTGGAATTCAAATGAGGAGATAGACAGATGGGTTAGGGGAAAAATTGAGAATGACCACTTGGGAGAGATGAGGATTCCTGTGCCACCACCCCTCTGACCAGATGCTCTCGGGGTATGCGAGAACACATGGTCAGACGAGGAGAGAGCAGTAGGAGTAGCAGTGTTTTCAGTGGTAATCCATGTTTCCGTCAGCGCCAGGAAGTCGAGGGACTGGAGGGTAGCATAGGCTGGGATGAAGTCAGCCTTGTTGGCGGCAGAACGGCAGTTCCAGAGGCTGCCTGAGACCTGGAACTCCAGGTGTGTGGTGCGTGCAGGGACCACCAGGTTAGAGAGGCAGCAGCCACGCGGTGTGAGGCGTTTGTGTAGCCTGTGCGGAAAGGAGAGAACAGGGATAGGCAGAGGCATAGTTGACAGGCTGCAGCAGATGGCTACAATAATGCAGAGGAGATCGGAATGAAATGAACTAAACATCAGGGAAAGGAGAGAGCAGGCCTCCCTCACCAAAAAAAAAAAAATATATATAACTCTCCCAACTTCCACCTCAGAAACTATAATTGTTTCACTGAACCACCCGAGTAAAACTCTCCCAACTTCCACTTTAGAAATTAGAATTGTTGTAAACTACAGCAGACTGTTATCAGTAGCTGTAATTAAGTACAGCAGCTACCAACCACCTAACGTTAATGCCTCGGATGAGGTTAGAAAAACAGCTGAATGGTAGCAGCTAGCTGGCTCAATCACAGGTACTCTTAAGCATGAAATAACATTGGAAACAATTAACCACAGTTGCAAAAAGTTACCAGTATAATTCATTGGCTGATCCCCCGTGGTGACCTGGATGGAATTCTGTGATCATTCCTTAACCTATAGGAAGTCCCACCCCATCCCCCCTTTTGCCCTCAGAAAAGCCTACATTTGTCGGGGCATGGACTCTACAGGGATACTGGCCCATGTTAACTCCAATGCTTTCCACAGTTGTGTCAAGTTGGCTGGGTGTCCTTTGGGTGGTGGACAATTCTTGATACACACGGGAAACCCCAGCAGTGTTACAGTTCTTGACACAAACCAGTGTGCCTGCCACCTAATAACATACCCCGTTCATAGGCACTTAAATGTTTTGTCTTGCCCATTCACTCTCTGAATGGCACACATACACATACACAATCCATGTCTCAATTGTCTCAAGGCTTAACACTCCTTCTTTAACCTGTCTCCTCCCCTTCATCTACACTGATTGAAGTGGATTTAACAAGTGACATCAATAAGGGATCATAGCTTTCACCTGGATTCACCTGGTCAGTCTATGTCATGGAAAGAGTTCTTCATGTTTTGTATACTCAGTGTATATAAAGATGATATCTCTATCATTCTCTATGGGCTAGGTAGAGCAAGAACCATATTGTCTATACTTGTGTCACTAACCTTGGTCTAGGGGAGTAATTACATATATAGAGGGAAGCGAGCTAGTTATTTCGATTGAATCCCAGCCCCTGTTCCAGTTGGATACTAGGACACTGATGCCTGGATGGGTGAAAGCAATATGGCCTTCCATTATGCTCCGTGGAGTTGCCTCCATATTCCCTTCAACTATCCAGACTTCTAAGATCAGTTAGTTTGGGAAAGTACTAGGATGTATGTAGGAAAGTAAGTCATTTAGGCGTATTACGGAACTATCCTGTGTATGTGAGACATTTCCTTCTCCGACTGTAGTCTGCAACATCCATTTTTCCCATAGTGAGATAATTTAGCCAAGTCAGCATTTTAGAAACAAAATCCTTAACCTGGTGAGACCCCAGGTTGCGAAAATGCAACAGGCCCTCAAACTCATGTCAAACACTACATAGTTTATCTCCTTAGACCCGTATGTACACTGAACAAAAATTTTAACGCAACATGTAAAGTGTTGGTCAAGGATTATTTATTTTTTTATTCCTTGATGTGATGTGGTGGGTGAGTGAGTGTGTTCTAGAATGTTCAGAAGAGTGACATTCAGGACATGACATAATAGGCCAAATGCTCTATACACACACACACACACACACACACACACACAGGCAGTAGCAGTAGTAGCATATAGCCAAGATAATCTTTCCATGTACACTGAACAAAAACATATTGTAAACGCAACATGCAAACATTTAAAAGATTTTACTGAGTTACAGTTCATATAAGGAAATCAGTCAATTTAAATACATAAATTAGGCCCTAATCTAATCTGTGGCGTTGTGTTGTGTGACAAAACTGCACATTTTAGAGTGGTATTTTATTGTCCCCAGCACAAGGTGCACCTCTGTATTGATCATGCTGTTTAATCAGCTTCTTGATATGCCACACCTGTCTGTCACGGTTTCGGCCGAGGCTGCTCCTCCTCCTTGTTCGGGCAGGCTTCGGCGGTCGTCGTCCCCGGAGTACTAGCTGCCACCGTTCGATGTTTCATGTTTGTTTGGTTTTGTCTGTTTGTACACCTGTCCCTTGTTAGTGTTTGATTTTGTTTCCTATTTAGTTATCGTGTGTTGGGTCAGGTGTTATGTGTGATTGTTTTTTGTCAAGCTGTTGCTCTCTGGATTTACTCTCGTGTTTTGTTGTGTTTCGAGAGTCCGCACTGTGTGCGCTATCGTTGTTTTACGCACTGTGTTTATTTGTGCGTAATTTGTATTTTGCCTCCCGGTTGGGTTGGCTGTTCGCCTGTTTGGTGCTGCTTTCGTTGACTAAAGTCTGTTCACGAACGCCCGTGTTTCCTGCGCTTGATTTCCACACCGCATCTACACTCAGCTACTGACAGAATCACACATCTACCCATGGAATCAGCAGGAGCAACCGCGCCAACGGACATCATGGAGGACCGATTTCGTGGGCAGGAGGACAGGATCAACCAGATCGGTCACGCCCTGGATCGGGTGATGAACACTCTCCACCGATGGGAAAGCAGCGGGGTACCCACGCCCCCACCTACCGGACCATCCCCATCGGTCAGTCCTCCTGTCCCCCTTCCGGAACCCAGCGGGATTCGGCTCTCGCTCCCGAGGGCGTACGACGGCTCCGCTGCCGGGTGTCAAGGGTTCCTGCTGCAAGTGGAGCTCTACCTCGCCACCGTACACCCGGCGCCCTCAGGACACGAGAGCGTCTCCGCCCTCATCTCCTGTCTCACCGGCAAGGCGTTGGAGTGGGCCAACGCCGAATGGAGGAGAATAGACGCCGCTACTATTACCTATGCGGAGTTCTCCCGCCGCTTCCGTGCCGTGTTTGACCATCCACCAGAAGGGAAGGCGGCGGGGGAGCGTCTGTTCTACCTCCGACAGGGGATGAGGAGCGCACAGAATTTTGCTTTGGAGTTCCGGACTCTAGCGGCAGATGCAGGGTGGAATGAGCGGGCCCTCATAGACCCCTTCCGCTGCAGCCTCCGGGAGGACGTCCAGAGAGAGTTGGCGTGCAGGGATACCACGTTGTCGTTTGACCAACTGGTCGACATGGCCATTCGGCTGGACACCCTGGTCGCCACCCGTGGACGTCCCGGGTGGGGGTTGCCCATTCCACCTTCCGGCACCTCCGAGCCGAGCCCTATGGAGCTCGGAGGTGCTGGCGCTAGAGAACGGAGGAGTAGGAACCCGAGGGGGGCCGTTCCCTGCACCAACTGTGGCCGTGGAGGGCACACCGCGGCTAGGTGTTGGGGAAGGTTCCCCGGTGGAGGTGAAGGCAGGCCACGCATTGGGGAGTCCTCCCAGGTGAGTAGGCGCCCTACTTACCCAGAGCTTTCTGTCGTTCACATAACCTTGCCTGTTTGTTTCCCACAGGTTGCACCTCGTTCCCAGCATAAGGCGCTAGTAGATTCAGGCGCAGCTGGGAATTTTGTAGATCGCCAGTTCTGTGTAGAGTTAGGGATTCCTCTCCTTCCCATTGATATGCCTTTCCCTGTACATGCCCTAGATAGCCGTCCGTTAGGATCTGGGTTAATTAGGGAGGTCACAGCGCCCCTTAGGATGAAGACGCAGGGGGGTCATGAGGAGACGATTCAGCTCTATCTGATTGACTCTCCTGCGTATCCGGTGGTGCTGGGACTTCCCTGGTTGATTACCCATGATCCTACTATTTCGTGGCGAGAGAAAGCTCTTAAAGGGTGGTCTGTTCAGTGTGAGGGGCTATGTCTGGGTGTTTCCATAGGGGCGACCTCGGTGGAGAGTCCAAATCAAATGCCCGCACTGCATATTCCCCCCGAGTATGAGGATTTGACATTGGTGTTTAGTAAGACAAGGGCGGCGCAGCTGCCGCCTCATAGACGGGGGGATTGTGCGATAGATCTCCAGTTAGGAGCAGCACTCCCGCGGAGCCATGTGTATCCCTTGTCTCAAGAGGAGAGGAAGGCGATGGAAACTTACATCGCCGAGTCTCTGAGACAGGGATACATACGGGCCTCCACTTCACCCGCTTCCTCAAGCTTCTTTTTTGTGAAGAAAAAAGATGGAGGTTTGCACCCGTGTATTGATTACCGCGGTCTCAATCAGATTACGGTGAAGTACAGTTATCCACTTCCTCTGATTGCGACTATGACGGAGTCATTACACGGTGCTCAGTTCTTCACAAAATTGGATCTCAGGAGCGCATATAACTTGGTGCGCATTAGAGAGGGCGATGAATGGAAGACAGCATTTAGCACGACCTCCGGTCATTACGAGTATCTCGTCATGCCATATGGGTTAATGAATGCTCCCTCAGTCTTCCAATCCTTTGTAGATGAGATTTTCCGGGACATGCAGGGGCAGGGAGTAGTCGTGTACATAGACGATATTCTGGTGTACAGTTCTACCCGAGCTGAGCATGTAGCCCTGGTGCGCCGAGTGTTGAGGAGACTGTTGGAGCATGACCTATATGTCAAGGCAGAGAAATGTCTGTTCTTTCAGAAGTCGGTCTCCTTTTTGGGTTATCAGTTGTCTGCGTCAGGGGTGAAGATGGAGGTTGACCGGGTGTCAGCTGTGCGTAATTGGCAAACCCCAACCACTGTGAAAGAGGTGCAACAGTTCTTGGGTTTTGCGAATTATTACCGGAGGTTTATCCGGGGTTTTGGACAGGTGGCAGCTCCCATAACGTCTCTGTTGAAGGGGGGTCCGGTGCGCTTGCGGTGGTCAGCTGAGGCGGACAGGGCTTTTGGGAGACTGAAGGACCTGTTTACCTCGGCGCCGGTGTTGGCGCATCCGGATCCCGCGTTACCATTCCAGGTAGAGGTAGACGCGTCCGAGGCCGGTATTGGGGCCGTCCTCTCACAACGGTCTGGCACACCACTTAAGCTCCGCCCCTGTGCTTTTTATTCTAAGAAGCTCAGTCCGGCGGAGCGGAATTATGACGTAGGGGACAGGGAGCTGTTAGCCGTGGTACACCCTTTCCTCATTTTGACGGACCACCGTAACCTGGAGTACATCCGGGCAGCTAGGAGACTGAATCCTCGCCAGGCCCGCTGGACTATGTTTCTAGCCCGGTTTGTGTTTAAAATCACTTACATCCCTGGGTCCCAGAACGGGAAGGCAGATGCCCTGTCTCGGCGGTATGACACGGAGGAGAGGTCCGTTGAGCCCACTCCCATACTACCAAAGTCTTGTTTGGTGGCACCGGTGGTATGGGAGGTCGATGCAGAGATCGAGTCCTCCACAGTGTCCAGTGGGTCGGACGTACGTTCCGCTCGAGGTACGCGATCGCCTCATTTATTATCTTAAAGGTCCCCCTCCTCTGGACATCCAGGTATCGGCCGGACAGTTCACTGCCTTAGCACTAAGTACTGGTGGCCAACGTTAGCCAGGGATGTGAGGGTTTATGTCTCCTCCTGTTCGGTGTGTGCACAGTGTAAGGCGCCCAGACATTTGCCCAGGGGTAAGCTACAACCCCTGCCCGTTCCACAACGACCCTGGTCCCACCTCTCGGTGGACTTTGTTACAGACCTTCCCCCCTCACAGGGGAATACTACCATCCTGGTCGTTGTGGATCGGTTCTCGAAGGCCTGTCGTCTTCTTCCCATGCCGGGTCTCCCTACTGCCCTACAGACCGCTGAGGCTCTGTTTACCCATGTCTTCCGGCATTACGGGGTACCCGAGGATATAGTGTCTGATCGAGGCCCCCAGTTCACCTCCAGAGTGTGGAGAGCCTTTATGGAACGGTTGGGGGTTTCGGTGAGCCTTACCTCGGGTTACCACCCGGAGAGTAATGGGCAGGTTGAACGTGTCAACCAGGATGTGGGTAGGTTTCTGAGGTCTTATTGCCAGGGCCGGCCGGAGGAGTGGGCGAGATACGTTCCGTGGGCCGAGATGGCGCAGAACTCTCTCCGCCACTCCTCCACCCAACTAACCCCTTTCCAGTGTGTGTTAGGGTACCAGCCGGTTCTGGCACCTTGGCACGAGAGCCAGATCGAGGCCCCTGCGGTGGATGAGTGGGTGCGGCGCTCGGAGGAGACATGGAACGCTGCCCACGTCCATCTGCAGCGGGCCATCCGTCGGCATAAGACGAGCGCCGATCTCCACCGCAGTGAGGGGCCTGTATACGCACCTGGAGATCGAGTCTGGCTCTCGACCAGAAACCTGCCCCTCCGCCTGCCCTGCCGGAAGCTGGGTCGGCGGTTTGTGGGGCCATTCAAAGTCCTGAGGAGGTTGAACGAGGTGTGTTACAGGTTAGAACTGCCTATTGATTACAGGAATATTAACCCCTCGTTCCATGTGTCTCTCCTCAGGCCGGTGGTAGCTGGTCCACTCCAGGACTATGAGATAGAGGAGATTCCTCCGCCCCCGTTGGACATCGAGGGGGCTCCGGCGTACACTGTGAGGTCCATCCTTGATTCGAGACGCCGGATGGGGGGTCTCCAATATCTCGTGGAGTGGGAGGGGTACGGCCCGGAGGAGCGGTGCTGGGTGCCGAGGAGGGACATATTAGACCTGTCCCTGCTGACCGAGTTCCATCGGGGTCATCCTACGCGCCCTGCTCCGCGTCGTCCTGGTCGTCCCCGAGGCCGGGATCGGCGCACGGCTGGAGCCGCGCGTCAAGGGGGGGGGTACTGTCACGGTTTCGGCCGAGGCTGCTCCTCCTCCTTGTTCGGGCAGGCTTCGGCGGACGTCGTCCCCGGAGTACTAGCTGCCACCGTTCGATGTTTCATGTTTGTTTGGTTTTGTCTGTTTGTACACCTGTCCCTTGTTAGTGTTTGATTTTGTTTCCTATTTAGTTATCGTGTGTTGGGTCAGGTGTTATGTGTGATTGTTCTTTGTCAAGCTGTTGCTCTCTGGATTTACTCTCGTGTTTTGTTGTGTTTCGAGAGTCCGCACTGTGTGCGCTATCGTTGTTTTACGCACTGTGTTTATTTGTGCGTAATTTGTATTTTGCCTCCCGGTTGGGTTGGCTGTTCGCCTGTTTGGTGCTGCTTTCGTTGACTAAAGTCTGTTCACGAACGCCCGTGTTTCCTGCGCTTGATTTCCACACCGCATCTACACTCAGCTACTGACACTGTCAGGTGGATGTATTATCTTGGCAAAGGAGAAATGCTCACTAACAGGGATGTGAACACATTTGTGCACTAATTTTAAGATAAATAATATTTTTGTGCGTATGGAACATTTCTGGGATCTTTTGTTTCAGCTCATGAAAAATGGGACCAACACTTTACGTGTTGCGTTCATATTTTTGTTCAGTATAGTTAGTTGGACTAGGATCAGGGATTCGCTCCTATACTACCTAGACATTATGGTCCCTATCAACACAAAGTTCAAGTTTCATATTACACCATATTCCCTATATACAAGGGTGACATTTCAGATTTGTACCATAAGTCAAACTTCACCAACTCTTATGTATTTAAAAACTGTTTTTTAAGGTTAATTCAGGCTAGTCTCTTTGCAATAACATTTATTTTTCAACAGAGACCTGGTCATATGATCGACTGCTACCCTCTCATATTTAAGTTGTCACATTAAAAACCTGTACAGACAAATAATAAATAAACAAATAATAGTGTCCAGTACAGGCCGTGAGAAGGAGGGGTGGGAGCTGAGATACAGGCGCTCTTCTTGTCTTCAGCAGGGGAGTAGGGTGGAGGTTTGTCCTGGAGAAGATGTTTTCATACATTCCCCTAATTTATTTGGACAGTGAAGCTAAGACTTTTAATTTGTCTCTATACTCCAGCATTTTGGATCTGAGATCAAGTGTTTCATGTGAGGCGACAGTACAGAATGTCACCTTTTATTTGAGGGTATTTTCATTCATATCTGTTTTAGAAATGAAAGCATTTTATGTATCTAGTCCCCCCATTTGAATGTATCATAATTAATTGGACAAACATCAAGCTTGTGACCAATATTCCCTCTAATCTATTTTAGCACTGAGCAAATTTCAGGTCGGCTGAGCGCAAACCTGAACGTTTTGAAAATTCTGTGCAACTTCCAACGAGTGTTAACTGTGAACACTGAGGCTGTGCCCGCTTTAACTTACTGTTTTAACAGTGGCCAAGTAGGCTACTATGGCTATTTGATCATAATGTAGGCCTACTGTCAAAAACAATGGAGAAAATGCATCTCATAACATTTAACATGGAAATAGCTGTTCAATCATTCAGCCTACAGAAGCAGCCAATGTGTGGTGTTCAATGTAGGCCTACATTCCATGAGACTTTTGAAAAAAACATGCAGGGCTTGACATTAACCTCTATGAGATCGGTGTCCCGTATACGGGACGGTTGAATTAACGTGCGCTAATGTGATTAGCATGACTGTTGTAAGTATCAGCAAACTTTCCAGGACATAGACATCTATCATATGGGCAGAAAACTTAAATTCCTGTTAATCTAACTGCACTGTCCAATTTACAGTAGCTATTACAGTGAAAGAATACCATGTTATTGTTTGAGGAGAGTGCACAACAAATGTATCACGGCAACTGGTTTGATCAATTCACCTCTGAAGGTAAATAATGTACTTACATTCAGTAATCTTGCTCTGTTTTGTCATCCTAAAGGTCTCAGAGATAAAATGTAGCATAGTTTTGTTTGATAAAATCAATTTTTATATTCAAATGTAGGAACTGGGTTCTACAGTTTGAACCCCTGCTGTCTCTGGCTCCACACCCACCCCGCCATCTAGATGTGTGAAAGTTAATGTATAAGCTAGTTGTCACGATTGTCATACACAGAGGACCAAGGCGCAGCGTGGAATGCGAACATACTTTTAATTTGAATGATCACACGAACAAAACAACAAACGATACAAAACGTGAAGTCCTTGGTTACAATACAAACCATACGGAACAAGATCCCACAACACACTGTGGAAAACAGGCTGCCTAAGTATGGTTCCCAATCAGAGACAACAAGCAACAGCTGATACAAGTTGCCTCTGATTGAGAACCACACCGGCCAACATAGAAACAAAAGAACTAGATAATAACCCTAGCACACAAAACACATAGAAACCACACACCCTGGCTCAACATAACAGAGTCCCAGAGCCAGGGCGTGACAGTACCCCCCCCCCCCCCCCCCCAAAGGCGCGGACTGCGACCGCGCCAAACATAAACCGAACAGGGGAGGGCCGGGTGGGCATTCCTCCTCGGAGGCGGTTCCGGCTCCGGGCTTGACCCCCACCCTCCAACCAACCCCCCAAAGCGCCCCTGGTCCGGTCTGGCCCTGCTGGCCGGAGCTGGACTGAACACTGGTGGAGCGGATTGCTCTAGCTCCGGGGTGGAGCAGCTGACCGGTGCCGGACCAGGCACCGGTGGAACAGGCACGGGCTGTGCCGGACTGACTACGCGCACCACAGGCTTGGTGCGGGGAGCAGGGACGGGCCGGACCGGGCTGACGACGCGCACCATTGGCTTGGTGCGGGGAGCAGAGACGGGCCGAACCGGGCTGACGAAGCGCACCACTGGCTTGGTGCGGGGAGCAGGAACAGGCCGGACCGGGCTGACGACGCGCACCATTGGCTTGGTGCGGGGAGCAGGGACGGGCCGAACCGGGCTGACGAAGCGCACCACTGGCTTGGTGCGGGGAGCAGGAACAGGCCGACCGGGCTGACGACGCGCACCATTGGCTTGGTGCGGGGAGCAGGGACGGGCCGAACCGGGCTGACGAAGCGCACCACTCGCTTGGTGCGGGGAGCAGGAACAGGCTGGACCGGGCTGACGACGCGCACCACAGGCTTGGTGCGGGGAGCAGGGACGGGCCGAACCGGGCTGACGAAGCGCACCACTGGCTTGGTGCGGGGAGCAGGAACAGGCCGGACCGGGCTGACGACGCGCACCACAGGCTTGGTGCGAGGGGCAGGAACATGCCGGACCGGGCTGGCGACGCGCACCACAGGCTCGGTGCGAGGGACAGGAACAAGCCGGACTGTACTGGGGACACACACCACTGGCCCTACGCGGGGATCAGGAACGGGCCGGACCGGACTGGCAAAACAAACCAGAAATAGAATAGTGGAGGACGGAAGCTAGCTGTCCTCCGGCTACACCATGGTGCTACCCTACATAGTGCTGTTGAGGCTACTGTAGACCTTTGCAAAATACTGTGTTTTAATCAGTTATTTGGTGATGTGATTATATTGAGTATAGATTTATCTAAAAAGGATCACTTTTTTAATGTTTTACCATTTACATTTTCATGAAATTCACTGAGGAGGATGGCCCTCCCCTTCTTCCTCTGAAGAGCCTCCACTGGTATTGACTGCAGCTGAAATACTTCCTGAGGAGACTATAGATGGCATCTGGGTTAGCTAGAATGTCACTATTCCTGATTCCGATTGAGACTACATCTTCTGCTCTTCCCTTGAGATGGATGAGAATCTCTCAGGCCTGTTCCTCTATTTTCATGTGTCCCTTTTTAATAAAGTTTATCATGGCCTCTTCCCATTCATCAAATGTAATTGTGTCTTATCTCTCCCCTCTAAAGGAAGGTGGTTCTTTGACTTTTCTTTGGGCAACTACTTGCCCAAAGAGAAGTCTAGAACTTGGCTAACTGGAGGGTCAGGTCTGTGTCTTGGTTCACTTTGGCTAGTGGCTGTAGCTCCTGTTGGGCTACTAGAACTGAAGTGCATGATAATGCTATCAGCTAGCTGCTGTCCTATCTGTTGGACTATGATACTCATCTGGCCTATTAGCACTGCATCGTCATTGGGGTTAGGAGTGGAGGTGCTAACAACCTGGGGCCTAGGTGAGTTGACTGCATGATGACAATGAGAAGCTGCATTGTCCCCACTGACTAAAGGAACTTCACCTGCAATTTCACTACCATTGACATCACCACACACACTAGGACTACCAGTTGGGAAAGGAATAGATAACCCCAACACACCCCTTCCCCTACCAACATTGACAGGTGTTAGCAAATCTGAAAAACAAATACGGTTGAAACTCAACAAATACGGTAGCTCAAAATGAAAGTTGATAAAAAAAATATTTTGTAGCAAAATTTGAAATTGTGTTTTTTACATTGGATAAAAGTAGAGACTCAGAGCTAGAAAATTGTGTATCATACACTACAGTTGAGGAAAAATTTGAAATTAATTATGCGTTGAAAATTGGTAAACTTGTAACCTAACTTATGAGAAAATTGCCTTTGAATGTTTTGTACACCTTATGGAGACCTCTTCTTTGTCTACACCCATTCAGCATCGTTCACACCCTCTCAAGCTTTAGCCCCACCCATCTCTTTAAGGTATGATCCGAGCGTCCTGTCCTAACAACAGCAGTCAAGCTAACTGGCTAGCTTGCTAGCTACTTCCAGACACAAATGAGAGAACAGCTCACTCTGACCATTTTACTCGCCCTAGCAGAGCTGGTTAGGATGTTTTTATGTTTTCCAGAGCGTTGGTGACTGCAACTGTGCTGCTGGCAACAATTTACGCTTTTTTGCAAACGTCTACTGACACCGGCCATATTCCATGGGTGTTGAGCGTTCGTAATTTCGTCAGTCATTATGCGCTCTGGCACACTCAGACGAGAGTTCTCTGAAATCGGAGTAGATAGCCAGAGCAAATTTAAAAGCTACATCTATCAACCTTGCCACCAGAGGTCTCTTCACAGTCCCCAAGTCCAGAACAGACTATGGGAGGCACACAGGACTACATAGAGCAATGACTACATGGAACTCTATTCCACATCAGGTAACTGATGCAAGCAGTAGAATCAAATTTAAAACATTTCTAAAAATACACCTTATGGAACAGTGGGATTGTGAAGCAACACAAACATAGGCACAGACACATGCATACACACACATGATAACATACGTTCTATACACACACGTACACATGGATTATGTGTTGTAGATATGTGATAGTGGATTATGGGCCTGAGGGGGCACACTTTATGTTGTAAATTCTGTAATGAATGTATTGTAATGTTTTAAAAATTAATTTTGTTGGACCCCAGGAAGAGCTAATGGGTACAAATATCTACCTCAAATACCTTGTAACCCTGCACACTGATCTGGAACTGGTACTCCTTGTATATAGCTTTATTCTTGGGTATTTTATTCCTCGTCAAACATTAAAGGAACAGTTGTCTCCATGTCTCGTCCGTACCTGGTAGGAGTACTCGGGTGGGGGTCCCGCGGAGTTCATGTCAAGGCGTGCTGAAGGTGGGTGTGGTGTATGAATCATGCGCAGAACGCAGAGGCTCAGTCCAAAGGCTTTAGTGCAATATATATAAAAGACAGAAGCACAATAAGCCCGAAGGCGAATACACGGCGCACACAGGCGACAAAACAAACGGCGCACAAACATGTGCAAAAATAACCTCTCCAAAACACTGGATGGAAAATGTAGCTCCAAACACGAAACAGAAGCGCAATCACACACAACGACAAGCACACACAACGAGAACTAAATAGGACACTAACGAGGACTAACAAGACACAGGTGTACAACATCCAGACAAAACCAAACGAACATGAAACATAGATCGGTGGCAGCTAGTACTCCGGGGACGACGACCGCCGAAGCCTGCCCGAACCAGGAGGAGGAGCAGCCTCGGCCGAAACCGTGACAGTACCCCCCCCCCTTGACGCGCGGCTCCAGCCATGCGCCGACCCCGGCCTCGGGGACGACCAGGAGGACGCAGAGCAGGGCGCGCGGGATGGTCCCGGTGGAACTCCGACAGGAGAGATGGGTCTAGGATGTCCTTCCGCGGCACCCCTCCCACTCCACGAGATACTGGAGACCCCCCATCCGGCGTCTAGAGTCCAAGATGGACCGAACGGTGTACGCCGGAGCCCCCTCGATGTCCAGTGGGGGCGGAGGAGTCTCCCCTATCTCATTGTCCTGGAGTGGAGCAGCTAACACCGGCCTGAGAAGAGACACATGGAACGAGGGGTTTTTAATATTCTTATACTCAACAGGTAGATGTAACCTATAACACACCTCGTTCAATTTTCTCAGGACTTTAAAGGGCCCCACAAACCGCCGACCCAGCTTCCGGCAGGGCAGGCGGAGGGGTAGGTTTCTGGTAGAGAGCCAGACTCGATCTCCGGGTGCGTACACCGGCCCCTCACTGCGGTGGAGATCGGCGCTCGCCTTGTGACGAAGGACGGCCCGCTGCAGGTGGACGTGGGCAGCGTTCCACGTCTCTTCCGAGCGCCTCATCCAATCATCCACCGCAAGGGCCTCGATCTGGCTCTGCTGCCAAGGTGCCAGAACCGGCTGGTAACCTAACACACATTGGAAGGGGGTTAGGTTAGTAGAGGAGTGGCGGAGAGAGTTCTGGGCCATCTCGGCCCAGGGAATGTACCGTGCCCACTCCTCCGGCCGGTCCTGGCAATACGACCTCAGAAACCTACCAACATCCTGGTTGACACGTTCTACCTGCCCGTTACTCTCCGGGTGGTACCCTGAGGTAAGGCTAACCGAGACCCCCAAACGCTCCATGAACGCTCTCCAAACACGAGAGGTAAACTGGGGGCCTCGATCAGACACTATATCCTCCGGTACCCCGTAATGCCGGAAGACGTGGGTAAATAGGGCCTCAGCGGTCTCTAGGGCAGTAGGAAGACCCGGCATAGGGAGAAGACGACAGGCCTTAGAGAACCGGTCCACAACGACCAGGATGGTGGTATTCCCCTGAGAGAGGGGAAGGTCTGTCTCAAAATCCACCGAGAGGTGGGACCATGGTCGTTGTGGAACGGGCAGGGGTTGTAACTTACCCCTGGGCAGATGTCGGGGCGCCTTACACTGGGCACACACCGAGCAGGAGGAGACATAAACCCTCACATCCCTAGCCAAAGTGGGCCACCAGTATTTAGGGCTAAGGCAATGCACCGTCCGGCCGATACCCGGATGTCCAGAGGAGGGTGACGTGTGAGCCCAGTAAATGAGTCGATCCCGAATCTCGAGCGGAACGTACTTCCGACCCTCAGGACACTGTGGAGGGCTGGGGTCGGTACGCAACGCTCGCTCGATTTCGGCATCGACCTCCCACACCACCGGTGCCACAAGGCAAGACTCCGGTAGTATGGGAGTGGGCTCAACGGACCTCTCCTCCGTGTCATACCGCCGGGACAGCGCATCCGCCTTACCATTCTGGGACCCAGGGATGTACGTGATTTTAAATACGAACCTGGTGAGAAACATACTCCATCGAGCCTGGCGAGGGTTCAGTCTCCTCGCTGCCCGGATGTACTCCAGGTTCCGATGGTCAGTCAAAATGAGGAAAGGGTGTTGAGCCCCCTCAAGCCAATGCCTCCACACCTTAAGGGCTTGAACTACAGCTAACAGCTCCCTGTCCCCAACGTCATAGTTACGCTCCGCCGGGCTGAGCTTCTTTGAGTAAGAAGCACAGGGGCGGAGTTTAGGTGGCGTGCCGGACCGTTGAGAGAGAACGGCCCCTATACCAGCCTCAGACGCGTCTACCTCGACCTGAAAGGGTAATGCGGGATCCGGATGCGCCAGCACCGGAGCCGACGTAAACAGGTCCTTCAGTCTCCTAAAGGCCCTGTCCGCATCGGCTGACAACTGCAGGCGCACCGGACCCCCCTTCAGAAGGGATGTGATGGGAGCTGCCACCTGTCCAAAACCCCGGATAAACCTCCGGTAGTAATTCGCAAAGCCCAAAAACTGCTGCACCTCTTTTACAGTAGTTGGGGTTTGCCAATTACGCACAGCGGACACACGATCCACCTCCATTCTCACCCCTGACGCGGACAACCGATAACCCAAAAAGGAGACCGAATCCTGGAAAAACAGACATTTCTCTGCCTTGACATATAGGTCGTGCTCCAACAGCCTCCTCAATACACGACGCACCAGGGTTATATGCTCGGCTCGGGTAGACGAGTACACCAGAATGTCATCAATGTACACGACCACCCCTTGTCCCTGCATATCCCGGAAAATGTCATCTACGAAGGATTGGAAGACTGATGGAGCATTCATCAACCCATATGGCATGACGAGATATTCGAAATGACCTGACGTGGTACTAAAAGCTGTCTTCCATTCGTCACCCTTCCTAATGCGCACCAAGTTATACGCGCTCCTGAGATCCAGTTTTGTGAAAAACCGCGCTCCATGCAATGACTCCGTCATGGTCGCAATCAGAGGGAGTGGATAACTGTATTTCACAGTAATCTGATTGAGACCACGGTAATCAATGCACGGGCGCAACCCTCCATCTTTCTTTTTCACAAAAAAGAAGCTCGAGGAGGCGGGAGAAGTGGAGGGCCGAATGTATCCCTGTCTCAAAGATTCGGCTATGTAAGTCTCCATAGCTTTTCTCTCCTCTTGAGACAAAGGATACACATGGCTCCGTGGGAGCGCTGCTCCTGCCTGGAGATCAATCGCACAATCCCCCTGTCTATGATGAGGCAACTGCGTCGCCCCAGTTTTGCTAAACACGAGAGCTAAATCCCCATATTCAGGCGGAATGTGCAGTGCGGGCACTTGGTTTGGACTTTCCACCGAAGTCGCCCCCACGGAAACACCCAGACATCGCCCCTCGCACTGAGCAGACCACCCATCGAGAGCCCTCTGTTGCCACGAAATAGCAGGGTTATGGGTGCTTAACCAGGGAATCCCCAGCACCACTGGGTACGCAGGAGAGTCGATCAGATACAGCTGTATAGTCTCCTCATGACCCCCCTGCGCACACATCCGAAGTGGCGCTGTGATCTCCCTGATCAACCCCGACCCCAACGGGCGGCTATCTAAGGCATGAACGGGAAAAGGTTTGTCAACAGGTAGGAGAGGGATCCCTAACTCAAAACAAAACTTCCGATCAACAAAATTCCCAGCTGCGCCTGAATCTACTAGCGCCTTATGCTGGGAATGAAGTGCAACCTGTGGAAAACACACAGGTATACAAAAGTGCGCAACAGAAAGCTCTGGGTAAGTGGGACGTCTACTCACCTGGGAGGCCCCCCCAGTGCGTGGCCTGTTGTCTTCTCCCCCGGAGAACTCTCCCCCGGAGAACCATCCCCAGCACCTGGCCGCAGTGTGCCCTCCACGACCGCACTTGGTGCAGGAGACAGGCCCCCTCGGGCTCCTCCTCCTCCGTTCTCTAGCGCCGGCACCCCCGAGCTCCATAGGGCTCGGCTCGGAGGTGCCGGAGGGCGGAATGGACGGACTCCCCTCGGGCCAGCAGGGTGTCCAGACGGATGGACATATCGACCAATTGGTCGAAGGTAAGATGGGTATCCCTGCAGGCCAACTCACGTTGAACGTCCTCTCGTAGGCTACATCGAAAATGGTCGATGAGAGCCCGTTCATTCCACCCTGCATCCGCCGCTAGAGTCCGGTACTCTAGAGCGAACACCTGAGCTAGACGCTCCCCGCCGCTTTGCCCTCAGGTGGATGGTCGAACACGGCCTTGAAGCGGCGGGAGAACTCGGCGTAGGTGATGGTGTTGGCGTCCATCTTCCTCCACTCGGCGTTAGCCCACTCCAACGCCTTGCCCGTGAGACAGGAGATGAGGGCGGAAACGCTCTCGTATCCCGAGGGCACCGGGTGTACAGTGGCCAGGTAGAGCTCCACCTGCAGGAGGAACCCCTGACACCCGGCAGCTGTTCCGTCATACGCCCTCGGGAGCGAGAGCCGAATCCCCCTGGGTTCCGAACCTGGGACTGGTGGACCGACCGATGGGGTGGGCAGGGTAGGTGGAGGTGTGGGTACCCTGCTGGCCTCCCATCGGTGCAAGGTGTTGATTACCTCCTGTAGAGCGGACACCAGTTGTCTTATCTGGCCCTCTTGCCCACGGAGATGCTCCTCGAGCGACACAGGCGTCACTGCCGATCCTGCTGATTCCATTAAGGTGTGTGATTCTGTCAAGGCGTGCTGAAGGTGGGTGTGGTGTATGAATCATGCGCAGAACGCAGAGGCTCAGTCCAAAGGCTTTAGTGCAATATATATATAAAAGACAGAAGCACAATAAGCCCGAAGGCGAATACACGGCGCACACAGGCGACAAAACAAACGGCGCACAAACATGTGCAAAAATAACCTCTCCAAAACACTGGAGGGAAAATGTAGCTCCAAACACGAAACAGAAGCGCAAGCACACACAACGAGAACTAAATAGGACACTAACGAGGACTAACAAGACACAGGTGTACAACATCCAGACAAAACCAAACGAACATGAAACATAGATCGGTGGCAGCTAGTACTCCGGGGACGACGACCGCCGAAGCCTGCCCGAACCAGGAGGAGGAGCAGCCTCGGCCGAAACCGTGACAGTTCATCCCATTGGCTGGGGGAGGAGGGTAGGCATAGGCCTCATTGGCCATATATTTTCCAGAGAATCTACCAATTTTCCTTCCTGAGGAAATTGCAAGAAATTCTCGGGCTTCCCGGTATTCCCGTTCAAACCGAAAGTGCTATTTAAAAGCATATAATACCATTAAATAAAATCTGACATGATTATACCACTCTAAATGGAGAAATATGCACAATCTAAAGGGTTCTTTATGTATTTGTTGCAATTTAATCAACAATGTTCCCTCAAAGTCACCACACCATTTCATTGATGTAGCCTAGTTTTAACAGGCCTATGAAGCACTGATGGCCGACGGGTCAAATATGAGGTTAATACAGTACAAATTAATATTTTCAACCTACCTTTGAAAGATGCATTTTGGTCCTTTTCTCTCCCCTTGCACCTGGCTATCGAGGGAATTTGGGAAGGTTGTGGCTGTTTATACTTCACTTATTGTTATGATTTTGTCAGAGGAAACTAATCTGAATCTCCAATAATCAAACAGTTAAGCGGAGATTCAACAATGGATAGCGCCGCAGTTGATCAATTGCCCGTGAATCTAAACCCGCATTTAATATGCCATTCTAAGGTAGGCTATATTTTACATAAAATCTTATGAGGCCTACTTACTGCATCTGTTTTCTAGCAATAAAGTAAATGATCATCTCTGAAGTCACAGCATAAATGAAACGTGAGACTTTGGACTACACAAACGGACTATATATTCAAAGTAAATAAACTGCCATTATTACTTTTATTCAATACAAAATACAGTTCTCGCATTATTTTTCAACAGGAAAAACACTTGGTCAGAAACTAAGTAATTGACACTGACTGATTCCATGTAGCAAACAAAATCATTTGCATAGGCCATACCCGTTTTAACGTGTTGCTTCAAAACAGGCTCAATTCAGGTCGGATTTGCAGTCGGCCTCGTTGGCATAAATGAGTAAAGCTTTGCCACAGACCTTTTGTATTAAAGCAGGTAGGCCTACCGGTAGCTCAAAAGTTGGAGTCAATTTTGTTACTGTATTTCAAGGTTGCGTGTACATGCACTTTGAATTCATGGCGACTAAAAACGGTAGGCTACGACGCACAAACCCTAGGCGCTACAAGCAACTCTGGGAGAGCTAGGACCAGATCGCAGCCTGCCAGCTAAGACAGGTTAACATTGCCTTTAACCTAAAAGTTTGGATTTTTACTGGCATATGCAGACCAACCCCCAAAACGATTGGCTAATGATATGAGAGCTGGTGTTACATGTAAGAATTCACGAGTAGGAAACCAATTGTCCGTAGACTCAAGACTAGTAGACACTCAGCAGAGTAATTTAAATGCAATTTGACAACATTCAGCACTGACACCATTAACCCCAATTCTAGCAACATCCTCATTTACAGACGTGATATGCACCAACCCCAAGCGCTCAGTTCTACAAACTACATCAGGTTAAATTGACCTAGAACCCATTACATCATTTGATGCTACTAGCATAAGCAAATGTAGCTTAAGAAAGTCCAATGGTAATTTAAACACCTTAACCATAAATTGGTCGAAGTAGTAATATATTGCTGATGCCAAAGCATGTTTATAATGCAATAAAACTGTTTTGCCATCACCCCAGTTGCTAAAGTCAGGTCATTGAACCTCCAAAACAAAACTAAGGACACAAGTATTAAAGTTACTGTTTAATTGAGGCAAAACACACAAACGCAGTTACACACAACCTGGACTAGAGTACCCATGTACGTCCCACTTCAGATATCCATGTTTGTGGTCAACGGGGTCTCAGATGCAGAGGTGAACTGTTCCTCAATGGCATGGTCAGTAACAGAAGGCGCTTGGTCTACAGACTCGTCCCCACTTGTGCTAGAGTATAAATTAACCACAATCAGTAGTTCTCGTGGCTTCAGTAGCCAGTTGTGGCGTCGTCGGACGTGCCGGTTGTGGCTTCTGAAGCGGCGTCGTCGGACGTGCCGGTTGTGGCTTCTGAAGCGGCGTCGTCGGACGTGCCGGTTGTGGCTTCTGAAGCGGCGTCGTCGGACGTGCCGGTTGTGGCTTCTGAAGCGGCGTCGTCGGACGTGCCGGTTGTGGCTTCTGAAGCGGCGTCGTCGGACGTGCCGGTTGTGGCTTCTGAAGCGGCGTCGTCGGACGTGCCAGTTGTGGCTTCTGAAGCGGCGTCGTCGGACGTGCCAGTTGTGGCTTCTGAAGCGGCGTCGTCGGACGTGCCAGTTGTGGCTTCTGAAGCGGCGTCGTCGGACGTGCCAGTTGTGGCTTCTGAAGCGGCGTCGTCGGACGTGCCAGTTGTGGCTTCTGAAGCGGCGTCGTCGGACGTGCCAGTTGTGGCTTCTGAAGCGGCGTCGTCGGACGTGCCAGTTGTGGCTTCTGAAGCGGCGTCGTCGGACGTGCCAGTTGTGGCTTCTGAAGCGGCGTCGTCGGACGTGCCAGTTGTGGCTTCTGAAGCGGCGTCGTCGGACGTGCCAGTTGTGGCTTCTGAAGCGGCGTCGTCGGACGTGCCAGTTGTGGCTTCTGAAGCGGCGTCGTCGGACGTGCCAGTTGTGGCTTCTGAAGCGGCGTCGTCGGACGTGCCAGTTGTGGCTTCTGAAGCGGCGTCGTCGGACGTGCCAGTTGTGGCTTCTGAAGCGGCGTCGTCGGACGTGCCAGTTGTGGCTTCTGAAGCGGCGTCGTCGGACGTGCCAGTTGTGGCTTCTGAAGCGGCGTCGTCGGACGTGCCAGTTGTGGCTTCTGAAGCGGCGTCGTCGGACGTGCCAGTTGTGGCTTCTGAAGCGGCGTCGTCGGACGTGCCAGTTGTGGCTTCTGAAGCGGCGTCGTCGGACGTGCCAGTTGTGGCTTCTGAAGCGGCGTCGTCGGACGTGCCAGTTGTGGCTTCTGAAGCGGCGTCGTCGGACGTGCCAGTTGTGGCTTCTGAAGCGGCGTCGTCGGACGTGCCAGTTGTGGCTTCTGAAGCGGCGTCGTCGGACGTGCCAGTTGTGGCTTCTGAAGCGGCGTCGTCGGACGTGCCAGTTGTGGCTTCTGAAGCGGCGTCGTCGGACGTGCCAGTTGTGGCTTCTGAAGCGGCGTCGTCGGACGTGCCAGTTGTGGCTTCTGAAGCGGCGTCGTCGGACGTGCCAGTTGTGGCTTCTGAAGCGGCGTCGTCGGACGTGCCAGTTGTGGCTTCTGAAGCGGCGTCGTCGGACGTGCCAGTTGTGGCTTCTGAAGCGGTTGTGGCAGTAGGAGAGTTTCCATAGTCATCAGACCAGCGTCTCATCTTCTCAGCAGAGGCCAGGTCGTCGTTTGCCAGAGAGCTACCATAGTTTGGAGAGTCTTGGGATGCTACTTCATTTGTATCCAAATACTCTAGAGAAAAAGAGAAGAGGAACAGTTGGGTGTTCTACACGGTCTAGGCCAAATTGCCATTTGAATGTTCAGCAACATTGCACCCCACTGAACCCGACGTAGTTCTAAACGAATGTTGCAGGCCTAACATTTTCTGGCTCCTTTAGCATCAGACACTATGGATCGGAGCATGTGCAATGGAGACGTCATTTGATGACAGCTCTGAAAAACGTAGGTTCAGGTACACAAGCAAATTTTCAAAATCAACAGCAAAGGGTTGGATAACTTCTGGTTTAAAAAAAGATTCTAAACATTTGTTATTTAGACTGGGTTACTCTACGGTGTTGAATTAGTTTAAAACACAGCAGCAAAGAACATTGCTAGAAGGGATGGGATAACATAGGGGAAGAAACGCTTACCTCCAAGTCTCCTCTGCAGAGAGACTTGATCTTGTTTCTGGGACTTGCCAACAGGGGAACAAGAAACTGAGGAGAAAGAGTTGACAGAAGTTGAGTTGACACAAAATAGCTACATATATTTAATAGCAGTGAACAAAAAAGATGACCAACGTGGAAGAAACAGACAGTCAAATTTGAATCTCCAACTTACAAAGTTCAACATGTTTCCCAAACAAAACCCTTCAATCCAAATAAAACATTAGTGAACCAACCTTTGAAGACCCCCACAGTCAGCACAAAGAGCAGAAATTCTCTCACACCTCCCATGATTATGAGAATAGTCTTTATTATCAACAAGTAATGTCATCCCGTGGCCTGTATGAGGCTTATATAGGCCACTAATGACCGTTTACCAGACAAACATGACTTAACGATCAATTAACATGCTTGATTGAGTTGAAACATTCAGATAGAAATAGACCATGTAGAACAGATGTTTCTTTGGAGGGCAGGCAATCTTTTCTACTCTATATATTGCATTTATATCTGCTATGTTTTACCCTTCTGGTCTCAGATCAGCAGTAGAAAGAAGTAGGCCTAATTATTTTAGGTATAATCTTCAAAGATTTTCGGGGGAAATAAACACTGTACCCAAATCCACTTTTTATTATGATCCTGGGAAATGGGTAGGCCTCCACCATATGGTCCTTCACAGTTTTACACCTGTGTTATATTCCTTTATTTACATAGATCACATACATAAATATATATGTTAGCTGTTAGTAGCTTTGGGATAAAATTTTCATATTGTATTGTTACTAACCATATATCATATTTTCCTCATTTGCTCTGTAGGAGACTTGGCTGGTGGAGATTCGTCATATGAAGGACATTCAAGTGGATGTGACCCCTAACCTGCAGGACAGGCTCAGCGGGGTGACAGACATCCTGTAACGGATCTCCAAGCTAGTGTCTGAGGACCTGGAGAAGGCTGTGTCTACAGCTGTGGAGCAGGACAAGCAAGGTAACCTAACCTCACCTAACCTCACTGTATGAAGGATTTTATTTTTATGTATAGTCATCTCCAATCTGTTAAAATATATGTCTCTGTATTTCTCGCCCAATCTCTCTCCTCTTCCCCATCCCCTTCACTAGGTTCTCCCCAGGATAAGCACACCATCCTGGCTGTGGTCCCCAGTCCTGCTGCTCCATGACACCTAGACAGAAAGCAGGGCCTCAGTGAATGTATGTGGTTGTTCCTTACTTTAACATAAAACTCTCATAGATATTAACACAGTAACTGTAAATAATAACAACTATTCTGGGCTATATAATTAGTAACCTGAATGATCTATCACCTATCCGTTGTTTTAGAGCTAATTTAGACTAATAAGCTGTACACCTAAATGTCTTCTCCCCTGCTCCCTTCCCCCTCCTCCTCCTCCTCAGACCGCTGTACCCTGACCTTTGACCCTCGCACGGTCAACGGTCACCTGCTCCTCTCCAGGGAGAACCTATGGGTGCCTCTTCCCACCATAATCTTTGACCCCTACATATCTCCCCCAGGAAGGAAAAGGTGAAACAGTGTATGGTGGGAATGAACGATCTTCCCTGGAGCCTCCAGCTGGATGAGTGCCAGTTGAGCGCCTGGCACAATGGGTGCCGGGAAACGATGGCTGGCCACTCCCACCACTCCCACGCGGCTGCATGCCTTCCACTGTGCCTTCACTCAGGAGCTGTTCCCTGCCTGTTGGATAGGGGCGTCAGCATCACCCTCTGCTTGCCACGATGACAACACGAAAGGGAATGACCGTGACCTAACAATCTCATATTGGATTAGTCTCCATAACCATAGACTTCGATAGACATCGCATCATTGTATCTGTCCCATTATGGTGTCTGCAAGAGCACAGGCAGCGCCATTGAGGCCATCTCCATTTTGAAGTAGTCCATTGTCATTTTCTTCTCCTACTGCTTCTATGAGTTGGCAAACAAACTGAAAGGGTGCACACTGCCACCTAGAGTGTGTTTGAACAGGTATAAAGCCAAGGTTGGCGATTTACTGCCACCTGCAGTTATGGCATTTTTTCTCATGAGTATAATTCATTGGCTGATCCCCCGTGGTGACCTGGATGGAATTCTGTGATCATTCCTTAACCTATAGGAAGTCCCACCCCATCCCCCCTTTTGCCCTCAGAAAAGCCTAAATTTGTCGGTGCATGGACTCTACAGGGGTACTGGCCCATGTTAACTCCAATGCTTTCCACAGTTGTGTCAAGTTGGCTGGGTGTCCTTTGGGTGGTGGACAATTCTTGATACACACGGGAAACCCCAGCAGTGTTACAGTTCTTGACACAAACCAGTGTGCCTGCCACCTAATAACATACCCCGTTCATAGGCACTTAAATGTTTTGTCTTGCCCATTCACTCTCTGAATGATACACATACACAATCCATGTCTCAATTGTCTCAAGGCTTAACACTCCTTCTTTAACCTGTCTCCTCCCCTTCATCTACACTGATTGAAGTGGATTTAACAAGTGACATCAATAAGGGATCATAGCTTTCACCTGGATTCACCTGGTCAGTCTATGTCATGGAAAGAGTTCTTCATGTTTTGTATACTCAGTGTATATAAAGATGATATCTCTATCATTCTCTATGGGCTAGGTAGAGCAAGAACCATATTGTCTATACTTGTGTCACTAACCTTGGTCTAGGGGAGTAATTACATATATAGAGGGAAGCGAGCTAGTTATTTCGATTGAATCCCAGCCCCTGTTCCAGTTGGATACTAGGACACTGATGCCTGGATGGGTGAAAGCAATATGGCCTTCCATTATGCTCCGTGGAGACTTCTAAGATCAGTTAGTTTGGGAAAGTACTAGGATGTATGTAGGAAAGTAAGTCATTTAGGCGTATTACGGAACTATCCTGTGTATGTGAGACCTTTCCTTCTCCGACTGTAGTCTGCAACACCCATTTTTCCCATAGTGAGATAATTTAGCCAAGTCAGCATTTTAGAAACAAAATCCTTAACCTGGTGAGACCCCAGGTTGCGAAAATGCAACAGGCCCTCAAACTCATGTCAAACACTACATAGTTTATCTCCTTAGACCCGTATGTACACTGAACAAAAATATAAACGCAACATGTAAAGTGTTGGTCAAGGATTATTTATTTTTTTATTCCTTGATGTGATGTGGTGGGTGAGTGAGTGTGTTCTAGAATGTTCAGAAGAGTGACATTCAGGACATGACATAATAGGCCAACTTCTCTATACACACACACTCACACACACACACACAGGCAGTAGCAGTAGTAGCATATAGCCAAGATAATCTTTCCATGTACACTGAACAAAAACATATTGTAAACGCAACATGCAAACATTTAAAAGATTTTACTGAGTTACAGTTCATATAAGGAAATCAGTCAATTTAAATACATAAATTAGGCCCTAATCTAATCTGTGGCGTTGTGTTGTGTGACAAAACTGCACATTTTAGAGTGGTATTTTATTGTCCCCAGCACAAGGTGCACCTCTGTATTGATCATGCTGTTTAATCAGCTTCTTGATATGCCACACCTGTCAGGTGGATGTATTATCTTGGCAAAGGAGAAATGCTCACTAACAGGGATGTGAACACATTTGTGCACTAATTTTAAGATAAATAATATTTTTGTGCGTATGGAACATTTCTGGGATCTTTTGTTTCAGCTCATGAAAAATGGGACCAACACTTTACGTGTTGCGTTCATATTTTTGTTCAGTATAGTTAGTTGGACTAGGATCAGGGATTCGCTCCTATACTACCTAGACATTATGGTCCCTATCAACACAAAGTTCAAGTTTCATATTACACCATATTCCCTATATACAAGGGTGACATTTCAGATTTGTACCATAAGTCAAACTTCACCAACTCTTATGTATTTAAAAACTGTTTTTTAAGGTTAATTCAGGCTAGTCTCTTTGCAATAATATTTATTTTTCAACAGAGACCTGGTCATATGATCGACTGCTACCCTCTCATATTTAAGTCGTCACATTAAAAACCTGTACAGACAAATAATAAATAAACAAATAATAGTGTCCAGTACAGGCCGTGAGAAGGAGGGGTGGGAGCTGAGATACAGGCGCTCTTCTTGTCTTCAGCAGGGGAGTAGGGTGGAGGTTTGTCCTGGAGAAGATGTTTTCATACATTCCCCTAATTTATTTGGACAGTGAAGCTAAGACTTTTAATTTGTCTCTATACTCCAGCATTTTGGATCTGAGATCAAGTGTTTCATGTGAGGCGACAGTACAGAATGTCACCTTTTATTTGAGGGTATTTTCATTCATATCTGTTTTAGAAATGAAAGCATTTTATGTATCTAGTCCCCCCATTTGAATGTATCATAATTAATTGGACAAATCCAATTATAGTGAGTAGTCAAACGTTTAGTGTCAAAAGTTTAGTATTTGGTCCCATATTCCTAGCACGCAATGACAACATCAAGCTTGTGACCAATATTCCCTCTAATCTATTTTAGCACTGAGCAAATTTCAGGTCGGCTGAGCGCAAACTTGAACGTTTTGAAAATTCTGTTCAACTTCCAACGAGTGTTAACTGTGAACACTGAGGCTGTGCCCGCTTTAACTTACTGTTTTAACAGTGGCCAAGTAGGCTACTATGGCTATTTGATCATAATGTAGGCCTACTGTCAAAAACAATGGAGAAAATGCATCCCATAACATTTAACATGGAAATAGCTGTTCAATCATTCAGCCTACAGAAGCAGCCAATGTGTGGTGTTCAATGTAGGCCTACATTCCATGAGACTTTTGAAAAAAACATGCAGGGCTTGACATTAACCTCTATGAGATCGGTGTCCCGTATACGGGACGGTTGAATTAACGTGCGCTAATGTGATTAGCATGACTGTTGTAAGAATCAGCAAACTTTCCAGGACATAGACATCTATCATATGGGCAGAAAGCTTAAATTCCTGTTAATCTAACTGCACTGTCCAATTTACAGTAGCTATTACAGTGAAAGAATACCATGTTATTGTTTGAGGAGAGTGCACAACAAATGTATCACGGCAACTGGTTTGATCAATTCACCTCTGAAGGTAAATAATGTACTTACATTCAGTAATCTTGCTCTGTTTTGTCATCCTAAGGGTCTCAGAGATAAAATGTAGCATAGTTTTGTTTGATAAAATCAATTTTTATATTCAAATGTAGGAACTGGGTTCTACAGTTTGAACCCCTGCTGTAATAATAAATAATAATTAGTCATTTAGCAGACGCTCTTATCCAGAGCGACTTACAGGAGCAATTAGGGTTAAGTGCCTTGCTCAAGGGCACATCGACAGATTTTTCACCTAGTCGGCTCAGGGATTAGAACCAGCGACCTTTCGGTTACTGGCACAACGCTCTTAACCACTAAGCTACCTGCTGTCTCTGGCTCCACACCCACCCCGCCAGGCCATCTAGATGTGTGAAAGTTAATGTATAAGCTAGTTGTCACGATCGTCATACACAGAGGACCAAGGCGCAGCGTGGAATGCGAACATACTTTTAATTTGAATGATCACACGAACAAAACAACAAACGATACGAAACGTGAAGTCCTTGGTTACAATACAAACCATACGGAACAAGATCCCACAACACATTGTGGAAAACAGGCTGCCTAAGTATGGTTCCCAATCAGAGACAACAAGCAACAGCTGATACACATTGCCTCTGATTGAGAACCACACCGGCCAACATAGAAACAAAAGAACTAGTTAATAACCCTAGCACACAAAACACATAGAAACCACACACCCTGGCTCAACATAACAGAGTCCCAGAGCCAGGGCGTGACACTAGTGATCCATCATGTATGACATTCCTGGGAGCGTGTAAACGTACATTTTGTATTACCATATCATTTTTGTATGTTCTCTATAGTTATGTACTTGAAAATGCATCAATTGACCAATTCGGCACATTTGGGCAGACTTGATACAAAATAGTCCAGTATTGCACTGCTTCACTGGATCAATCAGAAACTTTGCAAACACACTGCTGTGTGGCCAAAATGGGCAAAATCTAAATTGCGCCTAAACTGCAATATTATATTGTGGTCTTTCTCTTGCATTTCAAAAATGATGGAACAAAAAAAGAATAGAAAATGCATGTTTTTTTGTTTGTATTATCTTTTACCAGATCTAATGTGTTAAATTCCCCTACATTAATTTCACATTTCCACAGACTTCAAAGTATTTCCTTTTAAATTGTATCAAGAATATGCGTATCCTTGCTTCAGGTCTTGAGCTACAGGCAGTTAGATGTGGGTGTGTCATTTTAGGAGGAAATTGAAAAAAAGGGTCCGATCCTTAAGAGGTTAACCTGTTTATCGACTTGTCCTTCAGACAAGGAGGTGACTGAACATTTTGTTGTGTTGTTTGATGGAAGATACCACTTTACAAAATAAAATGCATTATTATTCCCATACCATTACTACAGAGAATCAGACAAATTATGCTACACTCTGCCTATTGGCTTGTTAGTTTATTCAAGCCTGTCTGAAAATATAACACTAAGACAAAAAAAGCTCTTTACCTGACTCTCTTTTCAAAGATGTCTAGAAATGCACACATGTTGTGCTCTTGTAGGAAGCAACCACTCCCCCATTGTTGACTAGAAATTACCTATAACTGGGCTAATAACACAATAACTAGCAAAGGATATGAACAAAATGTGCACACGTGGCTACATGCAGCTCTTGCTTTGAACTCAAAACAAGCACATCTACTCACGACCAGAGCTGTAAACACAGTCCAGTTCAAAGTAAATGGCACAGATCCATATGTGGCAATAGTCTATTTGCATACAGGCCTACTGCAGCTCTGATTGGTTATACCCACATCTGTGTAGAGTACGGGCTGAGTCATGTGCAATAGAATCCTACTCCCATGCATTCTGCCTACAACAAAATCTCTTGAGTAGTTTGTTTTGTTTCAGTATGTTGCATTGAAAGTGGCTAATATTGCGTTGATTCGATCACAATTGCCACAGTAAAGGAAAAATGTTGGAAGTGTTAACTAACATGAAAAACTTGTTGAGTGTAGTTCAATCTTGTGCTTCTCTCTGAGGGCTGATATTTCTTCTGAGATCTGCATGAGGCAGTCTCTGGCTACTGCGCGATCAAACACGCGCTCGCTCAGAGGGAACATTGCTTGTGACTACAATCTTGTTGGCTGCATTTGCAGTTCATTTTGGTTGTGTTTTGGATTATGTTGTGTCCAATAGAAATATATGTAAATAATGTATTGTGTCATTTTGGAGTCCATTTTATAGTAAATAAAAATATAACTTGTTTCTGAACACAATCATGAATGAATCATGAATAATAAAGAGCAAGAAAGTTAAAGAGACACAACAATCATACCCCTGAAACATGCTAATGTCTCACCATTACCAATAACAGGGGAGTTTAGCATTTTTTGGTGGGTATGATATTTATGTCTATGTTAATCAATTGTCAATGAATTAATTGTGCTCTTATTTAATACTTTGGCAATATGGGATCACTCACATCATGCTAATTAAACTATCACTACTGAAGGAACTTTACAAGAGTGAGTTAGAGAAAGAGAGATGGCGCAGACTGAGAAGGCTGACATCTTACAGAAAGTACATACTATTGTCACATATGACCGCTAAGCACTTGTGGAAGTCAGATCGACAGTTACTAACCTCGATTTCGACTACAAATCCGACATCAACTCTTACCCAGCTTTTCTCTTGTTCACACCGGACACTATTATTTTGTTTCATGGGCTATAAAGAAACGCTGCAGGCGTAGACATGTTAGTCGGGCTGGCGTCTTCTTAAGACTGAGATGAAGAGAAAATCGACTGGCACTCCCCTTCGTTTCATTGGCAAATATCCAGTCAATCAGGAATAAAATGGATGAGCTTCGTTCGAGAGTCTCCTTTCAGAGAGACTTGAAAAGCTGCAATATTATATGCCTTGCAGAAACTTGGCTGACTCAATCTATGAACATGGAACTCAGTGGTTTCTCCATGCAATGGCACGATCGGATGTAGGCAGCCTCGGGAAAGTCCAAAGGGGGAGGAGTGTGCCTCTCCATTAACAACTGGTGCGCTGCTTCCAGTGTGAAGTAAATCTCAAGATTTTGCTCACCTAATCTACAATGCTTATGGTAAGCTGCAGACCTTTTTATCTACCAAGCCAACACAACTTTGGCACTCAACAAACTGTATGGGGTGTATGGGGGATTTATTATTCTCCTAATTGATGGGATGACTAACTTAGAAAGAATGCATTCTGGACTGTGCTGATGTAGGTTGTGTCACCTGGCAAGCTGTGATTGATGTGAAGAGCTGTTTTAGGGGGTAAAATGAGATAAGGATTTGTGTCTCCAAATACTAGACTATACTGGTTCTTTGTGATCTGTGAACCTTCCTTGGACGTAGAAATGGTGTCTAGGGGAGCTGGCACTTCTCATTATGACAGGTTGTTATGATAAACGTATGCCTGGAAACAGGGATGCGCTAAGAGGCGGGGAACAGCCAGTGCGCCAACGGATTGGCTGAGTAAGTCTAAACCACGCTCAAGCGTCTACTCTGATTGGCCAGCAGAGAGGTGGGAAACTCTCTCTCTGTAAGAGTATTTGAGGAAGAATCTAAAACAATAGATTTAGTTCTCTGAAGTGCCCTGCGAGGTATTTCAAGGAGCCCGTATATACGAAACATCATATTTACCATTGAAGGTTTTTGCATTAATTAAAATAACTAGTATATCTTAGAAGTCGTGTTGACCTCTTTTGTTCCTAATGCCAGATTTGAATTGACGCAACTTTGACAGGTGATAAACAAACAATAAACCGCACACCCAGAGGCAGCGTTTCTAGTGGGCATAGACTTTAACGCGGAGAGACTTACAGTACAACCGTTCTACCTCACTTCTACCAACACGTCTCTGCACATGTCGAGAGACAAATTTGAGGTGACAGAGAGTGACATTCAATACCGCCTTACACACTCTTGCCTGCATCTAGCTGATATAGGGTGTAATCATTAGTAGTCCAACAGTTGCAAACTAGAGTTTCTATTGGACAAATTCATGTATGTTTATCCCTGTTTTGTTCCATTTGCTTCCGTTTATGAAACCATTTTCAACAGAATCGGCGGAATGAATACACCCCTGAAACACGTAAACAGAGTTCACTTTCATAACAGACACGTTGTATTCCTTCTCTTCCCTTCGCTTGTGGAATTCAATGCACAACACATCAGCTGTATGTGACCAGGCGAAGAAACCTTTCCAAGCCAAACCGGTAAACCCAGCCTACATTGTTGTCCCCATAAGTAACGTCATAGTCAGCATAGCTAATAGAACTAACACATTAGTAAACACGCTACAATCATGCAGTAACATTAGTGTACAGTCAGTAAGCAGTTACACCGGCGGACCCCAGTGGCAATAAATTAGTAATACCAAAAGCTTATCTTGACTTGGAAGAGTTCCAGTGTTGTGTTGGAAAGTCATAGCCACCTAGCTAACATAGCATCCCTCTGTTTGAGCAGGGTGTTTCAGTATGCTAAACTAGCAAGCTGCATTTCCTAGCTAAGTAAGTGAAAGTGAAAAAGAAATGATGAAATCTCTCTCTCGCTATTTCTCTCGTTTCTCCTTCATTTTGGAAGAAATTATTTTGTTCAAAACTTTTCAACTATTCTCTTTCTCTCTCTTTGAGTCAACTACTCACCACATTTTATATACTGCAGTGCTCGCTAGCTGTAGTTTATGCTTTTAGTACTAGATTAATTCTCTGATCCTTTGATTGGATGAACAACATGTTAGTTCATGCTGCAGGAGCTTTGATAGGCTGGAGGACGTCCTTCGGAATTTGTCATAATAACTGTGTAACTCTACGGAAGGGGGTGAGAACTATGAGCCTCCTAGGTTTTGTCAATGTACCCAGTGGAGGACGGAAGCTAGCTGTCCTCCGGCTTCACCATGGTGCTACCCTACATAGTGCTGTTGAGGCTACTGTAGACCTTTGCAAAATACTGTGTTTTAATCAGTTATTTGGTGATGTGATTATATTTAGCATATTTTTATGTAAAAAGGATCACTTTTTTAATGTTTTACCATTTTAATTTTCATGAAATTCACTGAGGAGGATGGCCCTCCCCTTCTTCCTCTGAAGAGCCTCCACTGGTATTGACTGCAGCTGAAATGCTTCCTGAGGAGACTATAGATGGCATCTGGGTTAGCTAGAATGCCACTATTCCTGATTCCGATTGAGACTACATCTTCTGCTCTTCCCTTGAGATGGATGAGAATCTCTCAGGCCTGTTCCTCTATTTTCATGTGTCCCTTTTTAATAAAGTTTATCATGGCCTCTTCCCATTCATCAAATGTAATTGTGTCTTATCTCTCCCCTCTAAAGGAAGGTGGTTCTTTGACTTTTCTTTGGGCAACTACTTGGACTTGGGAGAAGTCTAGAACTTGGCTAACTGTAGGGTCAGGTCTGTGTCTTGGTTCACTTTGGCTAGTGGCTGTAGCTCCTGTTGGGCTACTAGAACTGAAGTGCATGATAATGCTATCAGCTAGCTGCTGTCCTATCTGTTGGACTATGATACTCATCTGGCCTATTAGCACTGCATCGTCATTGGGGTTAGGAGTGGAGGTGCTAACAACCTGGGGCCTAGGTGAGTTGACTGCATGATGACAATGAGAAGCTGCATTGTCCCCACTGACTAAAGGAACTTCCCCTGCAATTTCACTACCATTGACATCACCACACACACTAGGACTACCAGTTGGGAAAGGAATAGATAACCCCAACACACCCCTTCCCCTACCAACATTGACAGGTGTTAGCAAATCTGAAAAACAAATATGGTTGAAACTCATTGTAGTAGCTCAAAATGAAAGTTGATAAAAAAAATATTTTGTAGCAAAATTTGAAATTGTGTTTTTTACATTGGATAAAAGTAGAGACTCAGAGCTAGAAAATTGTGTATCATACACTACAGTTGAGGAAAAATTAGAAATTAATTCTGCGTTAAAAATTGGTAAACTTGTAACCTAACTTATGAGAAAATTGCCTTTGAATGTTTTGTACACCTTATGGAGACCTCTTCTTTGTCTACACCCATTCAGCATCGTTCAGCTTTAGCCCCACCCATCTCTTTAAGGTATGATCCAAGCGTCCTGTCCTAACAACAACAGTCAAGCTAACTGGCTAGCTTGCTAGCTACTTCCAGACACAAATGAGAGAACAGCTCACTCTGACCATTTTACTCGCCCTAGTAGAGCTGGTTAGGATGTTTTTATGTTTTCCAGAGCGTTGGTGACTGCAACTGTGCTGCTGGCAACAATTTACGCTTTTTTGCAAATGTCTACTGACACCGGCCATATTCCATGGGTGTTGAGCGTTCGTAATTTCGTCAGTTATTATGCGCTCTGGCACACTCAGACGAGAGTTCTCTGAAATCGGAGTAGATAGCCAGAGCGAATTTAAAAGCTACATCTATCAACCTTGCCACCAGAGGTCTCTTCACAGTCCCCAAGTCCAGAACAGACTATGGGAGGCACACAGGACTACATAGAGCAATGACTACATGGAACTCTATTCCACATCAGGTAACTGATGCAAGCAGTAGAATCAAATTTAAAACATTTCTAAAAATACACCTTATGGAACAGCGGGATTGTGAAGCAACACAAACATAGGCACAGACACATGCATACACACACATGATAACATACGTTCTATACACACACGTACACATGGATTTTGTGTTGGAGATATGTGATAGTGGATTATGGGCCTGAGGGGGCACACTTTATGTTGTAAATTCTGTAATGAATGTATTGTAATGTTTTAAAAATTAATTTTGTTGGACCCCAGGAAGAGCTAATGGGTACAAATATCTACCTCAAATACCTTGTAACCCTGCACACTGATCTGGAACTGGTACTCCTTGTATATAGCTTTATTCTTGGGTATTTTATTCCTCGTCAAACATTAAAGGAACAGTTGTCTCCATGTCTCGTCCGTACCTGGTAGGAGTACTCGGGTGGGGGTCCCGCGGAGTTCATCCCATTGGCTGGGGGAGGAGGGTAGGCATAGGCCTCATTGGCCATATATTTTCCAGAGAATCTACCAATTTTCCTTCCTGAGGAAATTGCAATAAATTCTCGGGCTTCCCGGTATTCCCGTTCAAACCGAAAGTGCTATTTAAAAGCATATAATACCATTAAATAAAATCTGACATGATTATACCACTCTAAATGGAGAAATATGCACAATCTAAAGTGTTCTTTATGTATTTGTTGCAATTTAATCAACAATGTTCCCTCAAAGTCACCACACCATTTCATTGATGTAGCCTAGTTTTAACAGGCCTATGAAGCACTGATGGCCGACGGGTCAAATATGAGGTTAATACAGTACAAATTAATATTTTTAGCCTACCTTTGAAAGATGCATTTTGGTCCTTTTCTCTCCCCTTGCACCTGGCTATTGAGGGAATTTGGGAAGGTTGTGGCTGTTTATACTTCACTTATTGTTATGATTTTGTCAGAGGAAACTATAATAATAATAATAATAATATGCCATTTAGCAAACGCTTTTATCCAAAGCGACTTAGTCATGCGTGCATACATTTTTTGTGTATGGGTGGTCCCGGGGATCGAACCCACTACCCTGGTAGAGCACGCGTTACAAGCGCCGTGCTCTACCAGCTGAGCTACAAACTAATCGGAATCTCCAATAATCAAACAGTTAAGCGGAGATTCAACAATGGATAGCGCCGCAGTTGATCAATTGCCCGTGAATCTAAACCCGCATTTAATATGCCATTCTAAGGTAGGCTATATTTTACATAAAATCTTATGAGGCCTACTTACTGCATCTGTTTTCTAGCAATAAAGTAAATGATCATCTCTGAAGTCACAGCATAAATGAAACGTGAGACTTTGGACTACACAAACAGACTATATATTCAAAGTAAATAAACTGCCATTATTACTTTTATTCAATACAAAATACAGTTCTCGCATTATTTTTCAACAGGAAAAACACTTGGTCAGAAACTAAGTAATTGACACTGACTGATTCCATGTAGCAAACAAAATCATTTGCATAGGCCATACCCGTTTTAACGTGTTGCTTCAAAACAGGCTCAATTCAGGTCGGATTTGCAGTCGGCCTCGTTGGCATAAATGAGTGAAGCTTTGCCACAGACCTTTTGTATTAAAGCAGGTAGGCCTACCGGTAGCTCAAAAGTTGGAGTCAATTTTGTTACTGTATTTCAAGGTTGCGTGTACATGCACTTTGAATTCATGGCGACTAAAAACGGTAGGCTACGACGCACAAACCCTAGGCGCTACAAGCAACTCTGGGAGAGCTAGGACCAGATCGCAGCCTGCCAGCTAAGACAGGTTAACATTGCCTTTAACCTAAAAGTTTGGATTTTTACTGGCATATGCAGACCAACCCCCAAAACGATTGGCTAATGATATGAGAGCTGGTGTTACATGTAAGAATTCACGAGTAGGAAACCAATTGTCCGTAGACTCAAGACTAGTAGACACTCAGCAGAGTAATTTAAATGCAATTTGACAACATTCAGCACTGACACCATTAACCCCAATTCTAGCAACATCCTCATTTACAGACGTGATATGCACCAACCAAGCGCTCAGTTCTACAAACTACATCAGGTTAAATTGACCTAGAACCCATTACATCATTTGATGCTACTAGCATAAGCAAATGTAGCTTAAGAAAGTCCAATGGTAATTTAAACACAAATTGGTCGAAGTAGTAATATATTGCTGATGCCAAAGCATGTTTATAATGCAATAAAACTGTTTTGCCATCACCCCAGTTACTAAAGTCAGGTCATTGAACCTCCAAAACAAAACTAAGGACACAAGTATTAAAGTTACTGTTTAATTGAGGCAAAACACACAAACGCAGTTACACACAACCTGGACTAGAGTACCCATGTACGTCCCACTTCAGATATCCAGGTTTGTGGTCAACGGGGTCTCAGATGCAGAGGTGAACTGTTCCTCAATGGCATGGTCAGTAACAGAAGGCGCTTGGTCTACAGACTCGTCCCCACTTGTGCAAGAGTATAAATTACCCACAATCAGTAGTTCTCGTGGCTTCAGTAGCCAGTTGTGGCGTCGTCTGACGTGCCGGTTGTGGCTTCTGAAGCGGCGTCGTCGGACGTGCCAGTTGTGGCTTCTGAAGCGGCGTCGTCGGACGTGCCAGTTGTGGCTTCTGAAGCGGCGTCGTCGGACGTGCCAGTTGTGGCTTCTGAAGCGGCGTCGTCGGACGTGCCAGTTGTGGCTTCTGAAGCGGCGTCGTCGGACGTGCCAGTTGTGGCTTCTGAAGCGGCGTCGTCGGACGTGCCAGTTGTGGCTTCTGAAGCGGCGTCGTCGGACGTGCCAGTTGTGGCTTCTGAAGCGGCGTCGTCGGACGTGCCAGTTGTGGCTTCTGAAGCGGCGTCGTCGGACGTGCCAGTTGTGGCTTCTGAAGCGGCGTCGTCGGACGTGCCAGTTGTGGCTTCTGAAGCGGCGTCGTCGGACGTGCCCGTTGTGGCTTCTGAAGCGGCGTCGTCGGACGTGCCCGTTGTGGCTTCTGAAGCGGCGTCGTCGGACGTGCCAGTTGTGGCTTCTGAAGCGGCGTCGTCGGACGTGCCAGTTGTGGCTTCTGAAGCGGCGTCGTCGGACGTGCCAGTTGTGGCTTCTGAAGCGGCGTCGTCGGACGTGCCAGTTGTGGCTTCTGAAGCGGTTGTGGCAGTAGGAGAGTTTCCATAGTCATCAGACCAGCGTCTCATCTTCTCAGCAGAGGCCAGGTCATCGTTTGCCAGAGAGCTACCATAGTTTGGAGAGTCTTGGGATGCTACTTCATTTGTCTCCAAATACTCTAGAGAAAAAGAGAAGAGGAACAGTTGGGTGTTCTACACGGTCTAGGCCAAATTGCCATTTGAATGTTCAGCAACATTGCACCCCACTGAACCCGACGTAGTTCTAAACGAATGTTGCAGGCCTAACATTTTCTGGCTTCTTTAGCATCAGACACTATGGATCGGAGCATGTGCAATGGAGACGTCATTTGATGACAGCTCTGAAAAACGTAGGTTCAGGTACACAAGCAAATTTTCAAAATCAACAGCAAAGGGTTTGATAACTTCTGGTTTAAAAAAAGATTCTAAACATTTGTTATTTAGACTGGGTTACTCTACGGTGTTGAATTAGTTTAAAACACAGCAGCAAAGAACATTGCTAGAAGGGATGGGATAACATAGGGGAAGAAACGCTTACCTCCAAGTCTCCTCTGCAGAGAGACTTGATCTTGTTTCTGGGACTTGCCAACAGGGGAACAAGAAACTGAGGAGAAAGAGTTGACAGAAGTTGAGTTGACACAAAATAGCTACATATATTTAATAGCAGTGAACAAAAAAGATGACCAACGTGGAAGAAACAGACAGTCAAATTTGAATCTCCAACTTACAAAGTTCAACATGTTTCCCAAACAAAACCCTTCAATCCAAATAAAACATTAGTGAACCAACCTTTGAAGACCCCCACAGTCAGCACAAAGAGCAGAAATTCTCTCACACCTCCCATGATTATGAGAATAGTCTTTATTATCAACAAGTAATGTCATCCCGTGGCCTGTATGAGGCTTATATAGGCCACTAATGACCGTTTACCAGACAAACATGACTTAACGATCAATTAACATGCTTGATTGAGTTGAAACATTCAGATAGAAATAGACCATGTAGAACAGATGTTTCTTTGGAGGGCAGGCAATCTTTTCTACTCTATATATTGCATTTATATCTGCTATGTTTTACCCTTCTGGTCTCAGATCAGCAGTAGAAAGAAGTAGGCCTAATTATTTTAGGTATAATCTTCAAAGATTTTCGGGGGAAATAAACACTGTACCCAAATCCACTTTTTATTATGATCCTGGGAAATGGGTAGGCCTCCACCATATGGTCCTTCACAGTTTTACACCTGTGTTATATTCCTTTATTTACATAGATCACATACATAAACATATATGTTAGCTGTTAGTAGCTTTGGGATCAAATTTTCATATTGTATTGTTACTAACCATATATCATATTTTCCTCATTTGCTCTGTAGGAGACTTGGCTGGTGGAGATTCGTCATATGAAGGACATTCAAGTGGATGTGACCCCTAACCTGCAGGACAGGCTCAGCGGGGTGACAGACATCCTGTAACGGATCTCCAAGCTAGTGTCTGAGGACCTGGAGAAGGCTGTGTCTACAGCTGTGGGGCAGGACAAGCAAGGTAACCTAACCTCACCTAACCTCACTGTATGAAGGATTTTATTTTTATGTATAGTCATCTCCAATCTGTTAAAATATATGTCTCTGTATTTCTCGCCCAATCTCTCTCCTCTTCCCCATCCCCTTCACTAGGTTCTCCCCAGGATAAGCACACCATCCTGGCTGTGGTCCCCAGTCCTGCTGCTCCATGACACCTAGCCAGAAAGCAGGGCCTCAGTGAATGTATGTGGTTGTTCCTTACTTTAACATAAAACTCTCATAGATATTAACACAGTAACTGTAAATAATAACAACTATTCTGGGCTATATAATTAGTAACCTGAATGATCTATCACCTATCCGTTGTTTTAGAGCTAATTTAGACTAATAAGCTGTACACCTAAATGTCTTCTCCCCTGCTCCCTTCCCCCTCCTCCTCCTCCTCAGACCGCTGTACCCTGACCTTTGACCCTCGCACGGTCAACGGTCACCTGCTCCTCTCCAGGGAGAACCTACGGGTGCCTCTTCCCACCATAATCTTTGACCCCTACATCTCTCCCCCAGGTGACCTACGAGGGCATCCCCAGGAAGGAAAAGGGGAAACAGTGTATGGTGGGAATGAACGATCTTCCCTGGAGCCTCCAGCTGGATGAGTGCCAGTTGAGCGCCTGGCACAATGGGTGCCGGGAAACGATGGCTGGCCACTCCCACCACTCCCACGCGGCTGCATGCCTTCCACTGTGCCTTCACTCAGGAGCTGTTCCCTGCCTGTTGGATAGGGGCGTCAGCATCACCCTCTGCTTGCCACGATGACAACACGAAAGGGAATGACCGTGACCTAACAATCTCATATGGGATTAGTCTCCATAACCATAGACTTCGATAGACATCGCATCATTGTATCTGTCCCATTATGGTGTCTGCAAGAGCACAGGCAGCGCCATTGAGGCCATCTCCATTTTGAAGTAGTCCATTGTCATTTTCTTCTTCTACTGCTTCTATGAGTTGGCAAACAAACTGAAAGGGTGCACACTGCCACCTAGAGTGTGTTTGAACAGGTATAAAGCCAAGGTTGGCGATTTACTGCCACCTGCAGTTATGGCATTTTTTTACATTTACATTTACATTTTTACATTTTAGTCATTTAGCAGACGCTCTTATCCAGAGCGACTTACAGGAGCAATTAGGGTTAAGTGCCTTGCTCAAGGGCACATTTACGTCATTTAGCAGACGCTCTTATCCAGAGCGACTACAAATTGGTGCATTCACCCTATAGCCAGTGGGATAACCACTTTACAATTATACAATTTGTTTTATTTTTTTTATTTTTTTTGGGGGGGGGGGGGTGGGGGGGTAGAAGGATTACTTTATCCTATCCCAGGTGTTCCTTAAAGAGGTGGGGTTTCAAATGTCTCCGGAAGGTGGTGAGTGACTCCGCTGTCCTGGCGTCGTGAGGAAGCTTGTTCCACCATTGGGGTGCCAGAGCAGCGAACAGCTTTGACTGGGCTGAGCGGGAACTATGCTTCCGCAGAGGAAGGGGAGCCAGCAGGCCAGAGGTGGATGAACGCAATGCCCTCGCCTGGGTGTAGGGACTGATCAGAGCCTGAAGGTACGGAGGTGCCGTTCCCCTCACTGCTCCATAGGCAAGCACCATGGTCTTGTAACGGATGCGAGCTTCAACTGGAAGCCAGTGGAGTGTGCAGAGGAGGGGGGTGACGTGAGAGAACTTGGGAAGGTTGAACACCAGACGGGCTGCGGCATTCTGGATGAGTTGTAGGGGTTTAATGGCACAGGCAGGGAGCCCAGCCAACAGCGAGTTGCAGTAATCCAGACGGGAGATGACAAGTGCCTGGATTAGGACCTGTGCCGCTTCCTGTGTAAGGCAGGGTCGTACTCTCCGAATGTTGTAGAGCATGAACCTGCAGGATCGGGTCACCGCCTTGATGTTAGCGGAGAACGACAGGGTGTTGTCCAGGGTCACGCCAAGGCTCTTCGCACTCTGGGAGGAGGACATAACGGAGTTGTCAACCGTGATGGCGAGATCATGGAACGGGCAGTCCTTCCCCGGGAGGAAGAGCAGCTCCGTCTTGCCAGGGTTCAGCTTGAGGTGGTGATCCGTCATCCATACTGATATGTCGGCCAGACATGCAGAGATGCGATTCGCCACCTGGTTATCAGAAGGGGGAAAGGAGAAGATTAGTTGTGTATCGTCAGCATAGCAATGATAGGAGAGGCCATGTGAGGCTATGACAGAGCCAAGTGACTTGGTGTATAGGGAGAAAAGGAGAGGGCCTAGAACTGAGCCCTGGGGGACACCAGTGGTGAGAGCACGTGGTGCGGAGACAGCTTCTCGCCACGCCACTTGGTAGGAGCGACCGGTCAGGTAGGACGCAATCCAGGAGTGAGCCGCGCCGGAGATGCCCAGCTCGGAGAGGGTGGAGAGGAGGATCTGATGGTTCACTGTATCAAAGGCAGCAGACAGGTCTAGAAGGACAAGAGCAGAGGAGAGAGAGTTAGCTTTAGCAGTGCGGAGAGCCTCCGTGACACAGAGAAGAGCAGTCTCAGTTGAATGACCAGTCCTGAAACCTGACTGGTTTGGATCAAGAAGGTCATTCTGAGAGAGATAGCAAGAGAGTTGGCTAAAGACGGCACGCTCAATAGTTTTGGAAAGAAAAGAAAGAAGGGATACTGGTCTGTAGTTGTTGACATCAGTGGGATCGAGTGTTGGTTTTTGAGAAGGGGTGCAACTCTCGCTCTCTTATTGACGGAAGGGACATGGCCAGCGGTCAAGGATGAGTTGATCAGCGAGGTGAGGTAGGGGAGAAGGTCACCGGAGATGGTCTGGAGAAGAGAGGAGGGGATGGGGTCAAGCGGGCAGGTTGTTGGGCGGCCTGCAGTCACTAGTCGCAAGATTTTATCTGGAGAGAGAGGGGAGAAAGAAGTCAAAGCATAGGGTAGGGCAGTGTGAGCAGGACCAGCAGTGTCATTAGACTTAACAAACGAGGATCGGATGTCGTCAACCTTCTTTTCAAAGTGGTTGACAAAGTCATCCACAGAGAGGGAGGGGGGGGGGGGGGGGGGGGGGGAGATTCAGCAGTGAGGAGAATGTGGCAAAGAGCTTCCTAGGGTTAGAGGCAGATGCTTGAAATTTAGAGTGGTAGAAAGTGGCCTTAGCAGCAGAAACAGATGAAGAAAATGTAGAGAGGAGGGAGTGAAAAGATGCCAGGTCGGCAGGGAGTTTAGTTTTCTTCCATTTCCGCTCAGCTGCCCGGAGCTCTGTTCTGTGAGCTCGCAATGAGTCATCAAGCCACAGAGCTGGAGGGGAGGACCGAGCCGGCCGGGAGGATAGGGGACACAGGGAGTCAAAGGATGCAGAAAGGGAGGAGAGGAGGGTTGAGGAGGCAGAATCAGGAGATTGGAGGGAGAACGATTGAGCAGAGGGAAGAGATGATAGGATGGAAGAGGAGAGAGTAGTGGGAGAGAGAGAGCGAAGGTTGCGGCGGCGCGTTACCATCTGTGTAGGGGCAGAGTGAGTAGTGTTGGAGGAGAGCGAGAGAGAAAAGGATACAAAGTAGTGGTCGGAGACATGGAGGGGAGTTGCAGTGAGATTAGTAGAAGAGCAACATCTAGTAAAGATGAAGTCAAGCGTATTGCCTGCCTTGTGAGTGGGGGGGGGGATGGTGAGAGGGTGAGGTCAAAAGAGGAGAGGAGTGGAAAGAAGGAGGCAGAGAGAAATGAGTCAAATGTAGACGTGGGGAGGTTGAAATCCCCCAAAACTGTGAAGGGTGAGCCATCCTCAGGAAAGGAACTTATCAAGGCGTCAAGCTCATTGATGAACTCTCCAAGGGAACCTGGAGGGCGATAGATGACAAGGATATTAAGCTTAAATGGGCTAGTGACTGTGACAGCGTGGAATTCAAATGAGGAGATAGACAGATGGGTTAGGGGAAAAATTGAGAATGACCACTTGGGAGAGATGAGGATTCCTGTGCCACCACCCCTCTGACCAGATGCTCTCGGGGTATGCGAGAACACATGGTCAGACGAGGAGAGAGCAGTAGGAGTAGCAGTGTTTTCAGTGGTAATCCATGTTTCCGTCAGCGCCAGGAAGTCGAGGGACTGGAGGGTAGCATAGGCTGGGATGAAGTCAGCCTTGTTGGCGGCAGAACGGCAGTTCCAGAGGCTGCCTGAGACCTGGAACTCCAGGTGTGTGGTGCGTGCAGAGACCACCAGGTTAGAGAGGCAGCAGCCACGCGGTGTGAGGCGTTTGTGTAGCCTGTGCGGAGAGGAGAGAACAGGGATAGGCAGAGGCATAGTTGACAGGCTGCAGCAGATGGCTACAATAATGCAGAGGAGATCGGAATGAAATGAACTAAACATCAGGGAAAGGAGAGAGCAGGCCTCCCTCACCAAAAAAAATAAAATATATATAACTCTCCCAACTTCCACCTCAGAAACTATAATTGTTTCACTGAACCACCCGAGTAAAACTCTCCCAACTTCCACTTTAGAAATTAGAATTGTTGTAAACTACAGCAGACTGTTATCAGTAGCTGTAATTAAGTACAGCAGCTACCAACCACCTAACGTTAATGCCTCGGATGAGGTTAGAAAAACAGCTGAATGGTAGCAGCTAGCTGGCTCAATCACAGGTACTCTTAAGCATGAAATAACATTGGAAACAATTAACCACAGTTGCAAAAAGTTACCAGTATAATTCATTGGCTGATCCCCCGTGGTGACCTGGATGGAATTCTGTGATCATTCCTTAACCTATAGGAAGTCCCACCCCATCCCCCCTTTTGCCCTCAGAAAAGCCTACATTTGTCGGGGCATGGACTCTACAGGGATACTGGCCCATGTTAACTCCAATGCTTTCCACAGTTGTGTCAAGTTGGCTGGGTGTCCTTTGGGTGGTGGACAATTATTGATACACACGGGAAACCCCAGCAGTGTTACAGTTCTTGACACAAACCAGTGTGCCTGCCACCTAATAACATACCCCGTTCATAGGCACTTAAATGTTTTGTCTTGCCCATTCACTCTCTGAATGGCACACATACACATACACAATCCATGTCTCAATTGTCTCAAGGCTTAACACTCCTTCTTTAACCTGTCTCCTCCCCTTCATCTACACTGATTGAAGTGGATTTAACAAGTGACATCAATAAGGGATCATAGCTTTCACCTGGATTCACCTGGTCAGTCTATGTCATGGAAAGAGTTCTTCATGTTTTGTATACTCAGTGTATATAAAGATGATATCTCTATCATTCTCTATGGGCTAGGTAGAGCAAGAACCATATTGTCTATACTTGTGTCACTAACCTTGGTCTAGGGGAGTAATTACATATATAGAGGGAAGCGAGCTAGTTATTTCGATTGAATCCCAGCCCCTGTTCCAGTTGGATACTAGGACACTGATGCCTGGATGGGTGAAAGCAATATGGCCTTCCATTATGCTCCGTGGAGTTGCCTCCATATTCCCTTCAACTATCCAGACTTCTAAGATCAGTTAGTTTGGGAAAGTACTAGGATGTATGTAGGAAAGTAAGTCATTTAGGCGTATTACGGAACTATCCTGTGTATGTGAGACATTTCCTTCTCCGACTGTAGTCTGCAACATCCATTTTTCCCATAGTGAGATAATTTAGCCAAGTCAGCATTTTAGAAACAAAATCCTTAACCTGGTGAGACCCCAGGTTGCGAAAATGCAACAGGCCCTCAAACTCATGTCAAACACTACATAGTTTATCTCCTTAGACCCGTATGTACACTGAACAAAAATTTAAACGCAACATGTAAAGTGTTGGTCAAGGATTATTTATTTTTTTATTCCTTGATGTGATGTGGTGGGTGAGTGAGTGTGTTCTAGAATGTTCAGAAGAGTGACATTCAGGACATGACATAATAGGCCAACTGCTCTATACACACACACACACACACACACACACACAGGCAGTAGCAGTAGTAGCATATAGCCAAGATAATCTTTCCATGTACACTGAACAAAAACATATTGTAAACGCAACATGCAAACATTTAAAAGATTTTACTGAGTTACAGTTCATATAAGGAAATCAGTCAATTTAAATACATAAATTAGGCCCTAATCTAATCTGTGGCGTTGTGTTGTGTGACAAAACTGCACATTTTAGAGTGGTATTTTATTGTCCCCAGCACAAGGTGCACCTCTGTATTGATCATGCTGTTTAATCAGCTTCTTGATATGCCACACCTGTCTGTCACGGTTTCGGCCGAGGCTGCTCCTCCTCCTTGTTCGGGCAGGCTTCGGCGGTCGTCGTCCCCGGAGTACTAGCTGCCACCGTTCGATGTTTCATGTTTGTTTGGTTTTGTCTGTTTGTACACCTGTCCCTTGTTAGTGTTTGATTTTGTTTCCTATTTAGTTATCGTGTGTTGGGTCAGGTGTTATGTGTGATTGTTTTTTGTCAAGCTGTTGCTCTCTGGATTTACTCTCGTGTTTTGTTGTGTTTCGAGAGTCCGCACTGTGTGCGCTATCGTTGTTTTACGCACTGTGTTTATTTGTGCGTAATTTGTATTTTGCCTCCCGGTTGGGTTGGCTGTTCGCCTGTTTGGTGCTGCTTTCGTTGACTAAAGTCTGTTCACGAACGCCCGTGTTTCCTGCGCTTGATTTCCACACCGCATCTACACTCAGCTACTGACAGAATCACACATCTACCCATGGAATCAGCAGGAGCAACCGCGCCAACGGACATCATGGAGGACCGATTTCGTGGGCAGGAGGACAGGATCAACCAGATCGGTCACGCCCTGGATCGGGTGATGAACACTCTCCACCGATGGGAAAGCAGCGGGGTACCCACGCCCCCACCTACCGGACCATCCCCATCGGTCAGTCCTCCTGTCCCCCTTCCGGAACCCAGCGGGATTCGGCTCTCGCTCCCGAGGGCGTACGACGGCTCCGCTGCCGGGTGTCAAGGGTTCCTGCTGCAAGTGGAGCTCTACCTCGCCACCGTACACCCGGCGCCCTCGGGACACGAGAGCGTCTCCGCCCTCATCTCCTGTCTCACCGGCAAGGCGTTGGAGTGGGCCAACGCCGAATGGAGGAGAATAGACGCCGCTACTATTACCTATGCGGAGTTCTCCCGCCGCTTCCGTGCCGTGTTTGACCATCCACCAGAAGGGAAGGCGGCGGGGGAGCGTCTGTTCTACCTCCGACAGGGGATGAGGAGCGCACAGAATTTTGCTTTGGAGTTCCGGACTCTAGCGGCAGATGCAGGGTGGAATGAGCGGGCCCTCATAGACCCCTTCCGCTGCAGCCTCCGGGAGGACGTCCAGAGAGAGTTGGCGTGCAGGGATACCACGTTGTCGTTTGACCAACTGGTCGACATGGCCATTCGGCTGGACACCCTGGTCGCCACCCGTGGACGTCCCGGGTGGGGGTTGCCCATTCCACCTTCCGGCACCTCCGAGCCGAGCCTTATGGAGCTCGGAGGTGCTGGCGCTAGAGAACGGAGGAGTAGGAACCCGAGGGGGGCCGTTCCCTGCACCAACTGTGGCCGTGGAGGGCACACCGCGGCTAGGTGTTGGGGAAGGTTCCCCGGTGGAGGTGAAGGCAGGCCACGCATTGGGGAGTCCTCCCAGGTGAGTAGGCGCCCTACTTACCCAGAGCTTTCTGTCGTTCACGTAACCTTGCCTGTTTGTTTCCCACAGGTTGCACCTCGTTCCCAGCATAAGGCGCTAGTAGATTCAGCCGCAGCTGGGAATTTTGTAGATCGCCAGTTCTGTGTAGAGTCAGGGATTCCTCTCCTTCCCATTGATATGCCTTTCCCTGTACATGCCCTAGATAGCCGTCCGTTAGGATCTGGGTTAATTAGGGAGGTCACAGCGCCCCTTAGGATGAAGACGCAGGGGGGTCATGAGGAGACGATTCAGCTCTATCTGATTGACTCTCCTGCGTATCCGGTGGTGCTGGGACTTCCCTGGTTGATTACCCATGATCCTACTATTTCGTGGCGAGAGAAAGCTCTTAAAGGGTGGTCTGTTCAGTGTGAGGGGCTATGTCTGGGTGTTTCCATAGGGGCGACCTCGGTGGAGAGTCCAAATCAAATGCCCGCACTGCATATTCCCCCCGAGTATGAGGATTTGACATTGGTGTTTAGTAAGACAAGGGCGGCGCAGCTGCCGCCTCATAGACGGGGGGATTGTGCGATAGATCTCCAGTTAGGAGCAGCACTCCCGCGGAGCCATGTGTATCCCTTGTCTCAAGAGGAGAGGAAGGCGATGGAAACTTACATCGCCGAGTCTCTGAGACAGGGATACATACGGGCCTCCACTTCACCCGCTTCCTCGAGCTTCTTTTTTGTGAAGAAAAAAGATGGAGGTTTGCACCCGTGTATTGATTACCGCGGTCTCAATCAGATTACGGTGAAGTACAGTTATCCACTTCCTCTGATTGCGACTATGACGGAGTCATTACACGGTGCTCAGTTCTTCACAAAATTGGATCTCAGGAGCGCATATAACTTGGTGCGCATTAGAGAGGGCGATGAATGGAAGACAGCATTTAGCACGACCTCCGGTCATTACGAGTATCTCGTCATGCCATATGGGTTAATGAATGCTCCCTCAGTCTTCCAATCCTTTGTAGATGAGATTTTCCAGGACATGCAGGGGCAGGGAGTAGTCGTGTACATAGACGATATTCTGGTGTACAGTTCTACCCGAGCTGAGCATGTAGCCCTGGTGCGCCGAGTGTTGAGGAGACTGTTGGAGCATGACCTATATGTCAAGGCAGAGAAATGTCTGTTCTTTCAGAAGTCGGTCTCCTTTTTGGGTTATCAGTTGTCTGCGTCAGGGGTGAAGATGGAGGTTGACCGGGTGTCAGCTGTGCGTAATTGGCAAACCCCAACCACTGTGAAAGAGGTGCAACAGTTCTTGGGTTTTGCGAATTATTACCGGAGGTTTATCCGGGGTTTTGGACAGGTGGCAGCTCCCATAACGTCTCTGTTGAAGGGGGGTCCGGTGCGCTTGCGGTGGTCAGCTGAGGCGGACAGGGCTTTTGGGAGACTGAAGGACCTGTTTACCTCGGCGCCGGTGTTGGCGCATCCGGATCCCGCGTTACCATTCCAGGTAGAGGTAGACGCGTCCGAGGCCGGTATTGGGGCCGTCCTCTCACAACGGTCTGGCACACCACTTAAGCTCCGCCCCTGTGCTTTTTATTCTAAGAAGCTCAGTCCGGCGGAGCGGAATTATGACGTAGGGGACAGGGAGCTGTTAGCCGTGGTACACCCTTTCCTCATTTTGACGGACCACCGTAACCTGGAGTACATCCGGGCAGCTAGGAGACTGAATCCTCGCCAGGCCCGCTGGACTATGTTTCTAGCCCGGTTTGTGTTTAAAATCACTTACATCCCTGGGTCCCAGAACGGGAAGGCAGATGCCCTGTCTCGGCGGTATGACACGGAGGAGAGGTCCGTTGAGCCCACTCCCATACTACCAAAGTCTTGTTTGGTGGCACCGGTGGTATGGGAGGTCGATGCAGAGATCGACCGGGCGTTACGCACCGACCCAAGTCCTCCACAGTGTCCAGTGGGTCGGACGTACGTTCCGCTCGAGGTACGCGATCGCCTCATTTATTATCTTAAAGGTCCCCCTCCTCTGGACATCCAGGTATCGGCCGGACAGTTCACTGCCTTAGCACTAAGTACTGGTGGCCAACGTTAGCCAGGGATGTGAGGGTTTATGTCTCCTCCTGTTCGGTGTGTGCACAGTGTAAGGCGCCCAGACATTTGCCCAGGGGTAAGCTACAACCCCTGCCCGTTCCACAACGACCCTGGTCCCACCTCTCGGTGGACTTTGTTACAGACCTTCCCCCCTCACAGGGGAATACTACCATCCTGGTCGTTGTGGATCGGTTCTCGAAGGCCTGTCGTCTCCTTCCCATGCCGGGTCTCCCTACTGCCCTACAGACCGCTGAGGCTCTGTTTACCCATGTCTTCCGGCATTACGGGGTACCCGAGGATATAGTGTCTGATCGAGGCCCCCAGTTCACCTCCAGAGTGTGGAGAGCCTTTATGGAACGGTTGGGGGTTTCGGTGAGCCTTACCTCGGGTTATCACCCGGAGAGTAATGGGCAGGTTGAACGTGTCAACCAGGATTTGGGTAGGTTTCTGAGGTCTTATTGCCAGGGCCGGCCGGAGGAGTGGGCGAGATACGTTCCGTGGGCCGAGATGGCGCAGAACTCTCTCCGCCACTCCTCCACCCAACTAACCCCTTTCCAGTGTGTGTTAGGGTACCAGCCGGTTCTGGCACCTTGGCACGAGAGCCAGATCGAGGCCCCTGCGGTGGATGAGTGGGTGCGGCGCTCGGAGGAGACATGGAACGCTGCCCACGTCCATCTGCAGCGGGCCATCCGTCGGCATAAGACGAGCGCCGATCTCCACCGCAGTGAGGGGCCTGTATACGCACCTGGAGATCGAGTCTGGCTCTCGACCAGAAACCTGCCCCTCCGCCTGCCCTGCCGGAAGCTGGGTCGGCGGTTTGTGGGGCCATTCAAAGTCCTGAGGAGGTTGAACGAGGTGTGTTACAGGTTAGAACTGCCTATTGATTACAGGAATATTAACCCCTCGTTCCATGTGTCTCTCCTCAGGCCGGTGGTAGCTGGTCCACTCCAGGACTATGAGATAGAGGAGATTCCTCCGCCCCCGTTGGACATCGAGGGGGCTCCGGCGTACACTGTGAGGTCCATCCTTGATTCGAGACGCCGGATGGGGGGTCTCCAATATCTCGTGGAGTGGGAGGGGTACGGCCCGGAGGAGCGGTGCTGGGTGCCGAGGAGGGACATATTAGACCTGTCCCTGCTGACCGAGTTCCATCGGGGTCATCCTACGCGCCCTGCTCCGCGTCGTCCTGGTCGTCCCCGAGGCCGGGATCGGCGCACGGCTGGAGCCGCGCGTCAAGGGGGGGGTACTGTCACGGTTTCGGCCGAGGCTGCTCCTCCTCCTTGTTCGGGCAGGCTTCGGCGGTCGTCGTCCCCGGAGTACTAGCTGCCACCGTTCGATGTTTCATGTTTGTTTGGTTTTGTCTGTTTGTACACCTGTCCCTTGTTAGTGTTTGATTTTGTTTCCTATTTAGTTATCGTGTGTTGGGTCAGGTGTTATGTGTGATTGTTCTTTGTCAAGCTGTTGCTCTCTGGATTTACTCTCGTGTTTTGTTGTGTTTCGAGAGTCCGCACTGTGTGCGCTATCGTTGTTTTACGCACTGTGTTTATTTGTGCGTAATTTGTATTTTGCCTCCCGGTTGGGTTGGCTGTTCGCCTGTTTGGTGCTGCTTTCGTTGACTAAAGTCTGTTCACGAACGCCCGTGTTTCCTGCGCTTGATTTCCACACCGCATCTACACTCAACTACTGACACTGTCAGGTGGATGTATTATCTTGGCAAAGGAGAAATGCTCACTAACAGGGATGTGAACACATTTGTGCACTAATTTTAAGATAAATAATATTTTTGTGCGTATGGAACATTTCTGGGATCTTTTGTTTCAGCTCATGAAAAATGGGACCAACACTTTACGTGTTGGGTTCATATTTTTGTTCAGTATATTTAGTTGGACTAGGATCAGGGATTCGCTCCTATACTACCTAGACATTATGGTCCCTATCAACACAAAGTTCAAGTTTCATATTACACCATATTCCCTATATACAAGGGTGACATTTCATATTTGTACCATAAGTCAAACTGCACCAACTCTTATGTATTTAAAAACTGTTTTTTAAGGTTAATTCAGGCTAGTCTCTTTGCAATAACATTTATTTTTCAACAGAGACCTGGTCATATGATCGACTGCTACCCTCTCATATTTAAGTTGTCACATTAAAAACCTGTACAGACAAATAATAAATAAACAAATAATAGTGTCCAGTACAGGCCGTGAGAAGGAGGGGTGGGAGCTGAGATACAGGCGCTCTTCTTGTCTTCAGCAGGGGAGTAGGGTGGAGGTTTGTCCTGGAGAAGATGTTTTCATACATTCCCCTAATTTATTTGGACAGTGAAGCTAAGACTTTTAATTTGTCTCTATACTCCAGCATTTTGGATCTGAGATCAAGTGTTTCATGTGAGGCGACAGTACAGAATGTCACCTTTTATTTGAGGGTATTTTCATTCATATCTGTTTTAGAAATGAAAGCATTTTATGTATCTAGTCCCCCCATTTGAATGTATCATAATTAATTGGACAAACATCAAGCTTGTGACCAATATTCCCTCTAATCTATTTTAGCACTGAGCAAATTTCAGGTCGGCTGAGCGCAAACTTGAAAGTTTAGAAAATTCTGTGCAACTTCCAACGAGTGTTAACTGTGAACACTGAGGCTGTGCCCGCTTTAACTTACTGTTTTAACAGTGGCCAAGTAGGCTACTATGGCTATTTGATCATAATGTAGGCCTACTGTCAAAAACAATGGAGAAAATGCATCTCATAACATTTAACATGGAAATAGCTGTTCAATCATTCAGCCTACAGAAGCAGCCAATGTGTGGTGTTCAATGTAGGCCTACATTCCATGAGACTTTTGAAAAAAACATGCAGGGCTTGACATTGACCTCTATGAGATCGGTGTCCCGTATACGGGACGGTTGAATTAACGTGCGCTAATGTGATTAGCATGACTGTTGTAAGTATCAGCAAACTTTCCAGGACATAGACATCTATCATATGGGCAGAAAGCTTAAATTCCTGTTAATCTAAATGCACTGTCCAATTTACAGTAGCTATTACAGTGAAAGAATACCATGTTATTGTTTGAGGAGAGTGCACAACAAATGTATCACGGCAACTGGTTTGATCAATTCACCTCTGAAGGTAAATAATGTACTTACATTCAGTAATCTTGCTCTGTTTTGTCATCCTAAGGGTCTCAGAGATAAAATGTAGCATAGTTTTGTTTGATAAAATCAATTTTTATATTCAAATGTAGGAACTGGGTTCTACAGTTTGAACCCCTGCTGTCTCTGGCTCCACACCCACCCCGCCATCTAGATGTGTGAAAGTTAATGTATAACCTAGATGTCACGATTGTCATACACAGAGGACCAAGGCGCAGCGTGGAATGCGAACATACTTTTAATTTGAATGATCACACGAACAAAACAACAAACGAAACAAAACGTGAAGTCCTTGGTTACAATACAAACCATACGGAACAAGATCCCACAACACACTGTGGAAAACAGGCTGCCTAAGTATGGTTCCCAATCAGAGACAACAAGCAACAGCTGATACAAGTTGCCTCTGATTGAGAACCACACCGGCCAACATAGAAACAAAAGAACTAGATAATAACCCTAGCACACAAAACACATAGAAACCACACACCCTGGCTCAACATAACAGAGTCCCAGAGCCAGGGCGTGACAGTACCCCCCCCCCCCCCCCAAAGGCGCGGACTGCGACCGCGCCAAACATAAACCAAACAGGGGAGGGCCGGGTGGGCATTCCTCCTCGGAGGCGGTTCCGGCTCCGGGCTTGACCCCCACCCTCCAACCAACCCCCCAAAGCGCCCCTGGTCCGGTCTGGCCCTGCTGGCCGGAGCTGGACTGAACACTGGTGGAGCGGATTGCTCTAGCTCCGGAGTGGAGCAGCTGACCGGTGCCGGACCAGGCACCGGTGGAACAGGCACGGGCTGTGCCGGACTGACGACGCGCACCACAGGCTTGGTGCGGGGAGCAGGGACGGGCCGGACCGGGCTGACGACGCGCACCATTGGCTTGGTGCGGGGAGCAGAGACGGGCCGAACCGGGCTGACGAAGCGCACCACTGGCTTGGTGCGGGGAGCAGGAACAGGCCGGACCGGGCTGACGACGCGCACCATTGGCTTGGTGCGGGGAGCAGGGACGGGCCGAACCGGGCTGACGAAGCGCACCACTGGCTTGGTGCGGGGAGCAGGAACAGGCCGGACCGGGCTGACGACGCGCACCATTGGCTTGGTGCGGGGAGCAGGGATGGGCCGAACCGGGCTGACGAAGCGCACCACTCGCTTGGTGCGGGGAGCAGGAACAGGCTGGACCGGGCTGACGACGCGCACCACAGGCTTGATGCGGGGAGCAGGGACGGGCCGAACCGGGCTGACGAAGCGCACCACTGGCTTGGTGCGGGGAGCAGGAACAGGCCGGACCGGGCTGACGACGCGCACCACAGGCTTGGTGCGAGGGGCAGGAACATGCCGGACCGGGCTGGCGACGCGCACCACAGGCTCGGTGCGAGGGACAGGAACAAGCCGGACTGTACTGGGGACACACACCACTGGCCCTACGCGGGGATCAGGAACGGGCCGGACCGGACTGTCATCACACCCCAGTACCTCTCGTCGTGCCTCTACATTCTCCTTCCCCCTGGTGACATGTGACTCCCGTAACCTGGCGGCCTCCTTTGCCAACCCGCTGAACCACTTTATCCCAGGCCTCCTGCTGCCCCGTCGTCCACGGCGTGAGCCCCCCCCCTAAAAAATTTCTGGCCGTCTCTCCTCCCCATGGGCCAGGCCTCCATGGCTCTCGCCAGACTCTCGCTCCTCTGCTCCAAAGTCCAGCTTCTCTCCTCCTCCCGCGGCTTGACCCAGTCGAGGTTGATATCCTTCAGAGTCACCTCTGGCGTTGGCTCCTGGACACGCTGCTTGGTCCAGTTATGGTGGGATCTTCTGTCACGATCGTCATACACAGAGGACAAAGGCGCAGCGTGGAATGCGAACATACTTTTAATTTGAATGATCACACGAACAAAACAACAAACGATACGAAACGTGAAGTCCTTGGTTACAATACAAACCATACGGAACAAGATCCCACAACACACTGTGGAAAACAGGCTGCCTAAGTATGGTTCCCAATCAGAGACAACAAGCAACAGCTGATACACGTTGCCTCTGATTGAGAACCACACCGGCCAACATAGAAACAAAAGAACTAGTTAATAACCCTAGCACACAAAACACATAGAAACCACACACCCTGGCTCAACATAACAGAGTCCCAGAGCCAGGGCGTGACACTAGTGATCCATCATGTATGACATTCCTGGGAGCGTGTAAACTTACATTTTGTATTACCATATCATTTTTGTATGTTCTCTATAGTTATGTACTTGAAAATGCATCAATTGACCAATTCGGCACATTTGGGCAGACTTGATACAAAATAGTCCAGTATTGCACTGCTTCACTGGATCAATCTGAAACTTTGCAAACACACTGCTGTGTGGCCAAAATGGGCAAAACTAAATTCCGCCTAAACTGCAATATTATATTGTGGTCTTTCTCTTGCATTTCAAAAATGATGGAACAAAAAAAGAATAGAAAATGCATGTTTTTTTGTTTGTATTATCTTTTACCAGATCTAATGTGTTAAATTCTCCTACATTAATTTCACATTTCCACAAACTTCAAAGTATTTCCTTTTAAATGGTATCAAGAATATGCGTATCCTTGCTTCAGGTCTTGAGCTACAGGCAGTTAGATGTGGGTGTGTCATTTTAGGAGGAAATTGAAAAAAAGGGTCCGATCCTTAAGAGGTTAACCTGTTTATCCACTTGTCCTTCAGACAAGGAGGTGACTGAACATTTTGTTGTGTTGTTTGATGGAAGATACCACTTTACAAAATAAAATGCATTATTATTCCCATACCATTACTACAGAGAATCAGACAAATTATGCTACACTCTGCCTATTGGCTTGTTAGTTTATTCAAGCCTGTCTGAAAATATAACACTAAGACAAAAAAAGCTCTTTACCTGACTCTCTTTTCAAAGATGTCTAGAAATGCACACATGTTGTGCTCTTGTAGGAAGCAACCACTCCCCCATTGTTGACTAGAAATTACCTATAACTGGGCTAATAACACAATAACTAGCAAAGGATATGAACAAAATGTGCACACGTGGCTACATGCAGCTCTTGCTTTGAACTCAAAACAAGCACATCTACTCACGACCAGAGCTGTAAACACAGTCCAGTTCAAAGTAAATGGCACAGATCCATATGTGGCAATAGTCTATTTGCATACAGGCCTACTGCAGCTCTGATTGGTTATACCCACCTCTGTGTAGAGTACGGGCTGAGTCATGTGCAATAGAATCCTACTCCCATGCATTCTGCCTACAACAAAATCTCTTGAGTAGTTTGTTTTGTTTCAGTATGTTGCATTGAAAGTGGCTAATATTGCGTTGATTCGATCACAATTGCCACAGTAAAGGAAAAATGTTGGAAGTGTTAACTAACATGAAAAACTTGTTGAGTGTAGTTCAATCTTGTGCTTCTCTCTGAGGGCTGATATTTCTTCTGAGATCTGCATGAGGCAGTCTCTGGCTACTGCGCGCTCAAACACGCGCTCGCTCAGAGGGAACATTGCTTGTGACTACAATCTTGTTGGCTGCATTTGCAGTTCGTTTTGGTTGTGTTTTGGATTATGTTGTGTCCAATAGAAATATATGTAAATAATGTATTGTGTCATTTTGGAGTCCATTTTATAGTAAATAAAAATAGAACTTGTTTCTGAACACAATCATGAATGAATCATGAATAATAAAGAGCAAGAAAGTTAAAGAGACACAACAATCATACCCCTGAAACATGCTAATGTCTCACCATTACCAATAACAGGGGAGTTTAGCATTTTTTGGTGGGTATGATATTTATGTTTATGTTAATCAATTGTCAATGAATTAATTGTGCTCTTATTTAATACTTTGGCAATATGGGATCACTCACATCATGCAAATTAAACTATCACTACTGAAGGAACTTTACAAGAGTGAGTTAGAGAAAGAGAGATGGCGCAGACTGAGAAGGCTGACATCTTACAGAAAGTACATACTATTGTCACATATGACCGCTAAGCACTTGTGGAAGTCAGATCGACAGTTACTAACCTCGATTTCGACTACAAATCCGACATCAACTCTTACCCAGCTTTTCTCTTGTTCACACCGGACACTATTATTTTGTTTCATGGGCTATAAAGAAACGCTGCAGGCGTAGACATGTTAGTCGGGCTGGCGTCTTCTTAAGACTGAGATGAAGAGAAAATCGACTGGCACTCCCCTCCGTTTCATTGGCAAATATCCAGTCAATCAGGAATAAAATGGATGAGCTTCGTTCGAGAGACTCCTTTCAGAAAGACTTGAAAAGCTGCAATATTATATGCCTTGCAGAAACTTCATTTTGTGTCAGAGGGTAAGATGAGAAATCATTAATGGTGCTATTGGTGGAAATCTATTTATCATTTCAAGGCATGGAGTAACAATCTGCATTTATGAGTGTAAATTCCACTGCTGATGTGTTGATTGAATGGGTACGATGGAGTATTTGTTTGGTTAATGCTAAATGGAAGATTTGGAGCGTGGTTGGGGGTTGAAAACTCACTTATTCAATAGGGAATGGGTGGAGAGAGAGAGAGTTTTTACGTGTATTAAAAGTTGCATAAGATAGCTTTAGTAGTATTCTAGATAGGTCTATGAAAATATGTTACAAGTACGAATGACATTATTTCCTAAGAAGGAAGATTGTAGGGAAGTTTCCCGCGCCTCCCTTATAATGTAGGAAGGAGCAGGAGAGGGGGAGGAGATGTAAGAGACAGTACATAGTTCAGATGGTAGGAATGTCATTAAGTGTATGCTGATCAACGATAGCAAGTATTTGTTTTATTAATTAGGGCCTAATCAGAGAGAAAAGTTTAAGAAATGGAATAGCAAACTGAAATGGGTTAGCGGGAAAATACAAAATTGTCGGTACATTCTAGAACGATAATTTATTTTGGTTACGGGGATGCAAGTATGCATTGGCTGTTGTGCTGGGGGAATAGCGCCAGCCTGTGGTGGGTTATGGATTGGTGAAATTGGGGGGACAGGAACAATAGAAGGGGAGACAGATTTTCCTAGGGGGTTGAACAAATAATTAATAATGGATCATTTGAGATGAGATCACATGTAACAGAGTTAGGGTAATCAATTAAATAATCATTGTATACTCAAGGAATTTTGAGTGGTTTAATGGATTAGTTATGAGGAATTAGATTGATACAAACAATTATTGATGGGTTAAGACTGGGGATATCTGTATCATGTTTTGTGTATACTACCATCTTTAGATTATAACCAGGAGAAAGAGATTAGCTCATCTCAGTTAGGCAGTATTTAGGTAATACAAGTGAGCTACCAAATTAAGTGAGGCCTGGCTATTTGTGGTTGTTGTTTTTCAAATTGGGTTAAAATGGGTTCACAGAGCCAGAGGCTGTACAGAGAAAGGTGGAGCCCCCATGTTGCCCTAGTGAAATAACATTCATAGGAATGGTTATCACTAGGTAAATGGAGAAAACAGGGGGAAAACATTACTGACTGGCAGAATACACCATATGGGGATCAGTGTGGCCACTCCACTGGGAGATATAGAAGAAAGTTGAATTGGAGAGCAAAAACCCTGCCCGGGGTCCACCTGGAGATAAGTTTTAACGGATGACAGGAAGAGATTTCTTAACTCAGGAACAGGAGGCTGAGTTAGCAGCAATTCCGTTCAAATTATGGTCACAAGGACCAGCCGATGTAGGACTAATTAAGGGGGTAGCTCCAGTACAAGTGATTCCTCGATCCGATCATAGACCATACCAAAAGCAATATCCTATGAAACCAGAAGCAATAAAAGGGATAACACCTACATTTGAGCATTTACTTAAGGGAGGGGTGATAATTCCTGGAGATGAGGCACAATGCAACTCTCCAGTATTTCCTCTTAAAAAGGTGGCACCTAGCGCCAACTGGAGGATGGTCATGGACTTGCAGGGGGTTAATAGAAATATATTTCCCAGAGCTCCATGTGTACCAGATCCACATACATTGCTGAACCAATTGAAACCAGAGAACTCCTATTTTACAGTGATAGATTTAGCTAATGCTTTCTTTAGTATCCCAGTTCATCCGGATAGTCAGGGATGGTTTGGCTTTACTTTTCAGGGAAGGAAATGGACTTACGCTAGGATGCCTCAAGGCTACTCGGAAAGTCTTACAATCTTTGCCCAGGCTATAACTAGGAATTTGGGAAAGTTGGAACCTAGGGAAGGAAGCCAAATGTTAGTTTATGTAGATGATATTCTATTGGCTAATCCCACTCAGGAGGGATGTAAGAGGGATACAATCAAATTGTTAACCTTCCTGGCAGAACAGGGACACAAAGTGAGCAAAAAGAAACTTCAACTTTGGCAGAGCGAGGTCATTTACCTAGGAAACACTATAACTCAGGAGGGGCGAATGTTCAACTCATCCAGGAAAACTGCTATACTTGAAGCGCCAAAACCGTTAAACAAAAAACAAATGATGAGCTTTTTGGTAATGATAAACTGCTGTAAAGCTTGGGTACTCCATTATGTACTGCATACGGGTAAATTAAGTGATCTTAACTATGGGAAGGCAATGGCAGCCCATGGTAAAATAATTTGGAACTCTAAGGAGGCATACATACATCAGGGATGTTATCCAAATGGTAGAGAGTAAAGAGGGATATGACATTGGTCGTGATTTAAAGATGATGAGGTTTTTTGGTGGGCTATTAGATATAACTGGGTTAATCATGAACATAGAGGTTTTTATTCTTTGTTGCTAGGCAGAAGACTTAGGTGACCTAAATATGGACTTGTCATGTCCAACAATCAGTCTTCAGGTCAAGCCCGGGAGAGCCTGGGTAGAACAGAGCTTGAACTAAACATGAGTGTTTTTACAAGATAAGAGATTGATGATTGGATTACTAATTGATTCTGAACTGGATGAAAGTCGAATTTAGCTGCCATAAAAGACAAAGGAAGTGGGAGGAGCAATAAAGAAGCAAAAGACAATCTCAAAAATGAAAGGCATGGCAATTGGATGATAAATTACATAAGGGATTGTTTAGGAAGGTGGTAATATTGACACATGGGCAAATCATGTGTCAAAAAAGGGGGAGTGATAGGATTAAATAATAATGATAGGATTAAATAATAAATATAAAAAAATAAATAAAAAAATAGAAATTGAGAGCTGAACATGTATGTGTGAAGATAGTTTATTAACCACACCTGTATGTCAGAGGTTTTGTGCCCCACAGGTGAACTAAAGGAGAAGGTGACCCACTCTATCTCACCAGGAGACTGGGTGAGCATCCAGTCCCTAAAATAAGAAAAACTGGAAGCAGGCCTGTTGGGAAGGGCCCTATCAAGTCCTATTAGATCCACCTGGGTGCATGTCACACACTGCAAAAAGGTAAACCCAGTTACACCTGACGAACAAACACAGAGTTAGGAGAAAGAACCGATCACCACTAGGGCTCGGGGGTTGGCTCCTTAACGAAGATTCCCTTACCCTCTCTGATCATCCCTGTGTGAGTTCGGTAGAAGGTGAAGCAATGGGTTGGCGTCTGACATGTTCTCAGGGCGAGGGTGGGGATTCACAGGTCTCCTGACGGTAGGTAGATGCCTGATTGTGGGGGCCATATTCCTAACACACTCAAACCCTCCTGATCAGCCAGAAGTAGTAGTTAACCTAACACAAGTTGATAAAATAATACCTGAGCACAGTCTACGAAGGCATAGGAGACAGCTAGACGTAGGGAAAGGGGAAGTACTAGGGACTTTAGGGAAGGACATCACCATATGTATGTCACCATGTACATCCTGGGATTATGTAGTTGCTCATACCAAGTGGGGGGGGATATGTCAATCTCCATACACAGTTTAGGGACAGGTGTAGTATTGTGAAAGTAGGGAATTACCAGAAATGGCAGTGCGACCCATATAAGGGTAGGTACTGTCTGAAAGTCTGAATTATGCTAAAACAGGTTACAGACCTGAACAAGTGAGATATCCTCTTCAACTGGGGCACCCTATAGAGTAAACCTCTCTGAGGGAGGTAGTGAGACCGGGGCTGTGGTAAAGATAGTACAAACCGTAGGAATCTTGACCGGTGGTTGGAATGGATTTAGTATACGGCAAGAAATGTCTAAAGAGGACTGTTATGCCTGTGGGACAGCCAAACCAAGGTTAACAACTACTCCGTTCCCCTTGACAGGCTTTAACTCTCTGTCAGGTTTATCCTCCATGCAAGCCACCTGGGAATGTGGTGAAAGAGTCTTGTAGTAACTTGAACTATCTGTATCCCCCGAAAACAAAGTCATTCCGACCTAGGTTGCCTCTGTTTGAAGTCTCAGGGGGTTCTAATTGTTTTTCTAGGACTGGTAATATAGGATACAGAGTAGGGCATCTTAGCTCCTGCTCCCACACAGAGAATATCACAACTAAAAGAGACCATGACTAATCTCTCCTCTTTGTTGCAGCCAGAGGATTTTAGGAACCAAAACCAGGCCCGTGCTGACATCTGATGGTTGTGTGGTGATAACTGATTGTGAACTCACCTACATATGTAAACAATCAAACGTGTCAGAGACTGGTGAGTTGTCACGTAGAAAGTGGGACCTCCTCCCGGGTTCCTTTGATGAAAGGATATATATATTGATGGGATAGGAGTACCTCGATGGGTTCCAGAACAATTCAAAGCTAGGAATCAGATCGCAGCTGAGTTTGAATCAAGTATTTTTTGGTGGTCAACAATTAATAAAAACGTAGATTGGATAAATTATATTTACTATAACCAGCAAAGATTTATAAACCACACTCGTGATGCATTAAAGGGATTAGCTGAGCAGACAGCGGCAACTAGCTTAATGACATGGCAGAATAGAATAGCTTTAGATATGCTTTTGGCTGAGCGGGGCGGAGTTTGTGTTCTGTTTGGATCTATGTGCTGTATTTTCATCCTCAAACAACATAGCACCGGACGGGTCCGTGACAAAAGAGCTTCAGGGGAGTAACTACGCTGACGAACGAACTGGCTGAGAACTCTGGTATTGATAGCTCCATAAACGGTTGGTTTGATAACATATTTGGTAAATGGAAAACTATTGTTGTAACTATTCTGGTTGAAGTTATAGCTTCTATGGGTATACTTGTTCTTTGTGGATGTTGTCTTATTTCCTGTGTCTGAGGTTTGGTGAGAAAGGAGATGGGGAAGGTGGTTTCCCAACAGATGGTGAGATACGGCCCAATCCTGGACTCCGACCTAAGGAATTAAGGATATGACCTACCAGGCTTGGTGGAGTGACACTAGAGGGTGTCTAAAGGGGGCCAAAATATACTTCTCTGTTTGTGTTTTATGTTTTAATAGTCTTATGTTTTGTGTTCTATTAATCCTGTGTTTTATGGTTTGAAGTTCCTTGGTGACTGGTAACAATTTGCAAGTTGGGTGTAGATGGACTGAGGGTTTTTATTTTTTAGTATCATCATAGCCTATTAATAAAAGTGTGATTCTTTTTGTTTGTATTGTATTATAATGAATGACACCCTGTGTTGTCATATTTTGAATCACACCCAGTGGGTGTGAAAAGGGGGATTATGGGGGATTTATTATTCTCCTAATTGATGGGATGACTAACTTAGAAAGAATGCATTCTGGACTGTGCTGATGTAGGTTGTGTCACCTGGCAAGCTGTGATTGATGTGAAGAGCTGTTTTAGGGGGTAAAATGAGATAAGGATTTGTGTCTCCAAATACTAGACTATACTGGTTCTTTGTGATCTGTGAACCTTCCTTGGACGTAGGAATGGTGTCTAGGGGAGCTGGCACTTCTCATTATGACAGGTTGTTATGATAAACGTATGCCTGGAAACAGGGATGTGCTAAGAGGCGGGGAACAGCCAGTGCGCCAACGGATTGGCTGAGTAAGTGTCACGGTTTCGGCCGAGGCTGCTCCTCCTCCTGGTTCGGGCAGGCTTCGGCGGTCGTCGGCCCCGGAGTACTAGCTGCCACCGATCTATGTTTCATGTTTGTTTGGTTTTGTCTTGATGTTGTACACCTGTGTCTTGTTAGTCCTCGTTAGTGTCCTATTTAGTTCTCGTTGTGTGTGTTTGTCTTTGTGTGTGATTGCTCTTCTGTTTTGTGTTGGAGCTACGTACTTCCCTCCAGTGATTTGGAGAGGTTTTTCGCACATGTTAGTGTGCCGTTGGTTTGACGCCTGTGTGCGCCGTTATTTCGCCTTCGGGCTTATTGTGCTTATTTTCTACGTTAATATTGCACTAAAGTCTTATTGGACTGAGCTTCTGCGTCCTGCGCTTGATTCATGCACCACACCCACCTTCAGCACCCCTTGACAGAATCACACACCAAAATGGAATCAGCAGGATCTGCTGTTACGCCTGAGTCGCTCGAGGAGCATGTTCGCGGCCAAGATGACCAGATACGACAACTGGGGACCGCTCATCAACACCCTGCACCGATGGGAGGCCAGCGGGGTACCCACACCTCCACCTACCCTGCCAACCCCATCGGCCGGTCCACCAGTCCCAGGTCCGGAACCCAGGGGGATTCGGCTCTCGCTCCCGAGGGCGTGTGACGGAACAGCTGCCGGGTGTCAGGGGTTCCTCCTGCAGGTGGAGCTCTACCTGGCCACTGTACACCCGGTGCCCTCGGGACACGAGAGCGTTTCCGCCCTCATCTCCTGTCTCACGGGCAAGGCGTTGGAGTGGGCTAACGCCGAGTGGAGGAAGATGGACGCCAACACCATCTCCTACGCCGAGTTCTCCCGCCGCTTCAAGGCCGTGTTCGACCATCCACCTGAGGGCAAAGCGGCGGGGGAGCGTCTAGTCCACCTGAGAAAGGGGAGGAGGAGCGCACAGGCGTTTGCTCTAGAGTTCCGGACTCTAGCGGCGGACGCAGGGTGGAATGAACGGGCCCTCATCGACCATTTTCGATGTAGCCTACGGGAGGACGTTCAACGTGAGTTGGCCTGCAGGGATACCCATCTCACCTTCGACCAGTTGGTCGATATGTCCATCCGTCTGGACACCCTGCTGGCCACCCGTGGACGTCCCGAGGGGGGTCCGTCCATTCCGCCCTCCGGCACCTCCGAGCCGAGCCCTATGGAGCTCGGGGGTGCCGGCGCTAGAGAAAGGAGGAGGAGGAGCCCGAGGGGGCCTGTCTCCTGCACCAAGGGCGGTCGTGGAGGGCACACTGCGGCCAGGTGCTGGGGAGGGTTCTCCGGGGGAGAAGACAACAGGCCACGCACTGGGGGGGCCTCCCAGGTGAGTAGACGTCCCACTTACCCAGAGCTTTCTGTTGCGCACTTTTGTATACCTGTGTGTTTTCCACAGGTTGCACTTCATTCCCAGCATAAGGCGCTAGTAGATTCAGGCGCAGCTGGGAATTTTGTTGATCGGAAGTTTTGTTTAGATTTAGGGATCCCTCTCCTACCTGTTGACAAACCTTTTCCCGTTCATGCCTTAGATAGCCGCCCGTTGGGGTCGGGGTTGATTAGGGAGATCACAGCACCACTTAGGATGTGTGCGCAGGGGGGTCATGAAGAGACTATACAGCTGTATCTGATCGACTCTCCTGCGTACCCAGTGGTGCTGGGAATTCCCTGGTTAAGCACCCATAACCCTGCTAGTTCGTGGCAACAGAGGGCTCTCGATGGGTGGTCTGCTCAGTGCGAGGGGCGATGTCTGGGTGTTTCCGTGGGGGCGACTTCGGTGGAAAGTCCAAACCAAGTGCCCGCACTGCACATTCCGCCTGAATATGGGGATTTAGCTCTCGTGTTTAGTAAAACTAGGGCGACGCAGTTGCCTCCTCATAGACAGGGGGATTGTGCGATTGATCTCCAGGCAGGATCAGCGCTCCCACGGAGCCACGTGTATCCTTTGTCTCAAGAGGAGAGAAAAGCTATGGAGACTTACATAGCCGAATCTTTGCGACAGGGATACATTCGGCCCTCCACTTCTCCCGCCTCCTCAAGCTTCTTTTTTGTGAAGAAGAAAGATGGAGGGTTGCGCCCGTGCATTGATTACCATGGTCTCAATCAGATTACTGTGAAATACAGTTATCCACTCCCTCTGATTGCGACCATGACAGAGTCATTGCATGGAGAGCGGTTTTTCACAAAATTGGATCTCAGGAGCGCGTATAACTTGGTGCGCATTAAGGAGGGCGACGAATGGAAGACAGCGTTTAGTACCACGTCAGGTCATTTCGAATATCTCGTCATGCCATATGGGTTGATGAATGCTCCATCAGTCTTCCAATCCTTCGTAGATGACATTTTCCGGGATATGCAGGGACAAGGGGTGGTCGTGTACATTGATGACATTCTGGTGTACTCGTCTACCCGAGCCGAGCATATAACCCTGGTGCGTCGTGTATTGAGGAGGCTGTTGGAGCACGACCTATATGTCAAGGCAGAGAAATGTCTGTTTTTCCAGGAGTCGGTCTCCTTTTTGGGTTATCGGTTGTCCGCGTCAGGGGTGAGAATGGAGGTGGATCGTGTGTCCGCTGTGCATAATTGGCAAACTCCAACCACTGTAAAGGAGGTGCAGCAGTTCTTGGGCTTTGCGAATTACTACCGGAGGTTTATCCGGGGTTTTGGACAGGTGGCAGCTCCCATCACATCACTTCTGAAAGGGGGTCCGGTGCGCCTGCAGTGGTCAGCTGATGCGGACAGGGCCTTTAGGAGACTGAAGGACCTGTTTACGTCGGCTCCGGTGCTGGCGCATCCGGATCCCGCATTACCCTTTCAGGTTGAGGTAGACGCGTCTGAGGCTGGTATAGGGGCCGTTCTCTCTCAACGGTCCGGCACGCCACCTAAACTCCGCCCCTGTGCTTTTTACTCAAAAAAGCTCAGCCCGGCGGAGCGTAACTTGACGTTGGGGACAGGGAGCTGTTAGCTGTAGTTCAAGCCCTTAAGGTGTGGAGGCATTGGCTTGAGGGGGCTCAACACCCTTTCCTCATTTTGACTGACCATCGGAACTTGGAGTACATCTGGGCAGCGAGGAGACTGAACCCTCGCCAGGCTCGATGGAGTATGTTTCTCACTAGGTTCGTATTTAAAATCACGTACATCCCTGGGTCCCAGAATGGTAAGGCAGATGCGCTGTCCCGGCGGTATGACATGGAGGAGAGGTCCGTTGAGCCTACTCCCATACTACCGGAATCTTGCCTTGTGGCACCGGTGGTGTGGGAGGTCGATGCCGAAATCGAGCGAGCATTGCGTACCGACCCCAGCCCTCCACAGTGTCCTGAGGGTCGGAAGTACGTTCCGCTCGAGATTCGGGATCGACTCATTTACTGGGCTCACACGTCACCCTCCTCTGGACATCCGGGTATCGGCCGGACGGTGCATTGCCTTAGCCCTAAATACTGGTGGCCCACTTTGGCTAGGGATGTGAGGGTTTATGTCTCCTCCTGCTCGGTGTGCAACCAGTGTAAGGCGCCCCGACATCTGCCCAGGGGTAAGTTACAACCCCTGCCCGTTCCACAACGACCATGGTCTCACCTCTCGGTGGATTTTGTGACAGACCTTCCCCTCTCTCAGAGGAATACCACCATCCTGGTCGTTGTGGACCGGTTCTCTAAGGCCTGTCGTCTTCTCCCTATGTCGGGTCTTCCTACTGCCCTACAGACCGCTGAGGCCCTATTTACCCATGTCTTCCGGCATTACGGGGTACCCGAGGATATAGTGTCTGATCGAGGCCCCCAGTTTACCTCCCGTGTTTGGAGAGCGTTCATGGAGCGGTTGGGGGTCTCGGTTAGCCTTACCTCAGGGTACCACCCGGAGAGTAACGGGCAGGTAGAACGTGTCAACCAGGATGTGGGTAGGTTTCTGAGGTCGTATTGCCAGGGCCGGCCGGAGGAGTAGGCACGGTACATTCCCTGGGCCAAGATGGCCCAGAACTCTCTCCGCCACTCCTCTACCAACCTATTCCCCTTCCAATGTGTGTTAGGTTACCAGCCGGTTCTGGCACCTTGGCAGCAGAGCCAGATCGAGGCCCCTGCGGTGGATGATTGGATGAGGTGCTCGGAAGAGACGTGGAACGCTGCCCACGTCCACCTGCAGCGGGCCGTCCTTCGTCACAAGGCGAGCGCCGATCTCCACCGCAGTGAGGGGCCGGTGTATGCACCCGGAGATCGAGTCTGGCTCTCTACCAGAAACCTACCCCTCCGCCTGCCCTGCCGGAAGCTGGGTCGGCGGTTTGTGGGGCCCTTTAAAGTCCTGAGAAGATTGAACGAGGTGTGTTATAGGTTACATCTACCTGTTGAGTATAAGAATATTAACCCCTCGTTCCATGTGTCTCTTCTCAGGCCGGTGGTAGCTGGTCCACTCCAGTACAATGAGATAGGGGAGACTCCTCCGCCCCCACTGGACATCGAGGGGGCTCCGGCGTACACCATTCGGTCCATCTTGGACTCAAGACGCCGGATGGGGGGTCTCCAGTATCTCGTGGAGTGGGAGGGGTATGGCCCGGAGGAGCGGTGCTGGGTGCCGCGGAGGGACATCCTAGACCCATCTCTCCTGTCGGAGTTCCACCGGGACCATCCCGCGCGCCCTGCTCCGCGTCCTCCTGGTCGTCTCCGAGGCCGGGGTCGGCGCACGGCTGGAGCCGCGCGTCAAGGGGGGGGGTACTGTCACGGTTTCGGCCGAGGCTGCTCCTCCTCCTGGTTCGGGCAGGCTTCGGCGGTCGTCGTCCCCGGAGTACTAGCTGCCACCGATCTATGTTTCATGTTCGTTTGGTTTTGTCTTGATGTTGTACACCTGTGTCTTGTTAGTCCTCGTTAGTGTCCTATTTAGTTCTCGTTGTGTGTGTTTGTCTTTGTGTGTGATTGCTCTTCTGTTTTGTGTTGGAGCTACGTTCTTCCCTCCAGTGTTTTGGAGAGGTTTTTCACACATGTTAGTGCGCCGTTGGTTTGACGCCTGTGTGCGCCGTTATTTCGCCTTCGGGCTTATTGTGCTTAAAGTCTTTTTGGACTGAGCTTCTGCGTCCTGCGCTTGATTCATGCACCACACCCACCTTCAGCACCCCTTGACAGTAAGTCTAAACCACGTTCAAGCGTCTACTCTGATTGCCCAGCAGAGAGGTCGGAAACTCTCTCTCTGTAAGAGTATTTGAGGAAGAATCTAAAACAATAGATTTAGTTCTCTGAAATGCCCTGCGAGGTATTTCAAGGAGCCCGTATATACGAAACATCATATTTACCATTGAAGGTTTTTGCATTAATTAAAATAACTAGTATATCTTAGAAGTCGTGTTGACCTCTTTTGTTCCTAATGCCAGATTTGAATTGACGCAACTTTGACAGGTGATAAACAAACAATAAACCGCACACCCAGAGGCAGCGTTTCTAGTGGGCAGAGACTTTAACGCGGAGAGACTTACAGTACAACCGTTCTACCTCACTTCTACCAACACGTCTCTGCACATGTCGAGAGACAAATTTGAGGTGACAGAGAGTGACATTCAATACCGCCTTACACACTCTTGCCTGCATCTAGCTGATATAGGGTGTAATCATTAGTTGTCCAACAGTTGCAAACTAGAGTTTCTATTGGACAAATTAATGTATGTTTATCCCTGTTTTGTTCCATTTGCTTCCGTTTATGAAACCATTTTCAACAGAATCGGCGGAATGAATACACCCCTGAAACACGTAAACAGAGTTCACTTTCATAACAGACACGTTGTATTCCTTCTCTTCCCTTCGCTTGTGGAATTCAATACACAACACATCAGCTGTATGTGACCAGGCGAAGAAACCTTTCCAAGCCAAACCGGTAAACCCAGCCTACATTGTTGTCCCCATAAGTAACGTCATAGTCAGCATAGCTAATAGAACTAACGCATTAGTAAACACGCTACAATCATGCAGTAACATTAGTGTACAGTCAGTAAGCAGTTACACCGACGGACCCCAGTGGCAATAAATTAGTAATACCAAAAGCTTATCTTGACTTGGAAGAGTTCCAGTGTTGTGTTGGAAAGTCATAGCCACCTAGCTAACATAGCATCCCTCTGTTTGAGCAGGGTGTTTCAGTATGCTAAACTAGCAAGCTGCATTTCCTAGCTAAGTAAGTGAAAGTGAAAAAGAAATGATGAAATCTCTCTCTCGCTATTTCTCTCGTTTCTCCTTCATTTTGGAAGAAATTATTTTGTTCAAAACTTTTCAACTATTCTCTTTCTCTCTCTTTGAGTCAACTACTCACCACATTTTATATATTGCAGTGCTCGCTAGCTGTAGTTTGTGCTTTTAGTACTAGATTAATTCTCTGATCCTTTGATTGGATGAACAACATGTTAGTTCATGCTGCAGGAGCTTTGATAGGCTGGAGGACGTCCTTCGGAATTTGTCATAATTACTGTGTAACTCTACGGAAGGGGGTGAGAACTATGAGCCTCCTAGGTTTTGTCAATGTACCCAGTGGAGGACGGAAGCTATCTGTCCTCCGGCTTCACCATGGTGCTACCCTACATAGTGCTGTTGAGGCTACTGTAGACCTTTGCAAAATATTGTGTTTTAATCAGTTATTTGGTGATGTGATTATATTTAGCATATTTTTATGTAAAAAGGATCACTTTTTTAATGTTTTACCATTTTAATTTTCATGAAATTCACTGAGGAGGATGGCCCTCCCCTTCTTCCTCTGAAGAGCCTCCACTGGTATTGACTGCAGCTGAAAGGCTTCCTGAGGAGACTATAGATGGCATCTGGGTTAGCTAGAATGCCACTATTCCTGATTCCGATTGAGACTACATCTTCTGCTCTTCCCTTGAGATGGATGAGTATCTCTCAGGCCTGTTCCTCTATTTTCATGTGTCCCTTTTTAATAAAGTTTATCATGGCCTCTTCCCATTCATCAAATGTAATTGTGTCTTATCTCTCCCCTCTAAAGGAAGGTGGTTCTTTGACTTTTCTTTGGGCAACTACTTGGACTTGGGAGAAGTCTAGAACTTGGCTAACTGTAGGGTCAGGTCTGTGTCTTGGTTCACTTTGGCTAGTGGCTGTAGCTCCTGTTGGGCTACTAGAACTGAAGTGCATGATAATGCTATCAGCTAGCTGCTGTCCTATCTGTTGGACTATGATACTCATCTGGCCTATTAGCACTGCATCGTCATTGGGGTTAGGAGTGGAGGTGCTAACAACCTGGGGCCTAGGTGAGTTGACTGCATGATGACAATGAGAAGCTGCATTGTCCCCACTGACTAAAGGAACTTCCCCTGCAATTTCACTACCATTGACATCACCACACACACTAGGACTACCAGTTGGGAAAGGAATAGATAACCCCAACACACCCCTTCCCCTACCAACATTGACAGGTGTTAGCAAATCTGAAAAACAAATATGGTTGAAACTCATTGTAGTAGCTCAAAATGAAAGTTGATAAAAAAAATATTTTGTAGCAAAATTTGAAATTGTGTTTTTTACATTGGATAAAAGTAGAGACTCAGAGCTAGAAAATTGTGTATCATACACTACAGTTGAGGAAAAATTAGAAATTAATTCTGCGTTGAAAATTGGTAAACTTGTAACCTAACTTATGAGAAAATTGCCTTTGAATGTTTTGTACACCTTATGGAGACCTCTTCTTTGTCTACACCCATTCAGCATCGTTCAGCTTTAGCCCCACCCATCTCTTTAAGGTATGATCCAAGCGTCCTGTCCTAACAACAACAGTCAAGCTAACTGGCTAGCTTGCTAGCTACTTCCAGACACAAATGAGAGAACAGCTCACTCTGACCATTTTACTCGCCCTAGTAGAGCTGGTTAGGATGTTTTTATGTTTTCCAGAGCGTTGGTGACTGCAACTGTGCTGCTGGCAACAATTTACGCTTTTTTGCAAATGTCTACTGACACCGGCCATATTCCATGGGTGTTGAGCGTTCGTAATTTCGTCAGTTATTATGCGCTCTGGCACACTCAGACGAGAGTTCTCTGAAATCGGAGTAGATAGCCAGAGCGAATTTAAAAGCTACATCTATCAACCTTGCCACCAGAGGTCTCTTCACAGTCCCCAAGTCCAGAACAGACTATGGGAGGCACACAGGACTACATAGAGCAATGACTACATGGAACTCTATTCCACATCAGGTAACTGATGCAAGCAGTAGAATCAAATTTAAAACATTTCTAAAAATACACCTTATGGAACAGCGGGATTGTGAAGCAACACAAACATAGGCACAGACACATGCATACACACACATGATAACATACGTTCTATACACACACGTACACATGGATTTTGTGTTGGAGATATGTGATAGTGGATTATGGGCCTGAGGGGGCACACTTTATGTTGTAAATTCTGTAATGAATGTATTGTAATGTTTTAAAAATTAATTTTGTTGGACCCCAGGAAGAGCTAATGGGTACAAATATCTACCTCAAATACCTTGTAACCCTGCACACTGATCTGGAACTGGTACTCCTTGTATATAGCTTTATTCTTGGGTATTTTATTCCTCGTCAAACATTAAAGGAACAGTTGTCTCCATGTCTCGTCCGTACCTGGTAGGAGTACTCGGGTGGGGGTCCCGCGGAGTTCATCCCATTGGCTGGGGGAGGAGGGTAGGCATAGGCCTCATTGGCCATATATTTTCCAGAGAATCTACCAATTTTCCTTCCTGAGGAAATTGCAATAAATTCTCGGGCTTCCCGGTATTCCCGTTCAAACCGAAAGTGCTATTTAAAAGCATATAATACCATTAAATAAAATCTGACATGATTATACCACTCTAAATGGAGAAATATGCACAATCTAAAGTGTTCTTTATGTATTTGTTGCAATTTAATCAACAATGTTCCCTCAAAGTCACCACACCATTTCATTGATGTAGCCTAGTTTTAACAGGCCTATGAAGCACTGATGGCCGACGGGTCAAATATGAGGTTAATACAGTACAAATTAATATTTTTAGCCTACCTTTGAAAGATGCATTTTGGTCCTTTTCTCTCCCCTTGCACCTGGCTATTGAGGGAATTTGGGAAGGTTGTGGCTGTTTATACTTCACTTATTGTTATGATTTTGTCAGAGGAAACTAATCGGAATCTCCAATAATCAAACAGTTAAGCGGAGATTCAACAATGGATAGCGCCGCAGTTGATCAATTGCCCGTGAATCTAAACCCGCATTTAATATGCCATTCTAAGGTAGGCTATATTTTACATAAAATCTTATGAGGCCTACTTACTGCATCTGTTTTCTAGCAATAAAGTAAATGATCATCTCTGAAGTCACAGCATAAATGAAACGTGAGACTTTGGACTACACAAACAGACTATATATTCAAAGTAAATGAACTGCCATTATTACTTTTATTCAATACAAAATACAGTTCTCGCATTATTTTTCAACAGGAAAAACACTTGGTCAGAAACTAAGTAATTGACACTGACTGATTCCATGTAGCAAACAAAATCATTTGCATAGGCCATACCCGTTTTAACGTGTTGCTTCAAAACAGGCTCAATTCAGGTCGGATTTGCAGTCGGCCTCGTTGGCATAAATGAGTAAAGCTTTGCCACAGACCTTTTGTATTAAAGCAGGTAGGCCTACCGGTAGCTCAAAAGTTGGAGTCAATTTTGTTACTGTATTTCAAGGTTGCGTGTACATGCACTTTGAATTCATGGCGACTAAAAACGGTAGGCTACGACGCACAAACCCTAGGCGCTACAAGCAACTCTGGGAGAGCTAGGACCAGATCGCAGCCTGCCAGCTAAGACAGGTTAACATTGCCTTTAACCTAAAAGTTTGGATTTTTACTGGCATATGCAGACCAACCCCCAAAACGATTGGCTAATGATATGAGAGCTGGTGTTACATGTAAGAATTCACGAGTAGGAAACCAATTGTCCGTAGACTCAAGACTAGTAGACACTCAGCAGAGTAATTTAAATGCAATTTGACAACATTCAGCACTGACACCATTAACCCCAATTCTAGCAACATCCTCATTTACAGACGTGATATGCACCAACCCCAAGCGCTCAGTTCTACAAACTACATCAGGTTAAATTGACCTAGAACCCATTACATCATTTGATGCTACTAGCATAAGCAAATGTAGCTTAAGAAAGTCCAATGGTAATTTAAACACAAATTGGTCGAAGTAGTAATATATTGCTGATGCCAAAGCATGTTTATAATGCAATAAAACTGTTTTGCCATCACCCCAGTTACTAAAGTCAGGTCATTGAACCTCCAAAACAAAACTAAGGACACAAGTATTAAAGTTACTGTTTAATTGAGGCAAAACACACAAACGCAGTTACACACAACCTGGACTAGAGTACCCATGTACGTCCCACTTCAGATATCCATGTTTGTGGTCAACGGGGTCTCAGATGCAGAGGTGAACTGTTCCTCAATGGCATGGTCAGTAACAGAAGGCGCTTGGTCTACAGACTCGTCCCCACTTGTGCTAGAGTATAAATTAACCACAATCAGTAGTTCTCGTGGCTTCAGTAGCCAGTTGTGGCGTCGTCGGACGTGCCGGTTGTGGCTTCTGAAGCGGCGTCGTCGGACGTGCCAGTTGTGGCTTCTGAAGCGGCGTCGTCGGACGTGCCAGTTGTGGCTTCTGAAGCGGCGTCGTCGGACGTGCCAGTTGTGGCTTCTGAAGCGGCGTCGTCGGACGTGCCAGTTGTGGCTTCTGAAGCGGCGTCGTCGGACGTGCCAGTTGTGGCTTCTGAAGCGGCGTCGTCGGACGTGCCAGTTGTGGCTTCTGAAGCGGCGTCGTCGGACGTGCCAGTTGTGGCTTCTGAAGCGGCGTCGTCGGACGTGCCAGTTGTGGCTTCTGAAGCGGCGTCGTCGGACGTGCCAGTTGTGGCTTCTGAAGCGGCGTCGTCGGACGTGCCAGTTGTGGCTTCTGAAGCGGCGTCGTCGGACGTGCCAGTTGTGGCTTCTGAAGCGGCGTCGTCGGACGTGCCAGTTGTGGCTTCTGAAGCGGCGTCGTCGGACGTGCCAGTTGTGGCTTCTGAAGCGGCGTCGTCGGACGTGCCAGTTGTGGCTTCTGAAGCGGCGTCGTCGGACGTGCCAGTTGTGGCTTCTGAAGCGGCGTCGTCGGACGTGCCAGTTGTGGCTTCTGAAGCGGCGTCGTCGGACGTGCCAGTTGTGGCTTCTGAAGCGGCGTCGTCGGACGTGCCAGTTGTGGCTTCTGAAGCGGCGTCGTCGGACGTGCCAGTTGTGGCTTCTGAAGCGGCGTCGTCGGACGTGCCAGTTGTGGCTTCTGAAGCGGCGTCGTCGGACGTGCCAGTTGTGGCTTCTGAAGCGGCGTCGTCGGACGTGCCAGTTGTGGCTTCTGAAGCGGCGTCGTCGGACGTGCCAGTTGTGGCTTCTGAAGCGGCGTCGTCGGACGTGCCAGTTGTGGCTTCTGAAGCGGCGTCGTCGGACATGCCAGTTGTGGCTTCTGAAGCGGTTGTGGCAGTAGGAGAGTTTCCATAGTCATCAGACCAGCGTCTCATCTTCTCAGCAGAGGCCAGGTCATCGTTTGCCAGAGAGCTACCATAGTTTGGAGAGTCTTGGGATGCTACTTCATTTGTCTCCAAATACTCTAGAGAAAAAGAGAAGAGGAACAGTTGGGTGTTCTACACGGTCTAGGCCAAATTGCCATTTGAATGTTCAGCAACATTTCACCCCACTGAACCCGACGTAGTTCTAAACGAATGTTGCAGGCCTAACATTTTCTGGCTTCTTTAGCATCAGACACTATGGATCGGAGCATGTGCAATGGAGACGTCATTTGATGACAGCTCTGAAAAACGTAGGTTCAGGTACACAAGCAAATTTTCAAAATCAACAGCAAAGGGTTTGATAACTTCTGGTTTAAAAAAAGATTCTAAACATTTGTTATTTAGACTGGGTTACTCTACGGTGTTGAATTAGTTTAAAACACAGCAGCAAAGAACATTGCTAGAAGGGATGGGATAACATAGGGGAAGAAACGCTTACCTCCAAGTCTCCTCTGCAGAGAGACTTGATCTTGTTTCTGGGACTTGCCAACAGGGGAACAAGAAACTGAGGAGAAAGAGTTGACAGAAGTTGAGTTGACACAAAATAGCTACATATATTTAATAGCAGTGAACAAAAAAGAGGACCAACGTGGAAGAAACAGACAGATTTGAATCTCCAACTTACAAAGTTCAACATGTTTCCCAAACAAAACCCTTCAATCCAAATAAAACATTAGTGAACCAACCTTTGAAGACCCCCACAGTCAGCACAAAGAGCAGAAATTCTCTCACACCTCCCATGATTATGAGAATAGTCTTTATTATCAACAAGTAATGTCATCCCGTGGCCTGTATGAGGCTTATATAGGCCACTAATGACCGTTTACCAGACAAACATGACTTAACGATCAATTAACATGCTTGATTGAGTTGAAACATTCAGATAGAAATAGACCATGTAGAACAGATGTTTCTTTGGAGGGCAGGCAATCTTTTCTACTCTATATATTGCATTTATATCTGCTATGTTTTACCCTTCTGGTCTCAGATCAGCAGTAGAAAGAAGTAGGCCTAATTATTTTAGGTATAATCTTCAAAGATTTTCGGGGGAAATAAACACTGTACCCAAATCCACTTTTTATTATGATCCTGGGAAATGGGTAGGCCTCCACCATATGGTCCTTCACAGTTTTACACCTGTGTTATATTCCTTTATTTACATAGATCACATACATAAATATATATGTTAGCTGTTAGTAGCTTTGGGATCAAATTTTCATATTGTATTGTTACTAACCATATATCATATTTTCCTCATTTGCTCTGTAGGAGACTTGGCTGGTGGAGATTCGTCATATGAAGGACATTCAAGTGGATGTGACCCCTAACCTGCAGGACAGGCTCAGCGGGGTGACAGACATCCTGTAACGGATCTCCAAGCTAGTGTCTGAGGACCTGGAGAAGGCTGTGTCTACAGCTGTGGAGCAGGACAAGCAAGGTAACCTAACCTCACCTAACCTCACTGTATGAAGGATTTTATTTTTATGTATAGTCATCTCCAATCTGTTAAAATATATGTCTCTGTATTTCTCGCCCAATCTCTCTCCTCTTCCCCATCCCCTTCACTAGGTTCTCCCCAGGATAAGCACACCATCCTGGCTGTGGTCCCCAGTCCTGCTGCTCCATGACACCTAGCCAGAAAGCAGGGCCTCAGTGAATGTATGTGGTTGTTCCTTACTTTAACATAAAACTCTCATAGATATTAACACAGTAACTGTAAATAATAACAACTATTCTGGGCTATATAATTAGTAACCTGAATGATCTATCACCTATCCGTTGTTTTAGAGCTAATTTAGACTAATAAGCTGTACACCTAAATGTCTTCTCCCCTGCTCCCTTCCCCCTCCTCCTCCTCCTCAGACCGCTGTACCCTGACCTTTGACCCTCGCACGGTCAACGGTCACCTGCTCCTCTCCAGGGAGAACCTACGGGTGCCTCTTCCCACCATAATCTTTGACCCCTACATATCTTCCCCAGGAAGGAAAAGGGGAAACAGTGTATGGTGGGAATGAACGATCTTCCCTGGAGCCTCCAGCTGGATGAGTGCCAGTTGAGCGCCTGGCACAATGGGTGCCGGGAAACGATGGCTGGCCACTCCCACCACTCCCACGCGGCTGCATGCCTTCCACTGTACCTTCACTCAGGAGCTGTTCCCTGCCTGTTGGATAGGGGCGTCAGCATCACCCTCTGCTTGCCACGATGACAACACGAAAGGGAATGACCGTGACCTAACAATGTCATATTGGATTAGTCTCCATAACCATAGACTTCTATAGACATCGCATCATTGTATCTGTCCCATTATGGTGTCTGCAAGAGCACAGGCAGCGCCATTGAGGCCATCTCCATTTTGAAGTAGTCCATTGTCATTTTCTTCTTCTACTGCTTCTATGAGTTGGCAAACAAACTGAAAGGGTGCACACTGCCACCTAGAGTGTGTTTGAACAGGTATAAAGCCAAGGTTGGCGATTTACTGCCACCTGCAGTTATGGCATTTTTTCTCATTAGTATAATTCATTGGCTGATCCCCCGTGGTGACCTGGATGGAATTCTGTGATCATTCCTTAACCTATAGGAAGTCCCACCCCATCCCCCCTTTTGCCCTCAGAAAAGCCTAAATTTGTCGGTGCATGGACTCTACAGGGGTACTGGCCCATGTTAACTCCAATGCTTTCCACAGTTGTGTCAAGTTGGCTGGGTGTCCTTTGGGTGGTGGACAATTCTTGATACACACGGGAAACCCCAGCAGTGTTACAGTTCTTGACACAAACCAGTGTGCCTGCCACCTAATAACATACCCCGTTCATAGGCACTTAAATGTTTTGTCTTGCCCATTCACTCTCTGAATGGCACACATACAAATACACAATCCATGTCTCAATTGTCTCAAGGCTTAACACTCCTTCTTTAACCTGTCTCCTCCCCTTCATCTACACTGATTGAAGTGGATTTAACAAGTGACATCAATAAGGGATCATAGCTTTCACCTGGATTCACCTGGTCAGTCTATGTCATGGAAAGAGTTCTTCATGTTTTGTATACTCAGTGTATATAAAGATGATATCTCTATCATTCTCTATGGGCTAGGTAGAGCAAGAACCATATTGTCTATACTTGTGTCACTAACCTTGGTCTAGGGGAGTAATTACATATATAGAGGGAAGCGAGCTAGTTATTTCGATTGAATCCCAGCCCCTGTTCCAGTTGGATACTAGGACACTGATGCCTGGATGGGTGAAAGCAATATGGCCTTCCATTATGCTCCGTGGAGACTTCTAAGATCAGTTAGTTTGGGAAGGTACTAGGATGTATGTAGGAAAGTAAGTCATTTAGGCGTATTACGGAACTATCCTGTGTATGTGAGACCTTTCCTTCTCCGACTGTAGTCTGCAACACCCATTTTTCCCATAGTGAGATAATTTAGCCAAGTCAGCATTTTAGAAACAAAATCCTTAACCTGGTGAGACCCCAGGTTGCGAAAATGCAACAGGCCCTCAAACTCATGTCAAACACTACATAGTTTATCTCTTTAGACCCGTATGTACACTGAACAAAAATATAAACGCAACATGTAAAGTGTTGGTCAAGGATTATTTATTTTTTTATTCCTTGATGTGATGTGGTGGGTGAGTGAGTGTGTTCTAGAATGTTCAGAAGAGTGACATTCAGGACATGACATAATAGGCCAACTTCTCTATACACACACACACACACACACACACACAGGCAGTAGCAGTAGTAGCATATAGCCAAGATAATCTTTCCATGTACACTGAACAAAAACATATTGTAAACGCAACATGCAAACATTTAAAAGATTTTACTGAGTTACAGTTCATATAAGGAAATCAGTCAATTTAAATACATAAATTAGGCCCTAATCTAATCTGTGGCGTTGTGTTGTGTGACAAAACTGCACATTTTAGAGTGGTATTTTATTGTCCCCAGCACAAGGTGCACCTCTGTACACCTGTCAGGTGGATGTATTATCTTGGCAAAGGAGAAATGCTCACTAACAGGGATGTGAACACATTTGTGCACTAATTTTAAGATAAATAATATTTTTGTGCGTATGGAACATTTCTGGGATCTTTTGTTTCAGCTCATGAAAAATGGGACCAACACTTTACGTGTTGCGTTCATATTTTTGTTCAGTATAGTTAGTTGGACTAGGATCAGGGATTCGCTTCTATACTACCTAGACATTATGGTCCCTATCAACACAAAGTTCAAGTTTCATATTACACCATATTCCCTATATACAAGGGTGACATTTCAGATTTGTACCATAAGTCAAACTTCACCAACTCTTATGTATTTAAAAACTGTTTTTTAAGGTTAATTCAGGCTAGTCTCTTTGCAATAATATTTATTTTTCAACAGAGACCTGGTCATATGATCGACTGCTACCCTCTCATATTTAAGTCGTCACATTAAAAACCTGTACAGACAAATAATAAATAAACAAATAATAGTGTCCAGTACAGGCCGTGAGAAGGAGGGGTGGGAGCTGAGATACAGGCGCTCTTCTTGTCTTCAGCAGGGGAGTAGGGTGGAGGTTTGTCCTGGAGAAGATGTTTTCATACATTCCCCTAATTTATTTGGACAGTGAAGCTAAGACTTTTAATTTGTCTCTATACTCCAGCATTTTGGATCTGAGATCAAGTGTTTCATGTGAGGCGACAGTACAGAATGTCACTTTTTATTTGAGGGTATTTTCATTCATATCTGTTTTAGAAATGAAAGCATTTTATGTATCTAGTCCCCCCATTTGAATGTATCATAATTAATTGGACAAACATCAAGCTTGTGACCAATATTCCCTCTAATCTATTTTAGCACTGAGCAAATTTCAGGTCGGCTGAGCGCAAACTTGAACGTTTTGAAAATTCTGTGCAACTTCCAACGAGTGTTAACTGTGAACACTGAGGCTGTGCCCGCTTTAACTTACTGTTTTAACAGTGGCCAAGTAGGCTACTATGGCTATTTGATCATAATGTAGGCCTACTGTCAAAAACAATGGAGAAAATGCATCTCATAACATTTAACATGGAAATAGCTGTTCAATCATTCAGCCTACAGAAGCAGCCAATGTGTGGTGTTCAATGTAGGCCTACATTCCATGAGACTTTTGAAAAAAACATGCAGGGCTTGACATTAACCTCTATGAGATCGGTGTCCCGTATACGGGACGGTTGAATTAACGTGCGCTAATGTGATTAGCATGACTGTTGTAAGTATCAGCAAACTTTCCAGGACATAGACATCTATCATATGGGCAGAAAACTTAAATTCCTGTTAATCTAACTGCACTGTCCAATTTACAGTAGCTATTACAGTGAAAGAATACCATGTTATTGTTTGAGGAGAGTGCACAACAAATGTATCACGGCAACTGGTTTGATCAATTCACCTCTGAAGGTAAATAATGTACTTACATTCAGTAATCTTGCTCTGTTTTGTCATCCTAAGGGTCTCAGAGATAAAATGTAGCATAGTTTTGTTTGATAAAATCAATTTTTATATTCAAATGTAGGAACTGGGTTCTACAGTTTGAACCCCTGCTGTAATAATAAATAATAATTAGTCATTTAGCAGACGCTCTTATCCAGAGCGACTTACAGGAGCAATTAGGGTTAAGTGCCTTGCTCAAGGGCACATCGACAGATTTTTCACCTAGTCGGCTCAGGGATTAGAACCAGCGACCTTTCGGTTACTGGCACAACGCTCTTAACCACTAAGCTACCTGCTGTCTCTGGCTCCACACCCACCCCGCCAGGCCATCTAGATGTGTGAAAGTTAATGTATAAGCTAGTTGTCACGATCGTCATACACAGAGGACCAAGGCGCAGCGTGGAATGCGAACATACTTTTAATTTGAATGATCACACGAACAAAACAACAAACGATACGAAACGTGAAGTCCTTGGTTACAATACAAACCATACGGAACAAGATCCCACAACACATTGTGGAAAACAGGCTGCCTAAGTATGGTTCCCAATCAGAGACAACAAGCAACAGCTGATACACATTGCCTCTGATTGAGAACCACACCGGCCAACATAGAAACAAAAGAACTAGTTAATAACCCTAGCACACAAAACATATAGAAACCACACACCCTGGCTCAACATAACAGAGTCCCAGAGCCAGGGCGTGACACTAGTGATCCATCATGTATGACATTCCTGGGAGCGTGTAAACGTACATTTTGTATTACCATATCATTTTTGTATGTTCTCTATAGTTATGTACTTGAAAATGCATCAATTGACCAATTCGGCACATTTGGGCAGACTTGATACAAAATAGTCCAGTATTGCACTGCTTCACTGGATCAATCTGAAACTTTGCAAACACACTGCTGTGTGGCCAAAATGGGCAAAATCTAAATTGCGCCTAAACTGCAATATTATATTGTGGTCTTTCTCTTGCATTTCAAAAATGATGGAACAAAAAAAGAATAGAAAATGCATGTTTTTTTGTTTGTATTATCTTTTACCAGATCTAATGTGTTAAATTCTCCTACATTAATTTCACATTTCCACAAACTTCAAAGTATTTCCTTTTAAATGGTATCAAGAATATGCGTATCCTTGCTTCAGGTCTTGAGCTACAGGCAGTTAGATGTGGGTGTGTCATTTTAGGAGGAAATTGAAAAAAAGGGTCCGATCCTTAAGAGGTTAACCTGTTTATCGACTTGTCCTTCAGACAAGGAGGTGACTGAACATTTTGTTGTGTTGTTTGATGGAAGATACCACTTTACAAAATAAAATGCATTATTATTCCCATACCATTACTACAGAGAATCAGACAAATTATGCTACACTCTGCCTATTGGCTTGTTAGTTTATTCAAGCCTGTCTGAAAATATAACACTAAGACAAAAAAAGCTCTTTACCTGACTCTCTTTTCAAAGATGTCTAGAAATGCACACATGTTGTGCTCTTGTAGGAAGCAACCACTCCCCCATTGTTGACTAGAAATTACCTATAACTGGGCTAATAACACAATAACTAGCAAAGGATATGAACAAAATGTGCACACGTGGCTACATGCAGCTCTTGCTTTGAACTCAAAACAAGCACATCTACTCACGACCAGAGCTGTAAACACAGTCCAGTTCAAAGTAAATGGCACAGATCCATATGTGGCAATAGTCTATTTGCATACAGGCCTACTGCAGCTCTGATTGGTTATACCCACATCTGTGTAGAGTACGGGCTGAGTCATGTGCAATAGAATCCTACTCCCATGCATTCTGCCTACAACAAAATCTCTTGAGTAGTTTGTTTTGTTTCAGTATGTTGCATTGAAAGTGGCTAATATTGCGTTGATTCGATCACAATTGCCACAGTAAAGGAAAAATGTTGGAAGTGTTAACTAACATGAAAAACTTGTTGAGTGTAGTTCAATCTTGTGCTTCTCTCTGAGGGCTGATATTTCTTCTGAGATCTGCATGAGGCAGTCTCTGGCTACTGCGCGATCAAACACGCGCTCGCTCAGAGGGAACATTGCTTGTGACTACAATCTTGTTGGCTGCATTTGCAGTTCGTTTTGGTTGTGTTTTGGATTATGTTGTGTCCAATAGAAATATATGTAAATAATGTATTGTGTCATTTTGGAGTCCATTTTATAGTAAATAAAAATATAACTTGTTTCTGAACACAATCATGAATGAATCATGAATAATAAAGAGCAAGAAAGTTAAAGAGACACAACAATCATACCCCTGAAACATGCTAATGTCTCACCATTACCAATAACAGGGGAGTTTAGCATTTTTTGGTGGGTATGATATTTATGTCTATGTTAATCAATTGTCAATGAATTAATTGTGCTCTTATTTAATACTTTGGCAATATGGGATCACTCACATCATGCTAATTAAACTATCACTACTGAAGGAACTTTACAAGAGTGAGTTAGAGAAAGAGAGATGGCGCAGACTGAGAAGGCTGACATCTTACAGAAAGTACATACTATTGTCACATATGACCGCTAAGCACTTGTGGAAGTCAGATCGACAGTTACTAACCTCGATTTCGACTACAAATCCGACATCAACTCTTACCCAGCTTTTCTCTTGTTCACACCGGACACTATTATTTTGTTTCATGGGCTATAAAGAAACGCTGCAGGCGTAGACATGTTAGTCGGGCTGGCGTCTTCTTAAGACTGAGATGAAGAGAAAATCGACTGGCACTCCCCTTCGTTTCATTGGCAAATATCCAGTCAATCAGGAATAAAATGGATGAGCTTCGTTCGAGAGTCTCCTTTCAGAGAGACTTGAAAAGCTGCAATATTATATGCCTTGCAGAAACTTGGCTGACTCAATCTATGAACATGGAACTCAGTGGTTTCTCCATGCAATGGCACGATCGGATGTAGGCAGCCTCGGGAAAGTCCAAAGGGGGAGGAGTGTGCCTCTCCATTAACAACTGGTGCGCTGCTTCCAGTGTGAAGTAAATCTCAAGATTTTGCTCACCTAATCTACAATGCTTATGGTAAGCTGCAGACCTTTTTATCTACCAAGCCAACACAACTTTGGCACTCAACAAACTGTATGGGGTGTATGGGGGATTTATTATTCTCCTAATTGATGGGATGACTAACTTAGAAAGAATGCATTCTGGACTGTGCTGATGTAGGTTGTGTCACCTGGCAAGCTGTGATTGATGTGAAGAGCTGTTTTAGGGGGTAAAATGAGATAAGGATTTGTGTCTCCAAATACTAGACTATACTGGTTCTTTGTGATCTGTGAACCTTCCTTGGACGTAGAAATGGTGTCTAGGGGAGCTGGCACTTCTCATTATGACAGGTTGTTATGATAAACGTATGCCTGGAAACAGGGATGCGCTAAGAGGCGGGGAACAGCCAGTGCGCCAACGGATTGGCTGAGTAAGTCTAAACCACGCTCAAGCGTCTACTCTGATTGGCCAGCAGAGAGGTGGGAAACTCTCTCTCTGTAAGAGTATTTGAGGAAGAATCTAAAACAATAGATTTAGTTCTCTGAAGTGCCCTGCGAGGTATTTCAAGGAGCCCGTATATACGAAACATCATATTTACCATTGAAGGTTTTTGCATTAATTAAAATAACTAGTATATCTTAGAAGTCGTGTTGACCTCTTTTGTTCCTAATGCCAGATTTGAATTGACACAACTTTGACAGGTGATAAACAAACAATAAACCGCACACCCAGAGGCAGCGTTTCTAGTGGGCAGAGACTTTAACGCGGAGAGACTTACAGTACAACCGTTCTACCTCACTTCTACCAACACGTCTCTGCACATGTCGAGAGACAAATTTGAGGTGACAGAGAGTGACATTCAATACCGCCTTACACACTCTTGCCTGCATCTAGCTGATATAGGGTGTAATCATTAGTAGTCCAACAGTTGCAAACTAGAGTTTCTATTGGACAAATTCATGTATGTTTATCTTTGTTTTGTTCCATTTGCTTCCGTTTATGAAACCATTTTCAACAGAATCGGCGGAATGAATACACCCCTGAAACACGTAAACAGAGTTCACTTTCATAACAGACACGTTGTATTCCTTCTCTTCCCTTCGCTTGTGGAATTCAATGCACAACACATCAGCTGTATGTGACCAGGCGAAGAAACCTTTCCAAGCCAAACCGGTAAACCCAGCCTACATTGTTGTCCCCATAAGTAAAGTCATAGTCAGCATAGCTAATAGAACTAACACATTAGTAAACACGCTACAATCATGCAGTAACATTAGTGTACAGTCAGTAAGCAGTTACACCGGCGGACCCCAGTGGCAATAAATTAGTAATACCAAAAGCTTATCTTGACTTGGAAGAGTTCCAGTGTTGTGTTGGAAAGTCATAGCCACCTAGCTAACATAGCATCCCTCTGTTTGAGCAGGGTGTTTCAGTATGCTAAACTAGCAAGCTGCATTTCCTAGCTAAGTAAATGAAAGTGAAAAAGAAATGATGAAATCTCTCTCTCGCTATTTCTCTCGTTTCTCCTTCATTTTGGAAGAAATTATTTTGTTAAAAACTTTTCAACTATTCTCTTTCTCTCTCTTTGAGTCAACTACTCACCACATTTTATATACTGCAGTGCTCGCTAGCTGTAGTTTATGCTTTTAGTACTAGATTAATTCTCTGATCCTTTGATTGGATGAACAACATGTTAGTTCATGCTGCAGGAGCTTTGATAGGCTGGAGGACGTCCTTCGGAATTTGTCATAATAACTGTGTAACTCTACGGAAGGGGGTGAGAACTATGAGCCTCCTAGGTTTTGTCAATGTACCCAGTGGAGGACGGAAGCTAGCTGTTCTCCGGCTTCACCATGGTGCTACCCTACATAGTGCTGTTGAGGCTACTGTAGACCTTTGCAAAATACTGTGTTTTAATCAGTTATTTGGTGATGTGATTATATTTAGCATATTTTTATGTAAAAAGGATCACTTTTTTAATGTTTTACCATTTTAATTTTCATGAAATTCACTAAGGAGGATGGCCCTCCCCTTCTTCCTCTGAAGAGCCTCCACTGGTATTGACTGCAGCTGAAATGCTTCCTGAGGAGACTTTAAAAGCTACATCTATCAACCTTGCCACCAGAGGTCTCTTCACAGTCCCCAAGTCCAGAACAGACTATGGGAGGCACACAGGACTACATAGAGCAATGACTACATGGAACTCTATTCCACATCAGGTAACTGATGCAAGCAGTAGAATCAAATTTAAAACATTTCTAAAAATACACCTTATGGAACAGCGGGATTGTGAAGCAACACAAACATAGGCACAGACACATGCATACACACACATGATAACATACGTTCTATACACACACGTACACATGGATTTTGTGTTGTAGATATGTGATAGTGGATTATGGACCTGAGGGGGCACACTTTATGTTGTAAATTCTGTAATGAATGTATTGTAATGTTTTAAAAATTAATTTTGTTGGACCCCAGGAAGAGCTAATGGGTACAAATATCTACCTCAAATACCTTGTAACCCTGCACACTGATCTGGAACTGGTACTCCTTGTATATAGCTTTATTCTTGGGTATTTTATTCCTCGTCAAACATTAAAGGAACAGTTGTCTCCATGTCTCGTCCGTACCTGGTAGGAGTACTCGGGTGGGGGTCCCGCGGAGTTCATCCCATTGGCTGGGGGAGGAGGGTAGGCATAGGCCTCATTGGCCATATATTTTCCAGAGAATCTACCAATTTTCCTTCCTGAGGAAATTGCAATAAATTCTCGGGCTTCCCGGTATTCCCGTTCAAACCGAAAGTGCTATTTAAAAGCATATAATACCATTAAATAAAATCTGACATGATTATACCACTCTAAATGGAGAAATATGCACAATCTAAAGTGTTCTTTATGTATTTGTTGCATTTTAATCAACAATGTTCCCTCAAAGTCACCACACCATTTCATTGATGTAGCCTAGTTTTAACAGGCCTATGAAGCACTGATGGCCGACGGGTCAAATATGAGGTTAATACAGTACAAATTAATATTTTTAGCCTACCTTTGAAAGATGCATTTTGGTCCTTTTCTCTCCCCTTGCACCTGGCTATCGAGGGAATTTGGGAAGGTTGTGGCTGTTTATACTTCACTTATTGTTATGATTTTGTCAGAGGAAACTAATCGGAATCTCCAATAATCAAACAGTTAAGCGGAGATTCAACAATGGATAGCGCCGCAGTTGATCAATTGCCCGTGAATCTAAACCCGCATTTAATATGCCATTCTAAGGTAGGCTATATTTTACATAAAATCTTATGAGGCCTACTTACTGCATCTGTTTTCTAGCAATAAAGTAAATGATCATCTCTGAAGTCACAGCATAAATGAAACGTGAGACTTTGGACTACACAAACGGACTATATATTCAAAGTAAATAAACTGCCATTATTACTTTTATTCAATACAAAATACAGTTCTCGCATTATTTTTCAACAGGAAAAACACTTGGTCAGAAACTAAGTAATTGACACTGACTGATTCCATGTAGCAAACAAAATCATTTGCATAGGCCATACCCGTTTTAACGTGTTGCTTCAAAACAGGCTCAATTCAGGTCGGATTTGCAGTCGGCCTCGTTGGCATAAATGAGTAAAGCTTTGCCACAGACCTTTTGTATTAAAGCAGGTAGGCCTACCGGTAGCTCAAAAGTTGGAGTCAATTTTGTTACTGTATTTCAAGGTTGCGTGTACATGCACTTTGAATTCATGGCGACTAAAAACGGTAGGCTACGACGCACAAACCCTAGGCGCTACAAGCAACTCTGGGAGAGCTAGGACCAGATCGCAGCCTGCCAGCTAAGACAGGTTAACATTGCCTTTAACCTAAAAGTTTGGATTTTTACTGGCATATGCAGACCAACCCCCAAAACGATTGGCTAATGATATGAGAGCTGGTGTTACATGTAAGAATTCACGAGTAGGAAACCAATTGTCCGTAGACTCAAGACTAGTAGACACTCAGCAGAGTAATTTAAATGCAATTTGACAACATTCAGCACTGACACCATTAACCCCAATTCTAGCAACATCCTCATTTACAGACGTGATATGCACCAACCCCAAGCGCTCAGTTCTACAAACTACATCAGGTTAAATTGACCTAGAACCCATTACATCATTTGATGCTACTAGCATAAGCAAATGTAGCTTAAGAAAGTCCAATGGTAATTTAAACACAAATTGGTCGAAGTAGTAATATATTGCTGATGCCAAAGCATGTTTATAATGCAATAAAACTGTTTTGCCATCACCCCAGTTACTAAAGTCAGGTCATTGAACCTCCAAAACAAAACTAAGGACACAAGTATTAAAGTTACTGTTTAATTGAGGCAAAACACACAAACGCAGTTACACACAACCTGGACTAGAGTACCCATGTACGTCCCACTTCAGATATCCATGTTTGTGGTCAACGGGGTCTCAGATGCAGAGGTGAACTGTTCCTCAATGGCATGGTCAGTAACAGAAGGCGCTTGGTCTACAGACTCGTCCCCACTTGTGCAAGAGTATAAATTAACCACAATCAGTAGTTCTCGTGGCTTCAGTAGCCAGTTGTGGCTTCTGAAGCGGCGTCGTCGGACGTGCCAGTTGTGGCTTCTGAAGCGGCGTCGTCGGACGTGCCAGTTGTGGCTTCTGAAGCGGCGTCGTCGGACGTGCCAGTTGTGGCTTCTGAAGCGGCGTCGTCGGACGTGCCAGTTGTGGCTTCTGAAGCGGCGTCGTCGGACGTGCCAGTTGTGGCTTCTGAAGCGGCGTCGTCGGACGTGCCAGTTGTGGCTTCTGAAGCGGCGTCGTCGGACGTGCCAGTTGTGGCTTCTGAAGCGGTTGTGGCAGTAGGAGAGTTTCCATAGTCATCAGACCAGCGTCTCATCTTCTCAGCAGAGGCCAGGTCATCGTTTGCCAGAGAGCTACCATAGTTTGGAGAGTCTTGGGATGCTACTTCATTTGTCTCCAAATACTCTAGAGAAAAAGAGAAGAGGAACAGTTGGGTGTTCTACACGGTCTAGGCCAAATTGCCATTTGAATGTTCAGCAACATTGCACCCCACTGAACCCGACGTAGTTCTAAACGAATGTTGCAGGCCTAACATTTTCTGGCTTCTTTAGCATCAGACCCTATGGATCGGAGCATGTGCAATGGAGACGTCATTTGATGACAGCTCTGAAAAACGTAGGTTCAGGTACACAAGCAAATTTTCAAAATCAACAGCAAAGGGTTTGATAACTTCTGGTTTAAAAAAAGATTCTAAACATTTGTTATTTAGACTGGGTTACTCTACGGTGTTGAATTAGTTTAAAACACAGCAGCAAAGAACATTGCTAGAAGGGATGGGATAACATAGGGGAAGAAACGCTTACCTCCAAGTCTCCTCTGCAGAGAGACTTGATCTTGTTTCTGGGACTTGCCAACAGGGGAACAAGAAACTGAGGAGAAAGACTTGACAGAAGTTGAGTTGACACAAAATAGCTACATATATTTAATAGCAGTGAACAAAAAAGATGACCAACGTGGAAGAAACAGACAGTCAAATTTGAATCTCCAACTTACAAAGTTCAACATGTTTCCCAAACAAAACCCTTCAATCCAAATAAAACATTAGTGAACCAACCTTTGAAGACCCCCACAGTCAGCACAAAGAGCAGAAATTCTCTCACACCTCCCATGATTATGAGAATAGTCTTTATTATCAACAAGTAATGTCATCCCGTGGCCTGTATGAGGCTTATATAGGCCACTAATGACCGTTTACCAGACAAACATGACTTAACGATCAATTAACATGCTTGATTGAGTTGAAACATTCAGATAGAAATAGACCATGTAGAACAGATGTTTCTTTGGAGGACAGGCAATCTTTTCTACTCTATATATTGCATTTATATCTGCTATGTTTTACCCTTCTGGTCTCAGATCAGCAGTAGAAAGAAGTAGGCCTAATTATTTTAGGTATAATCTTCAAAGATTTTCGGGGGAAATAAACACTGTACCCAAATCCACTTTTTATTATGATCCTGGGAAATGGGTAGGCCTCCACCATATGGTCCTTCACAGTTTTACACCTGTGTTATATTCCTTTATTTACATAGATCACATACATAAATATATATATGTTAGCTGTTAGTAGCTTTGGGATCAAATTTTCATATTGTATTGTTACTAACCATATATCATATTTTCCTCATTTGCTCTGTAGGAGACTTGGCTGGTGGAGATTCGTCATATGAAGGACATTCAAGTGGATGTGACCCCTAACCTGCAGGACAGGCTCAGCGGGGTGACAGACATCCTGTAACGGATCTCCAAGCTAGTGTCTGAGGACCTGGAGAAGGCTGTGTCTACAGCTGTGGGGCAGGACAAGCAAGGTAACCTAACCTCACCTAACCTCACTGTATGAAGGATTTTATTTTTATGTATAGTCATCTCCAATCTGTTAAAATATATGTCTCTGTATTTCTCGCCCAATCTCTCTCCTCTTCCCCATCCCCTTCACTAGGTTCTCCCCAGGATAAGCACACCATCCTGGCTGTGGTCCCCAGTCCTGCTGCTCCATGACACCTAGCCAGAAAGCAGGGCCTCAGTGAATGTATGTGGTTGTTCCTTACTTTAACATAAAACTCTCATAGATATTAACACAGTAACTGTAAATAATAACAACTATTCTGGGCTATATAATTAGTAACCTGAATGATCTATCACCTATCCGTTGTTTTAGAGCTAATTTAGACTAATAAGCTGTACACCTAAATGTCTTCTCCCCTGCTCCCTTCCCCCTCCTCCTCCTCCTCAGACCGCTGTACCCTGACCTTTGACCCTCGCACGGTCAACGGTCACCTGCTCCTCTCCAGGGAGAACCTACGGGTGCCTCTTCCCACCATAATCTTTGACCCCTACATCTCTCCCCCAGGTGACCTACGAGGGCATCCCCAGGAAGGAAAAGGGGAAACAGTGTATGGTGGGAATGAACGATCTTCCCTGGAGCCTCCAGCTGGATGAGTGCCAGTTGAGCGCCTGGCACAATGGGTGCCGGGAAACGATGGCTGGCCACTCCCACCACTCCCACGCGGCTGCATGCCTTCCACTGTGCCTTCACTCAGGAGCTGTTCCCTGCCTGTTGGATAGGGGCGTCAGCATCACCCTCTGCTTGCCACGATGACAACACGAAAGGGAATGACCGTGACCTAACAATCTCATATGGGATTAGTCTCCATAACCATAGACTTCGATAGACATCGCATCATTGTATCTGTCCCATTATGGTGTCTGCAAGAGCACAGGCAGCGCCATTGAGGCCATCTCCATTTTGAAGTAGTCCATTGTCATTTTCTTCTTCTACTGCTTCTATGAGTTGGCAAACAAACTGAAAGGGTGCACACTGCCACCTAGAGTGTGTTTGAACAGGTATAAAGCCAAGGTTGGCGATTTACTGCCACCTGCAGTTATGGCATTTTTTTACATTTACATTTACATTTTTACATTTTAGTCATTTAGCAGACGCTCTTATCCAGAGCGACTTACAGGAGCAATTAGGGTTAAGTTCCTTGCTCAAGGGCACATTTACGTCATTTAGCAGACGCTCTTATCCAGAGCGACTACAAATTGGTGCATTCACCCTATAGCCAGTGGGATAACCACTTTACAATTATACAATTTTTTTTTTTTTTTTTTTTTTTTTTGGGGGGGGGGGTGGGGGGGTAGAAGGATTACTTTATCCTATCCCAGGTGTTCCTTAAAGAGGTGGGGTTTCAAATGTCTCCGGAAGGTGGTGAGTGACTCCGCTGTCCTGGCGTCGTGAGGAAGCTTGTTCCACCATTGGGGTGCCAGAGCAGCGAACAGCTTTGACTGGGCTGAGCGGGAACTATGCTTCCGCAGAGGAAGGGGAGCCAGCAGGCCAGAGGTGGATGAACGCAATGCCCTCGCCTGGGTGTAGGGACTGATCAGAGCCTGAAGGTACGGAGGTGCCGTTCCCCTCACTGCTCCATAGGCAAGCACCATGGTCTTGTAACGGATGCGAGCTTCAACTGGAAGCCAGTGGAGTGTGCAGAGGAGGGGGGTGACGTGAGAGAACTTGGGAAGGTTGAACACCAGACGGGCTGCGGCATTCTGGATGAGTTGTAGGGGTTTAATGGCACAGGCAGGGAGCCCAGCCAACAGCGAGTTGCAGTAATCCAGACGGGAGATGACAAGTGCCTGGATTAGGACCTGTGCCGCTTCCTGTGTAAGGCAGGGTCGTACTCTCCGAATATTGTAGGATCGGGTCACCGCCTTGATGTTAGCGGAGAACGACAGGGTGTTGTCCAGGGTCACGCCAAGGCTCTTCGCACTCTGGGAGGAGGACACAACGGAGTTGTCAACCGTGATGGCGAGATCATGGAACGGGCAGTCCTTCCCCGGGAGGAAGAGCAGCTCCGTCTTGCCAGGGTTCAGCTTGAGGTGGTGATCCGTCATCCATACTGATATGTCGGCCAGACATGCAGAGATGCGATTCGCCACCTGGTTATCAGAAGGGGGAAAGGAGAAGATTAGTTGTGTATCGTCAGCGTAGCAATGATAGGAGAGGCCATGTGAGGCTATGACAGAGCCAAGTGACTTGGTGTATAGGGAGAAAAGGAGAGGGCCTAGAACTGAGCCCTGGGGGACACCAGTGGTGAGAGCACGTGGTGCGGAGACAGCTTCTCGCCACGCCACTTGGTAGGAGCGACCGGTCAGGTAGGACGCAATCCAGGAGTGAGCCGCGCCGGAGATGCCCAGCTCGGAGAGGGTGGAGAGGAGGATCTGATGGTTCACTGTATCAAAGGCAGCAGACAGGTCTAGAAGGACAAGAGCAGAGGAGAGAGAGTTAGCTTTAGCAGTGCGGAGAGCCTCCGTGACACAGAGAAGAGCAGTCTCAGTTGAATGACCAGTCCTGAAACCTGACTGGTTTGGATCAAGAAGGTCATTCTGAGAGAGATAGCAAGAGAGTTGGCTAAAGACGGCACGCTCAATAGTTTTGGAAAGAAAAGAAAGAAGGGATACTGGTCTGTAGTTGTTGACATCAGTGGGATCGAGTGTTGGTTTTTGAGAAGGGGTGCAACTCTCGCTCTCTTATTGACGGAAGGGACATGGCCAGCGGTCAAGGATGAGTTGATCAGCGAGGTGAGGTAGGGGAGAAGGTCACCGGAGATGGTCTGGAGAAGAGAGGAGGGGATGGGGTCAAGCGGGCAGGTTGTTGGGCGGCCTGCAGTCACTAGTCGCAAGATTTTATCTGGAGAGAGAGGGGAGAAAGAAGTCAAAGCATAGGGTAGGGCAGTGTGAGCAGGACCAGCAGTGTCATTAGACTTAACAAACGAGGATCGGATGTCGTCAACCTTCTTTTCAAAGTGGTTGACAAAGTCATCCACAGAGAGGGAGGAGGGGGGGGGGGGGATTCAGCAGTGAGGAGAATGTGGCAAAGAGCTTCCTAGGATTAGAGGCAGATGCTTGGAATTTAGAGTGGTAGAAAGTGGCCTTAGCAGCAGAAACAGATGAAGAAAATGTAGAGAGGAGGGAGTGAAAAGATGCCAGGTCGGCAGGGAGTTTAGTTTTCTTCCATTTCCGCTCAGCTGCCCGGAGCTCTGTTCTGTGAGCTCGCAATGAGTCATCAAGCCACAGAGCTGGAGGGGAGGACCTAGCCGGCCGGGAGGATAGGGGACACAGGGAGTCAAAGGATGCAGAAAGGGAGGAGAGGAGGGTTGAGGAGGCAGAATCAGGAGATTGGAGGGAGAACGATTGAGCAGAGGGAAGAGATGATAGGATGGAAGAGGAGAGAGTAGTGGGAGAGAGAGAGCGAAGGTTGCGGCGGTGCGTTACCATCTGTGTAGGGGCAGAGTGAGTAGTGTTGGAGGAGAGCGAGAGAGAAAAGGATACAAAGTAGTGGTCGGAGACATGGAGGGGAGTTGCAGTGAGATTAGTAGAAGAGCAACATCTAGTAAAGATGAAGTCAAGCGTATTGCCTGCCTTGTGAGTGGGGGGGGGATGGTGAGAGGGTGAGGTCAAAAGAGGAGAGGAGTGGAAAGAAGGAGGCAGAGAGAAATGAGTCAAATGTAGACGTGGGGAGGTTGAAATCCCCCAAAACTGTGAAGGGTGAGCCATCCTCAGGAAAGGAACTTATCAAGGCGTCAAGCTCATTGATGAACTCTCCAAGGGAACCTGGAGGGCGATAGATGACAAGGATATTAAGCTTAAATGGGCTAGTGACTGTGACAGCGTGGAATTCAAATGAGGAGATAGACAGATGGGTTAGGGGAAAAATTGAGAATGACCACTTGGGAGAGATGAGGATTCCTGTGCCACCACCCCTCTGACCAGATGCTCTCGGGGTATGCGAGAACACATGGTCAGACGAGGAGAGAGCAGTAGGAGTAGCAGTGTTTTCAGTGGTAATCCATGTTTCCGTCAGCGCCAGGAAGTCGAGGGACTGGAGGGTAGCATAGGCTGGGATGAAGTCAGCCTTGTTGGCGGCAGAACGGCAGTTCCAGAGGCTGCCTGAGACCTGGAACTCCAGGTGTGTGGTGCGTGCAGGGACCACCAGGTTAGAGAGGCAGCAGCCACGCGGTGTGAGGCGTTTGTGTAGCCTGTGCGGAGAGGAGAGAACAGGGATAGGCAGAGGCATAGTTGACAGGCTGCAGCAGATGGCTTCAATAATGCAGAGGAGATCGGAATGAAATGAACTAAACATCAGGGAAAGGAGAGAGCAGGCCTCCCTCACCAAAAAAAATAAAATATATATAACTCTCCCAACTTCCACATCAGAAACTATAATTGTTTCACTGAACCACCCGAGTAAAACTCTCCCAACTTCCACTTTAGAAATTAGAATTGTTGTAAACTACAGCAGACTGTTATCAGTAGCTGTAATTAAGTACAGCAGCTACCAACCACCTAACGTTAATGCCTCGGATGAGGTTAGAAAAACAGCTGAATGGTAGCAGCTAGCTGGCTCAATCACAGGTACTCTTAAGCATGAAATAACATTGGAAACAATTAACCACAGTTGCAAAAAGTTACCAGTATAATTCATTGGCTGATCCCCCGTGGTGACCTGGATGGAATTCTGTGATCATTCCTTAACCTATAGGAAGTCCCACCCCATCCCCCCTTTTGCCCTCAGAAAAGCCTACATTTGTCGGGGCATGGACTCTACAGGGATACTGGCCCATGTTAACTCCAATGCTTTCCACAGTTGTGTCAAGTTGGCTGGGTGTCCTTTGGGTGGTGGACAATTCTTGATACACACGGGAAACCCCAGCAGTGTTACAGTTCTTGACACAAACCAGTGTGCCTGCCACCTAATAACATACCCCGTTCATAGGCACTTAAATGTTTTGTCTTGCCCATTCACTCTCTGAATGGCACACATACACATACACAATCCATGTCTCAATTGTCTCAAGGCTTAACACTCCTTCTTTAACCTGTCTCCTCCCCTTCATCTACACTGATTGAAGTGGATTTAACAAGTGACATCAATAAGGGATCATAGCTTTCACCTGGATTCACCTGGTCAGTCTATGTCATGGAAAGAGTTCTTCATGTTTTGTATACTCAGTGTATATAAAGATGATATCTCTATCATTCTCTATGGGCTAGGTAGAGCAAGAACCATATTGTCTATACTTGTGTCACTAACCTTGGTCTAGGGGAGTAATTACATATATAGAGGGAAGCGAGCTAGTTATTTCGATTGAATCCCAGCCCCTGTTCCAGTTGGATACTAGGACACTGATGCCTGGATGGGTGAAAGCAATATGGCCTTCCATTATGCTCCGTGGAGTTGCCTCCATATTCCCTTCAACTATCCAGACTTCTAAGATCAGTTAGTTTGGGAAAGTACTAGGATGTATGTAGGAAAGTAAGTCATTTAGGCGTATTACGGAACTATCCTGTGTATGTGAGACATTTCCTTCTCCGACTGTAGTCTGCAACATCCATTTTTCCCATAGTGAGATAATTTAGCCAAGTCAGCATTTTAGAAACAAAATCCTTAACCTGGTGAGACCCCAGGTTGCGAAAATGCAACAGGCCCTCAAACTCATGTCAAACACTACATAGTTTATCTCCTTAGACCCGTATGTACACTGAACAAAAATTTTAACGCAACATGTAAAGTGTTGGTCAAGGATTATTTATTTTTTTATTCCTTGATGTGATGTGGTGGGTGAGTGAGTGTGTTCTAGAATGTTCAGAAGAGTGACATTCAGGACATGACATAATAGGCCAAATGCTCTATACACACACACACACACACACACACACACACACAGGCAGTAGCAGTAGTAGCATATAGCCAAGATAATCTTTCCATGTACACTGAACAAAAACATATTGTAAACGCAACATGCAAACATTTAAAAGATTTTACTGAGTTACAGTTCATATAAGGAAATCAGTCAATTTAAATACATAAATTAGGCCCTAATCTAATCTGTGGCGTTGTGTTGTGTGACAAAACTGCACATTTTAGAGTGGTATTTTATTGTCCCCAGCACAAGGTGCACCTCTGTATTGATCATGCTGTTTAATCAGCTTCTTGATATGCCACACCTGTCTGTCACGGTTTCGGCCGAGGCTGCTCCTCCTCCTTGTTCGGGCAGGCTTCGGCGGTCGTCGTCCCCGGAGTACTAGCTGCCACCGTTCGATGTTTCATGTTTGTTTGGTTTTGTCTGTTTGTACACCTGTCCCTTGTTAGTGTTTGATTTTGTTTCCTATTTAGTTATCGTGTGTTGGGTCAGGTGTTATGTGTGATTGTTTTTTGTCAAGCTGTTGCTCTCTGGATTTACTCTCGTGTTTTGTTGTGTTTCGAGAGTCCGCACTGTGTGCGCTATCGTTGTTTTACGCACTGTGTTTATTTGTGCGTAATTTGTATTTTGCCTCCCGGTTGGGTTGGCTGTTCGCCTGTTTGGTGCTGCTTTCGTTGACTAAAGTCTGTTCACGAACGCCCGTGTTTCCTGCGCTTGATTTCCACACCGCATCTACACTCAGCTACTGACAGAATCACACATCTACCCATGGAATCAGCAGGAGCAACCGCGCCAACGGACATCATGGAGGACCGATTTCGTGGGCAGGAGGACAGGATCAACCAGATCGGTCACGCCCTGGATCGGGTGATGAACACTCTCCACCGATGGGAAAGCAGCGGGGTACCCACGCCCCCACCTACCGGACCATCCCCATCGGTCAGTCCTCCTGTCCCCCTTCCGGAACCCAGCGGGATTCGGCTCTCGCTCCCGAGGGCGTACGACGGCTCCGCTGCCGGGTGTCAAGGGTTCCTGCTGCAAGTGGAGCTCTACCTCGCCACCGTACACCCGGCGCCCTCAGGACACGAGAGCGTCTCCGCCCTCATCTCCTGTCTCACCGGCAAGGCGTTGGAGTGGGCCAACGCCGAATGGAGGAGAATAGACGCCGCTACTATTACCTATGCGGAGTTCTCCCGCCGCTTCCGTGCCGTGTTTGACCATCCACCAGAAGGGAAGGCGGCGGGGGAGCGTCTGTTCTACCTCCGACAGGGGATGAGGAGCGCACAGAATTTTGCTTTGGAGTTCCGGACTCTAGCGGCAGATGCAGGGTGGAATGAGCGGGCCCTCATAGACCCCTTCCGCTGCAGCCTCCGGGAGGACGTCCAGAGAGAGTTGGCGTGCAGGGATACCACGTTGTCGTTTGACCAACTGGTCGACATGGCCATTCGGCTGGACACCCTGGTCGCCACCCGTGGACGTCCCGGGTGGGGGTTGCCCATTCCACCTTCCGGCACCTCCGAGCCGAGCCCTATGGAGCTCGGAGGTGCTGGCGCTAGAGAACGGAGGAGTAGGAACCCGAGGGGGGCCGTTCCCTGCACCAACTGTGGCCGTGGAGGGCACACCGCGGCTAGGTGTTGGGGAAGGTTCCCCGGTGGAGGTGAAGGCAGGCCACGCATTGGGGAGTCCTCCCAGGTGAGTAGGCGCCCTACTTACCCAGAGCTTTCTGTCGTTCACATAACCTTGCCTGTTTGTTTCCCACAGGTTGCACCTCGTTCCCAGCATAAGGCGCTAGTAGATTCAGGCGCAGCTGGGAATTTTGTAGATCGCCAGTTCTGTGTAGAGTTAGGGATTCCTCTCCTTCCCATTGATATGCCTTTCCCTGTACATGCCCTAGATAGCCGTCCGTTAGGATCTGGGTTAATTAGGGAGGTCACAGCGCCCCTTAGGATGAAGACGCAGGGGGGTCATGAGGAGACGATTCAGCTCTATCTGATTGACTCTCCTGCGTATCCGGTGGTGCTGGGACTTCCCTGGTTGATTACCCATGATCCTACTATTTCGTGGCGAGAGAAAGCTCTTAAAGGGTGGTCTGTTCAGTGTGAGGGGCTATGTCTGGGTGTTTCCATAGGGGCGACCTCGGTGGAGAGTCCAAATCAAATGCCCGCACTGCATATTCCCCCCGAGTATGAGGATTTGACATTGGTGTTTAGTAAGACAAGGGCGGCGCAGCTGCCGCCTCATAGACGGGGGGATTGTGCGATAGATCTCCAGTTAGGAGCAGCACTCCCGCGGAGCCATGTGTATCCCTTGTCTCAAGAGGAGAGGAAGGCGATGGAAACTTACATCGCCGAGTCTCTGAGACAGGGATACATACGGGCCTCCACTTCACCCGCTTCCTCAAGCTTCTTTTTTGTGAAGAAAAAAGATGGAGGTTTGCACCCGTGTATTGATTACCGCGGTCTCAATCAGATTACGGTGAAGTACAGTTATCCACTTCCTCTGATTGCGACTATGACGGAGTCATTACACGGTGCTCAGTTCTTCACAAAATTGGATCTCAGGAGCGCATATAACTTGGTGCGCATTAGAGAGGGCGATGAATGGAAGACAGCATTTAGCACGACCTCCGGTCATTACGAGTATCTCGTCATGCCATATGGGTTAATGAATGCTCCCTCAGTCTTCCAATCCTTTGTAGATGAGATTTTCCGGGACATGCAGGGGCAGGGAGTAGTCGTGTACATAGACGATATTCTGGTGTACAGTTCTACCCGAGCTGAGCATGTAGCCCTGGTGCGCCGAGTGTTGAGGAGACTGTTGGAGCATGACCTATATGTCAAGGCAGAGAAATGTCTGTTCTTTCAGAAGTCGGTCTCCTTTTTGGGTTATCAGTTGTCTGCGTCAGGGGTGAAGATGGAGGTTGACCGGGTGTCAGCTGTGCGTAATTGGCAAACCCCAACCACTGTGAAAGAGGTGCAACAGTTCTTGGGTTTTGCGAATTATTACCGGAGGTTTATCCGGGGTTTTGGACAGGTGGCAGCTCCCATAACGTCTCTGTTGAAGGGGGGTCCGGTGCGCTTGCGGTGGTCAGCTGAGGCGGACAGGGCTTTTGGGAGACTGAAGGACCTGTTTACCTCGGCGCCGGTGTTGGCGCATCCGGATCCCGCGTTACCATTCCAGGTAGAGGTAGACGCGTCCGAGGCCGGTATTGGGGCCGTCCTCTCACAACGGTCTGGCACACCACTTAAGCTCCGCCCCTGTGCTTTTTATTCTAAGAAGCTCAGTCCGGCGGAGCGGAATTATGACGTAGGGGACAGGGAGCTGTTAGCCGTGGTACACCCTTTCCTCATTTTGACGGACCACCGTAACCTGGAGTACATCCGGGCAGCTAGGAGACTGAATCCTCGCCAGGCCCGCTGGACTATGTTTCTAGCCCGGTTTGTGTTTAAAATCACTTACATCCCTGGGTCCCAGAACGGGAAGGCAGATGCCCTGTCTCGGCGGTATGACACGGAGGAGAGGTCCGTTGAGCCCACTCCCATACTACCAAAGTCTTGTTTGGTGGCACCGGTGGTATGGGAGGTCGATGCAGAGATCGAGTCCTCCACAGTGTCCAGTGGGTCGGACGTACGTTCCGCTCGAGGTACGCGATCGCCTCATTTATTATCTTAAAGGTCCCCCTCCTCTGGACATCCAGGTATCGGCCGGACAGTTCACTGCCTTAGCACTAAGTACTGGTGGCCAACGTTAGCCAGGGATGTGAGGGTTTATGTCTCCTCCTGTTCGGTGTGTGCACAGTGTAAGGCGCCCAGACATTTGCCCAGGGGTAAGCTACAACCCCTGCCCGTTCCACAACGACCCTGGTCCCACCTCTCGGTGGACTTTGTTACAGACCTTCCCCCCTCACAGGGGAATACTACCATCCTGGTCGTTGTGGATCGGTTCTCGAAGGCCTGTCGTCTCCTTCCCATGCCGGGTCTCCCTACTGCCCTACAGACCGCTGAGGCTCTGTTTACCCATGTCTTCCGGCATTACGGGGTACCCGAGGATATAGTGTCTGATCGAGGCCCCCAGTTCACCTCCAGAGTGTGGAGAGCCTTTATGGAACGGTTGGGGGTTTCGGTGAGCCTTACCTCGGGTTACCACCCGGAGAGTAATGGGCAGGTTGAACGTGTCAACCAGGATGTGGGTAGGTTTCTGAGGTCTTATTGCCAGGGCCGGCCGGAGGAGTGGGCGAGATACGTTCCGTGGGCCGAGATGGCGCAGAACTCTCTCCGCCACTCCTCCACCCAACTAACCCCTTTCCAGTGTGTGTTAGGGTACCAGCCGGATCTGGCACCTTGGCACGAGAGCCAGATCGAGGCCCCTGCGGTGGATGAGTGGGTGCGGCGCTCGGAGGAGACATGGAACGCTGCCCACGTCCATCTGCAGCGGGCCATCCGTCGGCATAAGACGAGCGCCGATCTCCACCGCAGTGAGGGGCCTGTATACGCACCTGGAGATCGAGTCTGGCTCTCGACCAGAAACCTGCCCCTCCGCCTGCCCTGCCGGAAGCTGGGTCGGCGGTTTGTGGGGCCATTCAAAGTCCTGAGGAGGTTGAACGAGGTGTGTTACAGGTTAGAACTGCCTATTGATTACAGGAATATTAACCCCTCGTTCCATGTGTCTCTCCTCAGGCCGGTGGTAGCTGGTCCACTCCAGGACTATGAGATAGAGGAGATTCCTCCGCCCCCGTTGGACATCGAGGGGGCTCCGGCGTACACTGTGAGGTCCATCCTTGATTCGAGACGCCGGATGGGGGGTCTCCAATATCTCGTGGAGTGGGAGGGGTACGGCCCGGAGGAGCGGTGCTGGGTGCCGAGGAGGGACATATTAGACCTGTCCCTGCTGACCGAGTTCCATCGGGGTCATCCTACGCGCCCTGCTCCGCGTCGTCCTGGTCGTCCCCGAGGCCGGGATCGGCGCACGGCTGGGGCCGCGCGTCAAGGGGGGGGGTACTGTCACGGTTTCGGCCGAGGCTGCTCCTCCTCCTTGTTCGGGCAGGCTTCGGCGGACGTCGTCCCCGGAGTACTAGCTGCCACCGTTCGATGTTTCATGTTTGTTTGGTTTTGTCTGTTTGTACACCTGTCCCTTGTTAGTGTTTGATTTTGTTTCCTATTTAGTTATCGTGTGTTGGGTCAGGTGTTATGTGTGATTGTTCTTTGTCAAGCTGTTGCTCTCTGGATTTACTCTCGTGTTTTGTTGTGTTTCGAGAGTCCGCACTGTGTGCGCTATCGTTGTTTTACGCACTGTGTTTATTTGTGCGTAATTTGTATTTTGCCTCCCGGTTGGGTTGGCTGTTCGCCTGTTTGGTGCTGCTTTCGTTGACTAAAGTCTGTTCACGAACGCCCGTGTTTCCTGCGCTTGATTTCCACACCGCATCTACACTCAGCTACTGACACTGTCAGGTGGATGTATTATCTTGGCAAAGGAGAAATGCTCACTAACAGGGATGTGAACACATTTGTGCACTAATTTTAAGATAAATAATATTTTTGTGCGTATGGAACATTTCTGGGATCTTTTGTTTCAGCTCATGAAAAATGGGACCAACACTTTACGTGTTGCGTTCATATTTTTGTTCAGTATAGTTAGTTGGACTAGGATCAGGGATTCGCTCCTATACTACCTAGACATTATGGTCCCTATCAACACAAAGTTCAAGTTTCATATTACACCATATTCCCTATATACAAGGGTGACATTTCAGATTTGTACCATAAGTCAAACTTCACCAACTCTTATGTATTTAAAAACTGTTTTTTAAGGTTAATTCAGGCTAGTCTCTTTGCAATAACATTTATTTTTCAACAGAGACCTGGTCATATGATCGACTGCTACCCTCTCATATTTAAGTTGTCACATTAAAAACCTGTACAGACAAATAATAAATAAACAAATAATAGTGTCCAGTACAGGCCGTGAGAAGGAGGGGTGGGAGCTGAGATACAGGCGCTCTTCTTGTCTTCAGCAGGGGAGTAGGGTGGAGGTTTGTCCTGGAGAAGATGTTTTCATACATTCCCCTAATTTATTTGGACAGTGAAGCTAAGACTTTTAATTTGTCTCTATACTCCAGCATTTTGGATCTGAGATCAAGTGTTTCATGTGAGGCGACAGTACAGAATGTCACCTTTTATTTGAGGGTATTTTCATTCATATCTGTTTTAGAAATGAAAGCATTTTATGTATCTAGTCCCCCCATTTGAATGTATCATAATTAATTGGACAAACATCAAGCTTGTGACCAATATTCCCTCTAATCTATTTTAGCACTGAGCAAATTTCAGGTCGGCTGAGCGCAAACTTGAACGTTTTGAAAATTCTGTGCAACTTCCAACGAGTGTTAACTGTGAACACTGAGGCTGTGCCCGCTTTAACTTACTGTTTTAACAGTGGCCAAGTAGGCTACTATGGCTATTTGATCATAATGTAGGCCTACTGTCAAAAACAATGGAGAAAATGCATCTCATAACATTTAACATGGAAATAGCTGTTCAATCATTCAGCCTACAGAAGCAGCCAATGTGTGGTGTTCAATGTAGGCCTACATTCCATGAGACTTTTGAAAAAAACATGCAGGGCTTGACATTAACCTCTATGAGATCGGTGTCCCGTATACGGGACGGTTGAATTAACGTGCGCTAATGTGATTAGCATGACTGTTGTAAGTATCAGCAAACTTTCCAGGACATAGACATCTATCATATGGGCAGAAAACTTAAATTCCTGTTAATCTAACTGCACTGTCCAATTTACAGTAGCTATTACAGTGAAAGAATACCATGTTATTGTTTGAGGAGAGTGCACAACAAATGTATCACGGCAACTGGTTTGATCAATTCACCTCTGAAGGTAAATAATGTACTTACATTCAGTAATCTTGCTCTGTTTTGTCATCCTAAAGGTCTCAGAGATAAAATGTAGCATAGTTTTGTTTGATAAAATCAATTTTTATATTCAAATGTAGGAACTGGGTTCTACAGTTTGAACCCCTGCTGTCTCTGGCTCCACACCCACCCCGCCATCTAGATGTGTGAAAGTTAATGTATAAGCTAGTTGTCACGATTGTCATACACAGAGGACCAAGGCGCAGCGTGGAATGCGAACATACTTTTAATTTGAATGATCACACGAACAAAACAACAAACGATACAAAACGTGAAGTCCTTGGTTACAATACAAACCATACGGAACAAGATCCCACAACACACTGTGGAAAACAGGCTGCCTAAGTATGGTTCCCAATCAGAGACAACAAGCAACAGCTGATACAAGTTGCCTCTGATTGAGAACCACACCGGCCAACATAGAAACAAAAGAACTAGATAATAACCCTAGCACACAAAACACATAGAAACCACACACCCTGGCTCAACATAACAGAGTCCCAGAGCCAGGGCGTGACAGTACCCCCCCCCCCCCCCCCCCCCAAAGGCGCGGACTGCGACCGCGCCAAACATAAACCGAACAGGGGAGGGCCGGGTCGGCATTCCTCCTCGGAGGCGGTTCCGGCTCCGGGCTTGACCCCCACCCTCCAACCAACCCCCCAAAGCGCCCCTGGTCCGGTCTGGCCCTGCTGGCCGGAGCTGGACTGAACACTGGTGGAGCGGATTGCTCTAGCTCCGGGGTGGAGCAGCTGACCGGTGCCGGACCAGGCACCGGTGGAACAGGCACGGGCTGTGCCGGACTGACGACGCGCACCACAGGCTTGGTGCGGGGAGCAGGGACGGGCCGGACCGGGCTGACGACGCGCACCATTGGCTTGGTGCGGGGAGCAGAGACGGGCCGAACCGGGCTGACGAAGCGCACCACTGGCTTGGTGCGGGGAGCAGGAACAGGCCGGACCGGGCTGACGACGCGCACCATTGGCTTGGTGCGGGGAGCAGGGACGGGCCGAACCGGGCTGACGAAGCGCACCACTGGCTTGGTGCGGGGAGCAGGAACAGGCCGACCGGGCTGACGACGCGCACCATTGGCTTGGTGCGGGGAGCAGGGACGGGCCGAACCGGGCTGACGAAGCGCACCACTCGCTTGGTGCGGGGAGCAGGAACAGGCTGGACCGGGCTGACGACGCGCACCACAGGCTTGGTGCGGGGAGCAGGGACGGGCCGAACCGGGCTGACGAAGCGCACCACTGGCTTGGTGCGGGGAGCAGGAACAGGCCGGACCGGGCTGACGACGCGCACCACAGGCTTGGTGCGAGGGGCAGGAACATGCCGGACCGGGCTGGCGACGCGCACCACAGGCTCGGTGCGAGGGACAGGAACAAGCCGGACTGTACTGGGGACACACACCACTGGCCCTACGCGGGGATCAGGAACGGGCCGGACCGGACTGGCAAAACAAACCAGAAATAGAATAGTGGAGGACGGAAGCTAGCTGTCCTCCGGCTACACCATGGTGCTACCCTACATAGTGCTGTTGAGGCTACTGTAGACCTTTGCAAAATACTGTGTTTTAATCAGTTATTTGGTGATGTGATTATATTGAGTATAGATTTATCTAAAAAGGATCACTTTTTTAATGTTTTACCATTTACATTTTCATGAAATTCACTGAGGAGGATGGCCCTCCCCTTCTTCCTCTGAAGAGCCTCCACTGGTATTGACTGCAGCTGAAATACTTCCTGAGGAGACTATAGATGGCATCTGGGTTAGCTAGAATGTCACTATTCCTGATTCCGATTGAGACTACATCTTCTGCTCTTCCCTTGAGATGGATGAGAATCTCTCAGGCCTGTTCCTCTATTTTCATGTGTCCCTTTTTAATAAAGTTTATCATGGCCTCTTCCCATTCATCAAATGTAATTGTGTCTTATCTCTCCCCTCTAAAGGAAGGTGGTTCTTTGACTTTTCTTTGGGCAACTACTTGCCCAAAGAGAAGTCTAGAACTTGGCTAACTGGAGGGTCAGGTCTGTGTCTTGGTTCACTTTGGCTAGTGGCTGTAGCTCCTGTTGGGCTACTAGAACTGAAGTGCATGATAATGCTATCAGCTAGCTGCTGTCCTATCTGTTGGACTATGATACTCATCTGGCCTATTAGCACTGCATCGTCATTGGGGTTAGGAGTGGAGGTGCTAACAACCTGGGGCCTAGGTGAGTTGACTGCATGATGACAATGAGAAGCTGCATTGTCCCCACTGACTAAAGGAACTTCACCTGCAATTTCACTACCATTGACATCACCACACACACTAGGACTACCAGTTGGGAAAGGAATAGATAACCCCAACACACCCCTTCCCCTACCAACATTGACAGGTGTTAGCAAATCTGAAAAACAAATACGGTTGAAACTCAACAAATACGGTAGCTCAAAATGAAAGTTGATAAAAAAAATATTTTGTAGCAAAATTTGAAATTGTGTTTTTTACATTGGATAAAAGTAGAGACTCAGAGCTAGAAAATTGTGTATCATACACTACAGTTGAGGAAAAATTTGAAATTAATTATGCGTTGAAAATTGGTAAACTTGTAACCTAACTTATGAGAAAATTGCCTTTGAATGTTTTGTACACCTTATGGAGACCTCTTCTTTGTCTACACCCATTCAGCATCGTTCACACCCTCTCAAGCTTTAGCCCCACCCATCTCTTTAAGGTATGATCCGAGCGTCCTGTCCTAACAACAGCAGTCAAGCTAACTGGCTAGCTTGCTAGCTACTTCCAGACACAAATGAGAGAACAGCTCACTCTGACCATTTTACTCGCCCTAGCAGAGCTGGTTAGGATGTTTTTATGTTTTCCAGAGCGTTGGTGACTGCAACTGTGCTGCTGGCAACAATTTACGCTTTTTTGCAAACGTCTACTGACACCGGCCATATTCCATGGGTGTTGAGCGTTCGTAATTTCGTCAGTCATTATGCGCTCTGGCACACTCAGACGAGAGTTCTCTGAAATCGGAGTAGATAGCCAGAGCAAATTTAAAAGCTACATCTATCAACCTTGCCACCAGAGGTCTCTTCACAGTCCCCAAGTCCAGAACAGACTATGGGAGGCACACAGGACTACATAGAGCAATGACTACATGGAACTCTATTCCACATCAGGTAACTGATGCAAGCAGTAGAATCAAATTTAAAACATTTCTAAAAATACACCTTATGGAACAGTGGGATTGTGAAGCAACACAAACATAGGCACAGACACATGCATACACACACATGATAACATACGTTCTATACACACACGTACACATGGATTATGTGTTGTAGATATGTGATAGTGGATTATGGGCCTGAGGGGGCACACTTTATGTTGTAAATTCTGTAATGAATGTATTGTAATGTTTTAAAAATTAATTTTGTTGGACCCCAGGAAGAGCTAATGGGTACAAATATCTACCTCAAATACCTTGTAACCCTGCACACTGATCTGGAACTGGTACTCCTTGTATATAGCTTTATTCTTGGGTATTTTATTCCTCGTCAAACATTAAAGGAACAGTTGTCTCCATGTCTCGTCCGTACCTGGTAGGAGTACTCGGGTGGGGGTCCCGCGGAGTTCATGTCAAGGCGTGCTGAAGGTGGGTGTGGTGTATGAATCATGCGCAGAACGCAGAGGCTCAGTCCAAAGGCTTTAGTGCAATATATATAAAAGACAGAAGCACAATAAGCCCGAAGGCGAATACACGGCGCACACAGGCGACAAAACAAACGGAGCACAAACATGTGCAAAAATAACCTCTCCAAAACACTGGATGGAAAATGTAGCTCCAAACACGAAACAGAAGCGCAATCACACACAACGACAAGCACACACAACGAGAACTAAATAGGACACTAACGAGGACTAACAAGACACAGGTGTACAACATCCAGACAAAACCAAACGAACATGAAACATAGATCGGTGGCAGCTAGTACTCCGGGGACGACGACCGCCGAAGCCTGCCCGAACCAGGAGGAGGAGCAGCCTCGGCCGAAACCGTGACAGTACCCCCCCCCCTTGACGCGCGGCTCCAGCCATGCGCCGATCCCGGCCTCGGGGACGACCAGGAGGACGCGGAGCAGGGCGCGCGGGATGGTCCCGGTGGAACTCCGACAGGAGAGATGGGTCTAGGATGTCCTTCCGCGGCACCCCTCCCACTCCACGAGATACTGGAGACCCCCCATCCGGCGTCTAGAGTCCAAGATGGACCGAACGGTGTACGCCGGAGCCCCCTCGATGTCCAGTGGGGGCGTAGGAGTCTCCCCTATCTCATTGTCCTGGAGTGGAGCAGCTAACACCGGCCTGAGAAGAGACACATGGAACGAGGGGTTTTTAATATTCTTATACTCAACAGGTAGATGTAACCTATAACACACCTCGTTCAATTTTCTCAGGACTTTAAAGGGCCCCACAAACCGCCGACCCAGCTTCCGGCAGGGCAGGCGGAGGGGTAGGTTTCTGGTAGAGAGCCAGACTCGATCTCCGGGTGCGTACACCGGCCCCTCACTGCGGTGGAGATCGGCGCTCGCCTTGTGACGAAGGACGGCCCGCTGCAGGTGGACGTGGGCAGCGTTCCACGTCTCTTCCGAGCGCCTCATCCAATCATCCACCGCAAGGGCCTCGATCTGGCTCTGCTGCCAAGGTGCCAGAACCGGCTGGTAACCTAACACACATTGGAAGGGGGTTAGGTTAGTAGAGGAGTGGCGGAGAGAGTTCTGGGCCATCTCGGCCCAGGGAATGTACCGTGCCCACTCCTCCGGCCGGTCCTGGCAATACGACCTCAGAAACCTACCAACATCCTGGTTGACACGTTCTACCTGCCCGTTACTCTCCGGGTGGTACCCTGAGGTAAGGCTAACCGAGACCCCCAAACGCTCCATGAACGCTCTCCAAACACGAGAGGTAAACTGGGGGCCTCGATCAGACACTATATCCTCCGGTACCCCGTAATGCCGGAAGACGTGGGTAAATAGGGCCTCAGCGGTCTCTAGGGCAGTAGGAAGACCCGGCATAGGGAGAAGACGACAGGCCTTAGAGAACCGGTCCACAACGACCAGGATGGTGGTATTCCCCTGAGAGAGGGGAAGGTCTGTCTCAAAATCCACCGAGAGGTGGGACCATGGTCGTTGTGGAACGGGCAGGGGTTGTAACTTACCCCTGGGCAGATGTCGGGGCGCCTTACACTGGGCACACACCGAGCAGGAGGAGACATAAACCCTCACATCCCTAGCCAAAGTTGGCCACCAGTATTTAGGGCTAAGGCAATGCACCGTCCGGCCGATACCCGGATGTCCAGAGGAGGGTGACGTGTGAGCCCAGTAAATGAGTCGATCCCGAATCTCGAGCGGAACGTACTTCCGACCCTCAGGACACTGTGGAGGGCTGGGGTCGGTACGCAACGCTCGCTCGATTTCGGCATCGACCTCCCACACCACCGGTGCCACAAGGCAAGACTCCGGTAGTATGGGAGTGGGCTCAACGGACCTCTCCTCCGTGTCAACCGCCGGGACAGCGCATCCGCCTTACCATTCTGGGATCCCGGGAAGTACGTGATTTTAAATACGAACCTGGTGAGAAACATACTCCATCGAGCCTGGCGAGGGTTCAGTCTCCTCGCTGCCCGGATGTACTCCAGGTTCCGATGGTCAGTCAAAATGAGGAAAGGGTGTTGAGCCCCCTCAAGCCAATGCCTCCACACCTTAAGGGCTTGAACTACAGCTAACAGCTCCCTGTCCCCAACGTCATAGTTACGCTCCGCCGGGCTGAGCTTCTTTGAGTAAGAAGCACAGGGGCGGAGTTTAGGTGGCGTGCCGGACCGTTGAGAGAGAACGGCCCCTATACCAGCCTCAGACGCGTCTACCTCGACCTGAAAGGGTAATGCGGGATCCGGATGCGCCAGCACCGGAGCCGACGTAAACAGGTCCTTCAGTCTCCTAAAGGCCCTGTCCGCATCGGCTGACAACTGCAGGCGCACCGGACCCCCCTTCAGAAGGGATGTGATGGGAGCTGCCACCTGTCCAAAACCCCGGATAAACCTCCGGTAGTAATTCGCAAAGCCCAAAAACTGCTGCACCTCTTTTACAGTAGTTGGGGTTTGCCAATTACGCACAGCGGACACACGATCCACCTCCATTCTCACCCCTGACGCGGACAACCGATAACCCAAAAAGGAGACCGAATCCTGGAAAAACAGACATTTCTCTGCCTTGACATATAGGTCGTGCTCCAACAGCCTCCTCAATACACGACGCACCAGGGTTATATGCTCGGCTCGGGTAGACGAGTACACCAGAATGTCATCAATGTACACGACCACCCCTTGTCCCTGCATATCCCGGAAAATGTCATCTACGAAGGATTGGAAGACTGATGGAGCATTCATCAACCCATATGGCATGACGAGATATTCGAAATGACCTGACGTGGTACTAAAAGCTGTCTTCCATTCGTCACCCTTCCTAATGCGCACCAAGTTATACGCGCTCCTGAGATCCAGTTTTGTGAAAAACCGCGCTCCATGCAATGACTCCGTCATGGTCGCAATCAGAGGGAGTGGATAACTGTATTTCACAGTAATCTGATTGAGACCACGGTAATCAATGCACGGGCGCAACCCTCCATCTTTCTTTTTCACAAAAAAGAAGCTCGAGGAGGCGGGAGAAGTGGAGGGCCGAATGTATCCCTGTCTCAAAGATTCGGCTATGTAAGTCTCCATAGCTTTTCTCTCCTCTTGAGACAAAGGATACACATGGCTCCGTGGGAGCGCTGCTCCTGCCTGGAGATCAATCGCACAATCCCCCTGTCTATGATGAGGCAACTGCGTCGCCCCAGTTTTGCTAAACACGAGAGCTAAATCCCCATATTCAGGCGGAATGTGCAGTGCGGGCACTTGGTTTGGACTTTCCACCGAAGTCGCCCCCACGGAAACACCCAGACATCGCCCCTCGCACTGAGCAGACCACCCATCGAGAGCCCTCTGTTGCCACGAAATAGCAGGGTTATGGGTGCTTAACCAGGGAATCCCCAGCACCACTGGGTACGCAGGAGAGTCGATCAGATACAGCTGTATAGTCTCCTCATGACCCCCCTGCGCACACATCCGAAGTGGCGCTGTGATCTCCCTGATCAACCCCGACCCCAACGGGCGGCTATCTAAGGCATGAACGGGAAAAGGTTTGTCAACAGGTAGGAGAGGGATCCCTAACTCAAAACAAAACTTCCGATCAACAAAATTCCCAGCTGCGCCTGAATCTACTAGCGCCTTATGCTGGGAATGAAGTGCAACCTGTGGAAAACACACAGGTATACAAAAGTGCGCAACAGAAAGCTCTGGGTAAGTGGGACGTCTACTCACCTGGGAGGCCCCCCCAGTGCGTGGCCTGTTGTCTTCTCCCCCGGAGAACCATCCCCAGCACCTGGCCGCAGTGTGCCCTCCACGACCGCACTTGGTGCAGGAGACAGGCCCCCTCGGGCTCCTCCTCCTCCGTTCTCTAGCGCCGGCACCCCCGAGCTCCATAGGGCTCGGCTCGGAGGTGCCGGAGGGCGGAATGGACGGACTCCCCTCGGGCCAGCAGGGTGTCCAGACGGATGGACATATCGACCAATTGGTCGAAGGTAAGATGGGTATCCCTGCAGGCCAACTCATGTTGAACGTCCTCTCGTAGGCTACATCGAAAATGGTCGATGAGAGCCCGTTCATTCCACCCTGCATCCGCCGCTAGAGTCCGGTACTCTAGAGCGAACACCTGAGCTAGACGCTCCCCGCCGCTTTGCCCTCAGGTGGATGGTCGAACACGGCCTTGAAGCGGCGGGAGAACTCGGCGTAGGTGATGGTGTTGGCGTCCATCTTCCTCCACTCGGCGTTAGCCCACTCCAACGCCTTGCCCGTGAGACAGGAGATGAGGGCGGAAACGCTCTCGTATCCCGAGGGCACCGGGTGTACAGTGGCCAGGTAGAGCTCCACCTGCAGGAGGAACCCCTGACACCCGGCAGCTGTTCCGTCATACGCCCTCGGGAGCGAGAGCCGAATCCCCCTGGGTTCCGAACCTGGGACTGGTGGACCGACCGATGGGGTGGGCAGGGTAGGTGGAGGTGTGGGTACCCTGCTGGCCTCCCATCGGTGCAAGGTGTTGATTACCTCCTGTAGAGCGGACACCAGTTGTCTTATCTGGCCCTCTTGCCCACGGAGATGCTCCTCGAGCGACACAGGCGTCACTGCCGATCCTGCTGATTCCATTAAGGTGTGTGATTCTGTCAAGGCGTGCTGAAGGTGGGTGTGGTGTATGAATCATGCGCAGAACGCAGAGGCTCAGTCCAAAGGCTTTAGTGCAATATATATATAAAAGACAGAAGCACAATAAGCCCGAAGGCGAATACACGGCGCACACAGGCGACAAAACAAACGGCGCACAAACATGTGCAAAAATAACCTCTCCAAAACACTGGAGGGAAAATGTAGCTCCAAACACGAAACAGAAGCGCAAGCACACACAACGAGAACTAAATAGGACACTAACGAGGACTAACAAGACACAGGTGTACAACATCCAGACAAAACCAAACGAACATGAAACATAGATCGGTGGCAGCTAGTACTCCGGGGACGACGACCGCCGAAGCCTGCCCGAACCAGGAGGAGGAGCAGCCTCGGCCGAAACCGTGACAGTTCATCCCATTGGCTGGGGGAGGAGGGTAGGCATAGGCCTCATTGGCCATATATTTTCCAGAGAATCTACCAATTTTCCTTCCTGAGGAAATTGCAAGAAATTCTCGGGCTTCCCGGTATTCCCGTTCAAACCGAAAGTGCTATTTAAAAGCATATAATACCATTAAATAAAATCTGACATGATTATACCACTCTAAATGGAGAAATATGCACAATCTAAAGGGTTCTTTATGTATTTGTTGCAATTTAATCAACAATGTTCCCTCAAAGTCACCACACCATTTCATTGATGTAGCCTAGTTTTAACAGGCCTATGAAGCACTGATGGCCGACGGGTCAAATATGAGGTTAATACAGTACAAATTAATATTTTCAACCTACCTTTGAAAGATGCATTTTGGTCCTTTTCTCTCCCCTTGCACCTGGCTATCGAGGGAATTTGGGAAGGTTGTGGCTGTTTATACTTCACTTATTGTTATGATTTTGTCAGAGGAAACTAATCTGAATCTCCAATAATCAAACAGTTAAGCGGAGATTCAACAATGGATAGCGCCGCAGTTGATCAATTGCCCGTGAATCTAAACCCGCATTTAATATGCCATTCTAAGGTAGGCTATATTTTACATAAAATCTTATGAGGCCTACTTACTGCATCTGTTTTCTAGCAATAAAGTAAATGATCATCTCTGAAGTCACAGCATAAATGAAACGTGAGACTTTGGACTACACAAACGGACTATATATTCAAAGTAAATAAACTGCCATTATTACTTTTATTCAATACAAAATACAGTTCTCGCATTATTTTTCAACAGGAAAAACACTTGGTCAGAAACTAAGTAATTGACACTGACTGATTCCATGTAGCAAACAAAATCATTTGCATAGGCCATACCCGTTTTAACGTGTTGCTTCAAAACAGGCTCAATTCAGGTCGGATTTGCAGTCGGCCTCGTTGGCATAAATGAGTAAAGCTTTGCCACAGACCTTTTGTATTAAAGCAGGTAGGCCTACCGGTAGCTCAAAAGTTGGAGTCAATTTTGTTACTGTATTTCAAGGTTGCGTGTACATGCACTTTGAATTCATGGCGACTAAAAACGGTAGGCTACGACGCACAAACCCTAGGCGCTACAAGCAACTCTGGGAGAGCTAGGACCAGATCGCAGCCTGCCAGCTAAGACAGGTTAACATTGCCTTTAACCTAAAAGTTTGGATTTTTACTGGCATATGCAGACCAACCCCCAAAACGATTGGCTAATGATATGAGAGCTGGTGTTACATGTAAGAATTCAAGAGTAGGAAACCAATTGTCCGTAGACTCAAGACTAGTAGACACTCAGCAGAGTAATTTAAATGCAATTTGACAACATTCAGCACTGACACCATTAACCCCAATTCTAGCAACATCCTCATTTACAGACGTGATATGCACCAACCCCAAGCGCTCAGTTCTACAAACTACATCAGGTTAAATTGACCTAGAACCCATTACATCATTTGATGCTACTAGCATAAGCAAATGTAGCTTAAGAAAGTCCAATGGTAATTTAAACACCTTAACCATAAATTGGTCGAAGTAGTAATATATTGCTGATGCCAAAGCATGTTTATAATGCAATAAAACTGTTTTGCCATCACCCCAGTTGCTAAAGTCAGGTCATTGAACCTCCAAAACAAAACTAAGGACACAAGTATTAAAGTTACTGTTTAATTGAGGCAAAACACACAAACGCAGTTACACACAACCTGGACTAGAGTACCCATGTACGTCCCACTTCAGATATCCATGTTTGTGGTCAACGGGGTCTCAGATGCAGAGGTGAACTGTTCCTCAATGGCATGGTCAGTAACAGAAGGCGCTTGGTCTACAGACTCGTCCCCACTTGTGCTAGAGTATAAATTAACCACAATCAGTAGTTCTCGTGGCTTCAGTAGCCAGTTGTGGCGTCGTCGGACGTGCCGGTTGTGGCTTCTGAAGCGGCGTCGTCGGACGTGCCGGTTGTGGCTTCTGAAGCGGCGTCGTCGGACGTGCCGGTTGTGGCTTCTGAAGCGGCGTCGTCGGACGTGCCAGTTGTGGCTTCTGAAGCGGCGTCGTCGGACGTGCCAGTTGTGGCTTCTGAAGCGGCGTCGTCGGACGTGCCAGTTGTGGCTTCTGAAGCGGCGTCGTCGGACGTGCCAGTTGTGGCTTCTGAAGCGGCGTCGTCGGACGTGCCAGTTGTGGCTTCTGAAGCGGCGTCGTCGGACGTGCCAGTTGTGGCTTCTGAAGCGGCGTCGTCGGACGTGCCAGTTGTGGCTTCTGAAGCGGCGTCGTCGGACGTGCCAGTTGTGGCTTCTGAAGCGGCGTCGTCGGACGTGCCAGTTGTGGCTTCTGAAGCGGCGTCGTCGGACGTGCCAGTTGTGGCTTCTGAAGCGGCGTCGTCGGACGTGCCAGTTGTGGCTTCTGAAGCGGCGTCGTCGGACGTGCCAGTTGTGGCTTCTGAAGCGGCGTCGTCGGACGTGCCAGTTGTGGCTTCTGAAGCGGCGTCGTCGGACGTGCCAGTTGTGGCTTCTGAAGCGGCGTCGTCGGACGTGCCAGTTGTGGCTTCTGAAGCGGCGTCGTCGGACGTGCCAGTTGTGGCTTCTGAAGCGGCGTCGTCGGACGTGCCAGTTGTGGCTTCTGAAGCGGCGTCGTCGGACGTGCCAGTTGTGGCTTCTGAAGCGGCGTCGTCGGACGTGCCAGTTGTGGCTTCTGAAGCGGCGTCGTCGGACGTGCCAGTTGTGGCTTCTGAAGCGGCGTCGTCGGACGTGCCAGTTGTGGCTTCTGAAGCGGCGTCGTCGGACGTGCCAGTTGTGGCTTCTGAAGCGGCGTCGTCGGACGTGCCAGTTGTGGCTTCTGAAGCGGCGTCGTCGGACGTGCCAGTTGTGGCTTCTGAAGCGGCGTCGTCGGACGTGCCAGTTGTGGCTTCTGAAGCGGCGTCGTCGGACGTGCCAGTTGTGGCTTCTGAAGCGGCGTCGTCGGACGTGCCAGTTGTGGCTTCTGAAGCGGCGTCGTCGGACGTGCCAGTTGTGGCTTCTGAAGCGGCGTCGTCGGACGTGCCAGTTGTGGCTTCTGAAGCGGCGTCGTCGGACGTGCCAGTTGTGGCTTCTGAAGCGGCGTCGTCGGACGTGCCAGTTGTGGCTTCTGAAGCGGCGTCGTCGGACGTGCCAGTTGTGGCTTCTGAAGCGGCGTCGTCGGACGTGCCAGTTGTGGCTTCTGAAGCGGCGTCGTCGGACGTGCCAGTTGTGGCTTCTGAAGCGGCGTCGTCGGACGTGCCAGTTGTGGCTTCTGAAGCGGCGTCGTCGGACGTGCCAGTTGTGGCTTCTGAAGCGGCGTCGTCGGACGTGCCAGTTGTGGCTTCTGAAGCGGCGTCGTCGGACGTGCCAGTTGTGGCTTCTGAAGCGGCGTCGTCGGACGTGCCAGTTGTGGCTTCTGAAGCGGCGTCGTCGGACGTGCCAGTTGTGGCTTCTGAAGCGGCGTCGTCGGACGTGCCAGTTGTGGCTTCTGAAGCGCCGTCGTCGGACGTGCCAGTTGTGGCTTCTGAAGCGGTTGTGGCAGTAGGAGAGTTTCCATAGTCATCAGACCAGCGTCTCATCTTCTCAGCAGAGGCCAGGTCGTCGTTTGCCAGAGAGCTACCATAGTTTGGAGAGTCTTGGGATGCTACTTCATTTGTATCCAAATACTCTAGAGAAAAAGAGAAGAGGAACAGTTGGGTGTTCTACACGGTCTAGGCCAAATTGCCATTTGAATGTTCAGCAACATTGCACCCCACTGAACCCGACGTAGTTCTAAACGAATGTTGCAGGCCTAACATTTTCTGGCTCCTTTAGCATCAGACACTATGGATCGGAGCATGTGCAATGGAGACGTCATTTGATGACAGCTCTGAAAAACGTAGGTTCAGGTACACAAGCAAATTTTCAAAATCAACAGCAAAGGGTTGGATAACTTCTGGTTTAAAAAAAGATTCTAAACATTTGTTATTTAGACTGGGTTACTCTACGGTGTTGAATTAGTTTAAAACACAGCAGCAAAGAACATTGCTAGAAGGGATGGGATAACATAGGGGAAGAAACGCTTACCTCCAAGTCTCCTCTGCAGAGAGACTTGATCTTGTTTCTGGGACTTGCCAACAGGGGAACAAGAAACTGAGGAGAAAGAGTTGACAGAAGTTGAGTTGACACAAAATAGCTACATATATTTAATAGCAGTGAACAAAAAAGATGACCAACGTGGAAGAAACAGACAGTCAAATTTGAATCTCCAACTTACAAAGTTCAACATGTTTCCCAAACAAAACCCTTCAATCCAAATAAAACATTAGTGAACCAACCTTTGAAGACCCCCACAGTCAGCACAAAGAGCAGAAATTCTCTCACACCTCCCATGATTATGAGAATAGTCTTTATTATCAACAAGTAATGTCATCCCGTGGCCTGTATGAGGCTTATATAGGCCACTAATGACCGTTTACCAGACAAACATGACTTAACGATCAATTAACATGCTTGATTGAGTTGAAACATTCAGATAGAAATAGACCATGTAGAACAGATGTTTCTTTGGAGGGCAGGCAATCTTTTCTACTCTATATATTGCATTTATATCTGCTATGTTTTACCCTTCTGGTCTCAGATCAGCAGTAGAAAGAAGTAGGCCTAATTATTTTAGGTATAATCTTCAAAGATTTTCGGGGGAAATAAACACTGTACCCAAATCCACTTTTTATTATGATCCTGGGAAATGGGTAGGCCTCCACCATATGGTCCTTCACAGTTTTACACCTGTGTTATATTCCTTTATTTACATAGATCACATACATAAATATATATATGTTAGCTGTTAGTAGCTTTGGGATCAAATTTTCATATTGTATTGTTACTAACCATATATCATATTTTCCTCATTTGCTCTGTAGGAGACTTGGCTGGTGGAGATTCGTCATATGAAGGACATTCAAGTGGATGTGACCCCTAACCTGCAGGACAGGCTCAGCGGGGTGACAGACATCCTGTAACGGATCTCCAAGCTAGTGTCTGAGGACCTGGAGAAGGCTGTGTCTACAGCTGTGGAGCAGGACAAGCAAGGTAACCTAACCTCACCTAACCTCACTGTATGAAGGATTTTATTTTTATGTATAGTCATCTCCAATCTGTTAAAATATATGTCTCTGTATTTCTCGCCCAATCTCTCTCCTCTTCCCCATCCCCTTCACTAGGTTCTCCCCAGGATAAGCACACCATCCTGGCTGTGGTCCCCAGTCCTGCTGCTCCATGACACCTAGCCAGAAAGCAGGGCCTCAGTGAATGTATGTGGTTGTTCCTTACTTTAACATAAAACTCTCATAGATATTAACACAGTAACTGTAAATAATAACAACTATTCTGGGCTATATAATTAGTAACCTGAATGATCTATCACCTATCCGTTGTTTTAGAGCTAATTTAGACTAATAAGCTGTACACCTAAATGTCTTCTCCCCTGCTCCCTTCCCCCTCCTCCTCCTCCTCAGACCGCTGTACCCTGACCTTTGACCCTCGCACGGTCAACGGTCACCTGCTCCTCTCCAGGGAGAACCTACGGGTGCCTCTTCCCACCATAATCTTTGACCCCTACATATCTCCCCCAGGAAGGAAAAGGGGAAACAGTGTATGGTGGGAATGAACGATCTTCCCTGGAGCCTCCAGCTGGATGAGTGCCAGTTGAGCGCCTGGCACAATGGGTGCCGGGAAACGATGGCTGGCCACTCCCACCACTCCCACGCGGCTGCATGCCTTCCACTGTGCCTTCACTCAGGAGCTGTTCCCTGCCTGTTGGATAGGGGCGTCAGCATCACCCTCTGCTTGCCACGATGACAACACGAAAGGGAATGACCGTGACCTAACAATCTCATATTGGATTAGTCTCCATAACCATAGACTTCGATAGACATCGCATCATTGTATCTGTCCCATTATGGTGTCTGCAAGAGCACAGGCAGCGCCATTGAGGCCATCTCCATTTTGAAGTAGTCCATTGTCATTTTCTTCTCCTACTGCTTCTATGAGTTGGCAAACAAACTGAAAGGGTGCACACTGCCACCTAGAGTGTGTTTGAACAGGTATAAAGCCAAGGTTGGCGATTTACTGCCACCTGCAGTTATGGCATTTTTTCTCATGAGTATAATTCATTGGCTGATCCCCCGTGGTGACCTGGATGGAATTCTGTGATCATTCCTTAACCTATAGGAAGTCCCACCCCATCCCCCCTTTTGCCCTCAGAAAAGCCTAAATTTGTCGGTGCATGGACTCTACAGGGGTACTGGCCCATGTTAACTCCAATGCTTTCCACAGTTGTGTCAAGTTGGCTGGGTGTCCTTTGGGTGGTGGACAATTCTTGATACACACGGGAAACCCCAGCAGTGTTACAGTTCTTGACACAAACCAGTGTGCCTGCCACCTAATAACATACCCCGTTCATAGGCACTTAAATGTTTTGTCTTGCCCATTCACTCTCTGAATGATACACATACACAATCCATGTCTCAATTGTCTCAAGGCTTAACACTCCTTCTTTAACCTGTCTCCTCCCCTTCATCTACACTGATTGAAGTGGATTTAACAAGTGACATCAATAAGGGATCATAGCTTTCACCTGGATTCACCTGGTCAGTCTATGTCATGGAAAGAGTTCTTCATGTTTTGTATACTCAGTGTATATAAAGATGATATCTCTATCATTCTCTATGGGCTAGGTAGAGCAAGAACCATATTGTCTATACTTGTGTCACTAACCTTGGTCTAGGGGAGTAATTACATTTATAGAGGGAAGCGAGCTAGTTATTTCGATTGAATCCCAGCCCCTGTTCCAGTTGGATACTAGGACACTGATGCCTGGATGGGTGAAAGCAATATGGCCTTCCATTATGCTCCGTGGAGACTTCTAAGATCAGTTAGTTTGGGAAAGTACTAGGATGTATGTAGGAAAGTAAGTCATTTAGGCGTATTACGGAACTATCCTGTGTATGTGAGACCTTTCCTTCTCCGACTGTAGTCTGCAACACCCATTTTTCCCATAGTGAGATAATTTAGCCAAGTCAGCATTTTAGAAACAAAATCCTTAACCTGGTGAGACCCCAGGTTGCGAAAATGCAACAGGCCCTCAAACTCATGTCAAACACTACATAGTTTATCTCTTTAGACCCGTATGTACACTGAACAAAAATATAAACGCAACATGTAAAGTGTTGGTCAAGGATTATTTATTTTTTTATTCCTTGATGTGATGTGGTGGGTGAGTGAGTGTGTTCTAGAATGTTCAGAAGAGTGACATTCAGGACATGACATAATAGGCCAACTTCTCTATACACACACACACACACACACACACACAGGCAGTAGCAGTAGTAGCATATAGCCAAGATAATCTTTCCATGTACACTGAACAAAAACATATTGTAAACGCAACATGCAAACATTTAAAAGATTTTACTGAGTTACAGTTCATATAAGGAAATCAGTCAATTTAAATACATAAATTAGGCCCTAATCTAATCTGTGGCGTTGTGTTGTGTGACAAAACTGCACATTTTAGAGTGGTATTTTATTGTCCCCAGCACAAGGTGCACCTCTGTATTGATCATGCTGTTTAATCAGCTTCTTGATATGCCACACCTGTCAGGTGGATGTATTATCTTGGCAAAGGAGAAATGCTCACTAACAGGGATGTGAACACATTTGTGCACTAATTTTAAGATAAATAATATTTTTGTGCGTATGGAACATTTCTGGGATCTTTTGTTTCAGCTCATGAAAAATGGGACCAACACTTTACGTGTTGCGTTCATATTTTTGTTCAGTATAGTTAGTTGGACTAGGATCAGGGATTCGCTTCTATACTACCTAGACATTATGGTCCCTATCAACACAAAGTTCAAGTTTCATATTACACCATATTCCCTATATACAAGGGTGACATTTCAGATTTGTACCATAAGTCAAACTTCACCAACTCTTATGTATTTAAAAACTGTTTTTTAAGGTTAATTCAGGCTAGTCTCTTTGCAATAATATTTATTTTTCAACAGAGACCTGGTCATATGATCGACTGCTACCCTCTCATATTTAAGTCGTCACATTAAAAACCTGTACAGACAAATAATAAATAAACAAATAATAGTGTCCAGTACAGGCCGTGAGAAGGAGGGGTGGGAGCTGAGATACAGGCGCTCTTCTTGTCTTCAGCAGGGGAGTAGGGTGGAGGTTTGTCCTGGAGAAGATGTTTTCATACATTCCCCTAATTTATTTGGACAGTGAAGCTAAGACTTTTAATTTGTCTCTATACTCCAGCATTTTGGATCTGAGATCAAGTGTTTCATGTGAGGCGACAGTACAGAATGTCACTTTTTATTTGAGGGTATTTTCATTCATATCTGTTTTAGAAATGAAAGCATTTTATGTATCTAGTCCCCCCATTTGAATGTATCATAATTAATTGGACAAATCCAATTATAGTGAGTAGTCAAACGTTTAGTGTCAAAAGTTTAGTATTTGGTCCCATATTCCTAGCACGCAATGACAACATCAAGCTTGTGACCAATATTCCCTCTAATCTATTTTAGCACTGAGCAAATTTCAGGTCGGCTGAGCGCAAACTTGAACGTTTTGAAAATTCTGTTCAACTTCCAACGAGTGTTAACTGTGAACACTGAGGCTGTGCCCGCTTTAACTTACTGTTTTAACAGTGGCCAAGTAGGCTACTATGGCTATTTGATCATAATGTAGGCCTACTGTCAAAAACAATGGAGAAAATGCATCCCATAACATTTAACATGGAAATAGCTGTTCAATCATTCAGCCTACAGAAGCAGCCAATGTGTGGTGTTCAATGTAGGCCTACATTCCATGAGACTTTTGAAAAAAACATGCAGGGCTTGACATTAACCTCTATGAGATCGGTGTCCCGCATACGGGACGGTTGAATTAACGTGCGCTAATGTGATTAGCATGACTGTTGTAAGAATCAGCAAACTTTCCAGGACATAGACATCTATCATATGGGCAGAAAGCTTAAATTCCTGTTAATCTAACTGCACTGTCCAATTTACAGTAGCTATTACAGTGAAAGAATACCATGTTATTGTTTGAGGAGAGTGCACAACAAATGTATCACGGCAACTGGTTTGATCAATTCACCTCTGAAGGTAAATAATGTACTTACATTCAGTAATCTTGCTCTGTTTTGTCATCCTAAGGGTCTCAGAGATAAAATGTAGCATAGTTTTGTTTGATAAAATCAATTTTTATATTCAAATGTAGGAACTGGGTTCTACAGTTTGAACCCCTGCTGTAATAATAAATAATAATTAGTCATTTAGCAGACGCTCTTATCCAGAGCGACTTACAGGAGCAATTAGGGTTAAGTGCCTTGCTCAAGGGCACATCGACAGATTTTTCACCTAGTCGGCTCAGGGATTAGAACCAGCGACCTTTCGGTTACTGGCACAACGCTCTTAACCACTAAGCTACCTGCTGTCTCTGGCTCCACACCCACCCCGCCAGGCCATCTAGATGTGTGAAAGTTAATGTATAAGCTAGTTGTCACGATCGTCATACACAGAGGACCAAGGCGCAGCGTGGAATGCGAACATACTTTTAATTTGAATGATCACACGAACAAAACAACAAACGATACGAAACGTGAAGTCCTTGGTTACAATACAAACCATACGGAACAAGATCCCACAACACATTGTGGAAAACAGGCTGCCTAAGTATGGTTCCCAATCAGAGACAACAAGCAACAGCTGATACACATTGCCTCTGATTGAGAACCACACCGGCCAACATAGAAACAAAAGAACTAGTTAATAACCCTAGCACACAAAACACATAGAAACCACACACCCTGGCTCAACATAACAGAGTCCCAGAGCCAGGGCGTGACACTAGTGATCCATCATGTATGACATTCCTGGGAGCGTGTAAACGTACATTTTGTATTACCATATCATTTTTGTATGTTCTCTATAGTTATGTACTTGAAAATGCATCAATTGACCAATTCGGCACATTTGGGCAGACTTGATACAAAATAGTCCAGTATTGCACTGCTTCACTGGATCAATCAGAAACTTTGCAAACACACTGCTGTGTGGCCAAAATGGGCAAAATCTAAATTGCGCCTAAACTGCAATATTATATTGTGGTCTTTCTCTTGCATTTCAAAAATGATGGAACAAAAAAAGAATAGAAAATGCATGTTTTTTTGTTTGTATTATCTTTTACCAGATCTAATGTGTTAAATTCCCCTACATTAATTTCACATTTCCACAGACTTCAAAGTATTTCCTTTTAAATTGTATCAAGAATATGCGTATCCTTGCTTCAGGTCTTGAGCTACAGGCAGTTAGATGTGGGTGTGTCATTTTAGGAGGAAATTGAAAAAAAGGGTCCGATCCTTAAGAGGTTAACCTGTTTATCGACTTGTCCTTCAGACAAGGAGGTGACTGAACATTTTGTTGTGTTGTTTGATGGAAGATACCACTTTACAAAATAAAATGCATTATTATTCCCATACCATTACTACAGAGAATCAGACAAATTATGCTACACTCTGCCTATTGGCTTGTTAGTTTATTCAAGCCTGTCTGAAAATATAACACTAAGACAAAAAAAGCTCTTTACCTGACTCTCTTTTCAAAGATGTCTAGAAATGCACACATGTTGTGCTCTTGTAGGAAGCAACCACTCCCCCATTGTTGACTAGAAATTACCTATAACTGGGCTAATAACACAATAACTAGCAAAGGATATGAACAAAATGTGCACACGTGGCTACATGCAGCTCTTGCTTTGAACTCAAAACAAGCACATCTACTCACGACCAGAGCTGTAAACACAGTCCAGTTCAAAGTAAATGGCACAGATCCATATGTGGCAATAGTCTATTTGCATACAGGCCTACTGCAGCTCTGATTGGTTATACCCACATCTGTGTAGAGTACGGGCTGAGTCATGTGCAATAGAATCCTACTCCCATGCATTCTGCCTACAACAAAATCTCTTGAGTAGTTTGTTTTGTTTCAGTATGTTGCATTGAAAGTGGCTAATATTGCGTTGATTCGATCACAATTGCCACAGTAAAGGAAAAATGTTGGAAGTGTTAACTAACATGAAAAACTTGTTGAGTGTAGTTCAATCTTGTGCTTCTCTCTGAGGGCTGATATTTCTTCTGAGATCTGCATGAGGCAGTCTCTGGCTACTGCGCGATCAAACACGCGCTCGCTCAGAGGGAACATTGCTTGTGACTACAATCTTGTTGGCTGCATTTGCAGTTCATTTTGGTTGTGTTTTGGATTATGTTGTGTCCAATAGAAATATATGTAAATAATGTATTGTGTCATTTTGGAGTCCATTTTATAGTAAATAAAAATATAACTTGTTTCTGAACACAATCATGAATGAATCATGAATAATAAAGAGCAAGAAAGTTAAAGAGACACAACAATCATACCCCTGAAACATGCTAATGTCTCACCATTACCAATAACAGGGGAGTTTAGCATTTTTTGGTGGGTATGATATTTATGTCTATGTTAATCAATTGTCAATGAATTAATTGTGCTCTTATTTAATACTTTGGCAATATGGGATCACTCACATCATGCTAATTAAACTATCACTACTGAAGGAACTTTACAAGAGTGAGTTAGAGAAAGAGAGATGGCGCAGACTGAGAAGGCTGACATCTTACAGAAAGTACATACTATTGTCACATATGACCGCTAAGCACTTGTGGAAGTCAGATCGACAGTTACTAACCTCGATTTCGACTACAAATCCGACATCAACTCTTACCCAGCTTTTCTCTTGTTCACACCGGACACTATTATTTTGTTTCATGGGCTATAAAGAAACGCTGCAGGCGTAGACATGTTAGTCGGGCTGGCGTCTTCTTAAGACTGAGATGAAGAGAAAATCGACTGGCACTCCCCTTCGTTTCATTGGCAAATATCCAGTCAATCAGGAATAAAATGGATGAGCTTCGTTCGAGAGTCTCCTTTCAGAGAGACTTGAAAAGCTGCAATATTATATGCCTTGCAGAAACTTGGCTGACTCAATCTATGAACATGGAACTCAGTGGTTTCTCCATGCAATGGCACGATCGGATGTAGGCAGCCTCGGGAAAGTCCAAAGGGGGAGGAGTGTGCCTCTCCATTAACAACTGGTGCGCTGCTTCCAGTGTGAAGTAAATCTCAAGATTTTGCTCACCTAATCTACAATGCTTATGGTAAGCTGCATACCTTTTTATCTACCAAGCCAACACAACTTTGGCACTCAACAAACTGTATGGGGTGTATGGGGGATTTATTATTCTCCTAATTGATGGGATGACTAACTTAGAAAGAATGCATTCTGGACTGTGCTGATGTAGGTTGTGTCACCTGGCAAGCTGTGATTGATGTGAAGAGCTGTTTTAGGGGGTAAAATGAGATAAGGATTTGTGTCTCCAAATACTAGACTATACTGGTTCTTTGTGATCTGTGAACCTTCCTTGGACGTAGAAATGGTGTCTAGGGGAGCTGGCACTTCTCATTATGACAGGTTGTTATGATAAACGTATGCCTGGAAACAGGGATGCGCTAAGAGGCGGGGAACAGCCAGTGCGCCAACGGATTGGCTGAGTAAGTCTAAACCACGCTCAAGTGTCTACTCTGATTGGCCAGCAGAGAGGTGGGAAACTCTCTCTCTGTAAGAGTATTTGAGGAAGAATCTAAAACAATAGATTTAGTTCTCTGAAGTGCCCTGCGAGGTATTTCAAGGAGCCCGTATATACGAAACATCATATTTACCATTGAAGGTTTTTGCATTAATTAAAATAACTAGTATATCTTAGAAGTCGTGTTGACCTCTTTTGTTCCTAATGCCAGATTTGAATTGACGCAACTTTGACAGGTGATAAACAAACAATAAACCGCACACCCAGAGGCAGCGTTTCTAGTGGGCATAGACTTTAACGCGGAGAGACTTACAGTACAACCGTTCTACCTCACTTCTACCAACACGTCTCTGCACATGTCGAGAGACAAATTTGAGGTGACAGAGAGTGACATTCAATACCGCCTTACACACTCTTGCCTGCATCTAGCTGATATAGGGTGTAATCATTAGTAGTCCAACAGTTGCAAACTAGAGTTTCTATTGGACAAATTCATGTATGTTTATCCCTGTTTTGTTCCATTTGCTTCCGTTTATGAAACCATTTTCAACAGAATCGGCGGAATGAATACACCCCTGAAACACGTAAACAGAGTTCACTTTCATAACAGACACGTTGTATTCCTTCTCTTCCCTTCGCTTGTGGAATTCAATGCACAACACATCAGCTGTATGTGACCAGGCGAAGAAACCTTTCCAAGCCAAACCGGTAAACCCAGCCTACATTGTTGTCCCCATAAGTAACGTCATAGTCAGCATAGCTAATAGAACTAACACATTAGTAAACACGCTACAATCATGCAGTAACATTAGTGTACAGTCAGTAAGCAGTTACACCGGCGGACCCCAGTGGCAATAAATTAGTAATACCAAAAGCTTATCTTGACTTGGAAGAGTTCCAGTGTTGTGTTGGAAAGTCATAGCCACCTAGCTAACATAGCATCCCTCTGTTTGAGCAGGGTGTTTCAGTATGCTAAACTAGCAAGCTGCATTTCCTAGCTAAGTAAGTGAAAGTGAAAAAGAAATGATGAAATCTCTCTCTCGCTATTTCTCTCGTTTCTCCTTCATTTTGGAAGAAATTATTTTGTTCAAAACTTTTCAACTATTCTCTTTCTCTCTCTTTGAGTCAACTACTCACCACATTTTATATACTGCAGTGCTCGCTAGCTGTAGTTTATGCTTTTAGTACTAGATTAATTCTCTGATCCTTTGATTGGATGAACAACATGTTAGTTCATGCTGCAGGAGCTTTGATAGGCTGGAGGACGTCCTTCGGAATTTGTCATAATAACTGTGTAACTCTACGGAAGGGGGTGAGAACTATGAGCCTCCTAGGTTTTGTCAATGTACCCAGTGGAGGACGGAAGCTAGCTGTCCTCCGGCTTCACCATGGTGCTACCCTACATAGTGCTGTTGAGGCTACTGTAGACCTTTGCAAAATACTGTGTTTTAATCAGTTATTTGGTGATGTGATTATATTTAGCATATTTTTATGTAAAAATGATCACTTTTTTAATGTTTTACCATTTTAATTTTCATGAAATTCACTGAGGAGGATGGCCCTCCCCTTCTTCCTCTGAAGAGCCTCCACTGGTATTGACTGCAGCTGAAATGCTTCCTGAGGAGACTATAGATGGCATCTGGGTTAGCTAGAATGCCACTATTCCTGATTCCGATTGAGACTACATCTTCTGCTCTTCCCTTGAGATGGATGAGAATCTCTCAGGCCTGTTCCTCTATTTTCATGTGTCCCTTTTTAATAAAGTTTATCATGGCCTCTTCCCATTCATCAAATGTAATTGTGTCTTATCTCTCCCCTCTAAAGGAAGGTGGTTCTTTGACTTTTCTTTGGGCAACTACTTGGACTTGGGAGAAGTCTAGAACTTGGCTAACTGTAGGGTCAGGTCTGTGTCTTGGTTCACTTTGGCTAGTGGCTGTAGCTCCTGTTGGGCTACTAGAACTGAAGTGCATGATAATGCTATCAGCTAGCTGCTGTCCTATCTGTTGGACTATGATACTCATCTGGCCTATTAGCACTGCATCGTCATTGGGGTTAGGAGTGGAGGTGCTAACAACCTGGGGCCTAGGTGAGTTGACAGCATGATGACAATGAGAAGCTGCATTGTCCCCACTGACTAAAGGAACTTCCCCTGCAATTTCACTACCATTGACATCACCACACACACTAGGACTACCAGTTGGGAAAGGAATAGATAACCCCAACACACCCCTTCCCCTACCAACATTGACAGGTGTTAGCAAATCTGAAAAACAAATATGGTTGAAACTCATTGTAGTAGCTCAAAATGAAAGTTGATAAAAAAAATATTTTGTAGCAAAATTTGAAATTGTGTTTTTTACATTGGATAAAAGTAGAGACTCAGAGCTAGAAAATTGTGTATCATACACTACAGTTGAGGAAAAATTAGAAATTAATTCTGCGTTAAAAATTGGTAAACTTGTAACCTAACTTATGAGAAAATTGCCTTTGAATGTTTTGTACACCTTATGGAGACCTCTTCTTTGTCTACACCCATTCAGCATCGTTCAGCTTTAGCCCCACCCATCTCTTTAAGGTATGATCCAAGCGTCCTGTCCTAACAACAACAGTCAAGCTAACTGGCTAGCTTGCTAGCTACTTCCAGACACAAATGAGAGAACAGCTCACTCTGACCATTTTACTCGCCCTAGTAGAGCTGGTTAGGATGTGTTTATGTTTTCCAGAGCGTTGGTGACTGCAACTGTGCTGCTGGCAACAATTTACGCTTTTTTGCAAATGTCTACTGACACCGGCCATATTCCATGGGTGTTGAGCGTTCGTAATTTCGTCAGTTATTATGCGCTCTGGCACACTCAGACGAGAGTTCTCTGAAATCGGAGTAGATAGCCAGAGCGAATTTAAAAGCTACATCTATCAACCTTGCCACCAGAGGTCTCTTCACAGTCCCCAAGTCCAGAACAGACTATGGGAGGCACACAGGACTACATAGAGCAATGACTACATGGAACTCTATTCCACATCAGGTAACTGATGCAAGCAGTAGAATCAAATTTAAAACATTTCTAAAAATACACCTTATGGAACAGCGGGATTGTGAAGCAACACAAACATAGGCACAGACACATGCATACACACACATGATAACATACGTTCTATACACACACGTACACATGGATTTTGTGTTGGAGATATGTGATAGTGGATTATGGGCCTGAGGGGGCACACTTTATGTTGTAAATTCTGTAATGAATGTATTGTAATGTTTTAAAAATTAATTTTGTTGGACCCCAGGAAGAGCTAATGGGTACAAATATCTACCTCAAATACCTTGTAACCCTGCACACTGATCTGGAACTGGTACTCCTTGTATATAGCTTTATTCTTGGGTATTTTATTCCTCGTCAAACATTAAAGGAACAGTTGTCTCCATGTCTCGTCCGTACCTGGTAGGAGTACTCGGGTGGGGGTCCCGCGGAGTTCATCCCATTGGCTGGGGGAGGAGGGTAGGCATAGGCCTCATTGGCCATATATTTTCCAGAGAATCTACCAATTTTCCTTCCTGAGGAAATTGCAATAAATTCTCGGGCTTCCCGGTATTCCCGTTCAAACCGAAAGTGCTATTTAAAAGCATATAATACCATTAAATAAAATCTGACATGATTATACCACTCTAAATGGAGAAATATGCACAATCTAAAGTGTTCTTTATGTATTTGTTGCAATTTAATCAACAATGTTCCCTCAAAGTCACCACACCATTTCATTGATGTAGCCTAGTTTTAACAGGCCTATGAAGCACTGATGGCCGACGGGTCAAATATGAGGTTAATACAGTACAAATTAATATTTTTAGCCTACCTTTGAAAGATGCATTTTGGTCCTTTTCTCTCCCCTTGCACCTGGCTATTGAGGGAATTTGGGAAGGTTGTGGCTGTTTATACTTCACTTATTGTTATGATTTTGTCAGAGGAAACTATAATAATAATAATAATAATATGCCATTTAGCAAACGCTTTTATCCAAAGCGACTTAGTCATGCGTGCATACATTTTTTGTGTATGGGTGGTCCCGGGGATCGAACCCACTACCCTGGTAGAGCACGCGTTACAAGCGCCGTGCTCTACCAGCTGAGCTACAAACTAATCGGAATCTCCAATAATCAAACAGTTAAGCGGAGATTCAACAATGGATAGCGCCGCAGTTGATCAATTGCCCGTGAATCTAAACCCGCATTTAATATGCCATTCTAAGGTAGGCTATATTTTACATAAAATCTTATGAGGCCTACTTACTGCATCTGTTTTCTAGCAATAAAGTAAATGATCATCTCTGAAGTCACAGCATAAATGAAACGTGAGACTTTGGACTACACAAACAGACTATATATTCAAAGTAAATAAACTGCCATTATTACTTTTATTCAATACAAAATACAGTTCTCGCATTATTTTTCAACAGGAAAAACACTTGGTCAGAAACTAAGTAATTGACACTGACTGATTCCATGTAGCAAACAAAATCATTTGCATAGGCCATACCCGTTTTAACGTGTTGCTTCAAAACAGGCTCAATTCAGGTCGGATTTGCAGTCGGCCTCGTTGGCATAAATGAGTGAAGCTTTGCCACAGACCTTTTGTATTAAAGCAGGTAGGCCTACCGGTAGCTCAAAAGTTGGAGTCAATTTTGTTACTGTATTTCAAGGTTGCGTGTACATGCACTTTGAATTCATGGCGACTAAAAACGGTAGGCTACGACGCACAAACCCTAGGCGCTACAAGCAACTCTGGGAGAGCTAGGACCAGATCGCAGCCTGCCAGCTAAGACAGGTTAACATTGCCTTTAACCTAAAAGTTTGGATTTTTACTGGCATATGCAGACCAACCCCCAAAACGATTGGCTAATGATATGAGAGCTGGTGTTACATGTAAGAATTCACGAGTAGGAAACCAATTGTCCGTAGACTCAAGACTAGTAGACACTCAGCAGAGTAATTTAAATGCAATTTGACAACATTCAGCACTGACACCATTAACCCCAATTCTAGCAACATCCTCATTTACAGACGTGATATGCACCAACCAAGCGCTCAGTTCTACAAACTACATCAGGTTAAATTGACCTAGAACCCATTACATCATTTGATGCTACTAGCATAAGCAAATGTAGCTTAAGAAAGTCCAATGGTAATTTAAACACAAATTGGTCGAAGTAGTAATATATTGCTGATGCCAAAGCATGTTTATAATGCAATAAAACTGTTTTGCCATCACCCCAGTTACTAAAGTCAGGTCATTGAACCTCCAAAACAAAACTAAGGACACAAGTATTAAAGTTACTGTTTAATTGAGGCAAAACACACAAACGCAGTTACACACAACCTGGACTAGAGTACCCATGTACGTCCCACTTCAGATATCCAGGTTTGTGGTCAACGGGGTCTCAGATGCAGAGGTGAACTGTTCCTCAATGGCATGGTCAGTAACAGAAGGCGCTTGGTCTACAGACTCGTCCCCACTTGTGCAAGAGTATAAATTACCCACAATCAGTAGTTCTCGTGGCTTCAGTAGCCAGTTGTGGCGTCGTCGGACGTGCCGGTTGTGGCTTCTGAAGCGGCGTCGTCGGACGTGCCAGTTGTGGCTTCTGAAGCGGCGTCGTCGGACGTGCCAGTTGTGGCTTCTGAAGCGGCGTCGTCGGACGTGCCAGTTGTGGCTTCTGAAGCGGCGTCGTCGGACGTGCCAGTTGTGGCTTCTGAAGCGGCGTCGTCGGACGTGCCAGTTGTGGCTTCTGAAGCGGCGTCGTCGGACGTGCCAGTTGTGGCTTCTGAAGCGGCGTCGTCGGACGTGCCAGTTGTGGCTTCTGAAGCGGCGTCGTCGGACGTGCCAGTTGTGGCTTCTGAAGCGGCGTCGTCGGACGTGCCAGTTGTGGCTTCTGAAGCGGCGTCGTCGGACGTGCCAGTTGTGGCTTCTGAAGCGGCGTCGTCGGACGTGCCAGTTGTGGCTTCTGAAGCGGCGTCGTCGGACGTGCCAGTTGTGGCTTCTGAAGCGGCGTCGTCGGACGTGCCAGTTGTGGCTTCTGAAGCGGCGTCGTCGGACGTGCCAGTTGTGGCTTCTGAAGCGGCGTCGTCGGACGTGCCAGTTGTGGCTTCTGAAGCGGCGTCGTCGGACGTGCCAGTTGTGGCTTCTGAAGCGGCGTCGTCGGACGTGCCAGTTGTGGCTTCTGAAGCGGCGTCGTCGGACGTGCCAGTTGTGGCTTCTGAAGCGGCGTCGTCGGACGTGCCAGTTGTGGCTTCTGAAGCGGCGTCGTCGGACGTGCCAGTTGTGGCTTCTGAAGCGGCGTCGTCGGACGTGCCAGTTGTGGCTTCTGAAGCGGCGTCGTCGGACGTGCCAGTTGTGGCTTCTGAAGCGGCGTCGTCGGACGTGCCAGTTGTGGCTTCTGAAGCGGCGTCGTCGGACGTGCCAGTTGTGGCTTCTGAAGCGGCGTCGTCGGACGTGCCAGTTGTGGCTTCTGAAGCGGCGTCGTCGGACGTGCCAGTTGTGGCTTCTGAAGCGGCGTCGTCGGACGTGCCAGTTGTGGCTTCTGAAGCGGCGTCGTCGGACGTGCCAGTTGTGGCTTCTGAAGCGGCGTCGTCGGACGTGCCAGTTGTGGCTTCTGAAGCGGCGTCGTCGGACGTGCCAGTTGTGGCTTCTGAAGCGGCGTCGTCGGACGTGCCAGTTGTGGCTTCTGAAGCGGCGTCGTCGGACGTGCCAGTTGTGGCTTCTGAAGCGGCGTCGTCGGACGTGCCAGTTGTGGCTTCTGAAGCGGCGTCGTCGGACGTGCCAGTTGTGGCTTCTGAAGCGGCGTCGTCGGACGTGCCAGTTGTGGCTTCTGAAGCGGCGTCGTCGGACGTGCCAGTTGTGGCTTCTGAAGCGGCGTCGTCGGACGTGCCAGTTGTGGCTTCTGAAGCGGCGTCGTCGGACGTGCCAGTTGTGGCTTCTGAAGCGGCGTCGTCGGACGTGCCAGTTGTGGCTTCTGAAGCGGCGTCGTCGGACGTGCCAGTTGTGGCTTCTGAAGCGGCGTCGTCGGACGTGCCAGTTGTGGCTTCTGAAGCGGCGTCGTCGGACGTGCCAGTTGTGGCTTCTGAAGCGGCGTCGTCGGACGTGCCAGTTGTGGCTTCTGAAGCGGCGTCGTCGGACGTGCCAGTTGTGGCTTCTGAAGCGGCGTCGTCGGACGTGCCAGTTGTGGCTTCTGAAGCGGCGTCGTCGGACGTGCCAGTTGTGGCTTCTGAAGCGGCGTCGTCGGACGTGCCAGTTGTGGCTTCTGAAGCGGCGTCGTCGGACGTGCCAGTTGTGGCTTCTGAAGCGGTTGTGGCAGTAGGAGAGTTTCCATAGTCATCAGACCAGCGTCTCATCTTCTCAGCAGAGGCCAGGTCATCGTTTGCCAGAGAGCTACCATAGTTTGGAGAGTCTTGGGATGCTACTTCATTTGTCTCCAAATACTCTAGAGAAAAAGAGAAGAGGAACAGTTGGGTGTTCTACACGGTCTAGGCCAAATTGCCATTTGAATGTTCAGCAACATTGCACCCCACTGAACCCGATGTAGTTCTAAACGAATGTTGCAGGCCTAACATTTTCTGGCTTCTTTAGCATCAGACACTATGGATCGGAGCATGTGCAATGGAGACGTCATTTGATGACAGCTCTGAAAAACGTAGGTTCAGGTACACAAGCAAATTTTCAAAATCAACAGCAAAGGGTTTGATAACTTCTGGTTTAAAAAAAGATTCTAAACATTTGTTATTTAGACTGGGTTACTCTACGGTGTTGAATTAGTTTAAAACACAGCAGCAAAGAACATTGCTAGAAGGGATGGGATAACATAGGGGAAGAAACGCTTACCTCCAAGTCTCCTCTGCAGAGAGACTTGATCTTGTTTCTGGGACTTGCCAACAGGGGAACAAGAAACTGAGGAGAAAGAGTTGACAGAAGTTGAGTTGACACAAAATAGCTACATATATTTAATAGCAGTGAACAAAAAAGATGACCAACGTGGAAGAAACAGACAGTCAAATTTGAATCTCCAACTTACAAAGTTCAACATGTTTCCCAAACAAAACCCTTCAATCCAAATAAAACATTAGTGAACCAACCTTTGAAGACCCCCACAGTCAGCACAAAGAGCAGAAATTCTCTCACACCTCCCATGATTATGAGAATAGTCTTTATTATCAACAAGTAATGTCATCCCGTGGCCTGTATGAGGCTTATATAGGCCACTAATGACCGTTTACCAGACAAACATGACTTAACGATCAATTAACATGCTTGATTGAGTTGAAACATTCAGATAGAAATAGACCATGTAGAACAGATGTTTCTTTGGAGGGCAGGCAATCTTTTCTACTCTATATATTGCATTTATATCTGCTATGTTTTACCCTTCTGGTCTCAGATCAGCAGTAGAAAGAAGTAGGCCTAATTATTTTAGGTATAATCTTCAAAGATTTTCGGGGGAAATAAACACTGTACCCAAATCCACTTTTTATTATGATCCTGGGAAATGGGTAGGCCTCCACCATATGGTCCTTCACAGTTTTACACCTGTGTTATATTCCTTTATTTACATAGATCACATACATAAATATATATATGTTAGCTGTTAGTAGCTTTGGGATCAAATTTTCATATTGTATTGTTACTAACCATATATCATATTTTCCTCATTTGCTCTGTAGGAGACTTGGCTGGTGGAGATTCGTCATATGAAGGACATTCAAGTGGATGTGACCCCTAACCTGCAGGACAGGCTCAGCGGGGTGACAGACATCCTGTAACGGATCTCCAAGCTAGTGTCTGAGGACCTGGAGAAGGCTGTGTCTACAGCTGTGGGGCAGGACAAGCAAGGTAACCTAACCTCACCTAACCTCACTGTATGAAGGATTTTATTTTTATGTATAGTCATCTCCAATCTGTTAAAATATATGTCTCTGTATTTCTCGCCCAATCTCTCTCCTCTTCCCCATCCCCTTCACTAGGTTCTCCCCAGGATAAGCACACCATCCTGGCTGTGGTCCCCAGTCCTGCTGCTCCATGACACCTAGCCAGAAAGCAGGGCCTCAGTGAATGTATGTGGTTGTTCCTTACTTTAACATAAAACTCTCATAGATATTAACACAGTAACTGTAAATAATAACAACTATTCTGGGCTATATAATTAGTAACCTGAATGATCTATCACCTATCCGTTGTTTTAGAGCTAATTTAGACTAATAAGCTGTACACCTAAATGTCTTCTCCCCTGCTCCCTTCCCCCTCCTCCTCCTCCTCAGACCGCTGTACCCTGACCTTTGACCCTCGCACGGTCAACGGTCACCTGCTCCTCTCCAGGGAGAACCTACGGGTGCCTCTTCCCACCATAATCTTTGACCCCTACATCTCTCCCCCAGGTGACCTACGAGGGCATCCCCAGGAAGGAAAAGGGGAAACAGTGTATGGTGGGAATGAACGATCTTCCCTGGAGCCTCCAGCTGGATGAGTGCCAGTTGAGCGCCTGGCACAATGGGTGCCGGGAAACGATGGCTGGCCACTCCCACCACTCCCACGCGGCTGCATGCCTTCCACTGTGCCTTCACTCAGGAGCTGTTCCCTGCCTGTTGGATAGGGGCGTCAGCATCACCCTCTGCTTGCCACGATGACAACACGAAAGGGAATGACCGTGACCTAACAATCTCATATGGGATTAGTCTCCATAACCATAGACTTCGATAGACATCGCATCATTGTATCTGTCCCATTATGGTGTCTGCAAGAGCACAGGCAGCGCCATTGAGGCCATCTCCATTTTGAAGTAGTCCATTGTCATTTTCTTCTTCTACTGCTTCTATGAGTTGGCAAACAAACTGAAAGGGTGCACACTGCCACCTAGAGTGTGTTTGAACAGGTATAAAGCCAAGGTTGGCGATTTACTGCCACCTGCAGTTATGGCATTTTTTTACATTTACATTTACATTTTTACATTTTAGTCATTTAGCAGACGCTCTTATCCAGAGCGACTTACAGGAGCAATTAGGGTTAAGTGCCTTGCTCAAGGGCACATTTACGTCATTTAGCAGACGCTCTTATCCAGAGCGACTACAAATTGGTGCATTCACCCTATAGCCAGTGGGATAACCACTTTACAATTATACAATTTGTTTTTTTTTTTTTTTTTTTTTTGGGGGGGGGGGGGGGTGGGGGGGTAGAAGGATTACTTTATCCTATCCCAGGTGTTCCTTAAAGAGGTGGGGTTTCAAATGTCTCCGGAAGGTGGTGAGTGACTCCGCTGTCCTGGCGTCGTGAGGAAGCTTGTTCCACCATTGGGGTGCCAGAGCAGCGAACAGCTTTGACTGGGCTGAGCGGGAACTATGCTTCCGCAGAGGAAGGGGAGCCAGCAGGCCAGAGGTGGATGAACGCAATGCCCTCGCCTGGGTGTAGGGACTGATCAGAGCCTGAAGGTACGGAGGTGCCGTTCCCCTCACTGCTCCATAGGCAAGCACCATGGTCTTGTAACGGATGCGAGCTTCAACTGGAAGCCAGTGGAGTGTGCAGAGGAGGGGGGTGACGTGAGAGAACTTGGGAAGGTTGAACACCAGACGGGCTGCGGCATTCTGGATGAGTTGTAGGGGTTTAATGGCACAGGCAGGGAGCCCAGCCAACAGCGAGTTGCAGTAATCCAGACGGGAGATGACAAGTGCCTGGATTAGGACCTGTGCCGCTTCCTGTGTAAGGCAGGGTCGTACTCTCCGAATGTTGTAGAGCATGAACCTGCAGGATCGGGTCACCGCCTTGATGTTAGCGGAGAACGACAGGGTGTTGTCCAGGGTCACGCCAAGGCTCTTCGCACTCTGGGAGGAGGACACAACGGAGTTGTCAACCGTGATGGCGAGATCATGGAACGGGCAGTCCTTCCCCGGGAGGAAGAGCAGCTCCGTCTTGCCAGGGTTCAGCTTGAGGTGGTGATCCGTCATCCATACTGATATGTCGGCCAGACATGCAGAGATGCGATTCGCCACCTGGTTATCAGAAGGGGGAAAGGAGAAGATTAGTTGTGTATCGTCAGCATAGCAATGATAGGAGAGGCCATGTGAGGCTATGACAGAGCCAAGTGACTTGGTGTATAGGGAGAAAAGGAGAGGGCCTAGAACTGAGCCCTGGGGGACACCAGTGGTGAGAGCACGTGGTGCGGAGACAGCTTCTCGCCACGCCACTTGGTAGGAGCGACCGGTCAGGTAGGACGCAATCCAGGAGTGAGCCGCGCCGGAGATGCCCAGCTCGGAGAGGGTGGAGAGGAGGATCTGATGGTTCACTGTATCAAAGGCAGCAGACAGGTCTAGAAGGACAAGAGCAGAGGAGAGAGAGTTAGCTTTAGCAGTGCGGAGAGCCTCCGTGACACAGAGAAGAGCAGTCTCAGTTGAATGACCAGTCCTGAAACCTGACTGGTTTGGATCAAGAAGGTCATTCTGAGAGAGATAGCAAGAGAGTTGGCTAAAGACGGCACGCTCAATAGTTTTGGAAAGAAAAGAAAGAAGGGATACTGGTCTGTAGTTGTTGACATCAGTGGGATCGAGTGTTGGTTTTTGAGAAGGGGTGCAACTCTCGCTCTCTTATTGACGGAAGGGACATGGCCAGCGGTCAAGGATGAGTTGATCAGCGAGGTGAGGTAGGGGAGAAGGTCACCGGAGATGGTCTGGAGAAGAGAGGAGGGGATGGGGTCAAGCGGGCAGGTTGTTGGGCGGCCTGCAGTCACTAGTCGCAAGATTTTATCTGGAGAGAGAGGGGAGAAAGAAGTCAAAGCATAGGGTAGGGCAGTGTGAGCAGGACCAGCAGTGTCATTAGACTTAACAAACGAGGATCGGATGTCGTCAACCTTCTTTTCAAAGTGGTTGACAAAGTCATCCACAGAGAGGGAGGAGGGGGGGGGGGGGGGGGGGGAGATTCAGCAGTGAGGAGAATGTGGCAAAGAGCTTCCTAGGGTTAGAGGCAGATGCTTGAAATTTAGAGTGGTAGAAAGTGGCCTTAGCAGCAGAAACAGATGAAGAAAATGTAGAGAGGAGGGAGTGAAAAGATGCCAGGTCGGCAGGGAGTTTAGTTTTCTTCCATTTCCGCTCAGCTGCCCGGAGCTCTGTTCTGTGAGCTCGCAATGAGTCATCAAGCCACAGAGCTGGAGGGGAGGACCGAGCCGGCCGGGAGGATAGGGGACACAGGGAGTCAAAGGATGCAGAAAGGGAGGAGAGGAGGGTTGAGGAGGCAGAATCAGGAGATTGGAGGGAGAACGATTGAGCAGAGGGAAGAGATGATAGGATGGAAGAGGAGAGAGTAGTGGGAGAGAGAGAGCGAAGGTTGCGGCGGCGCGTTACCATCTGTGTAGGGGCAGAGTGAGTAGTGTTGGAGGAGAGCGAGAGAGAAAAGGATACAAAGTAGTGGTCGGAGACATGGAGGGGAGTTGCAGTGAGATTAGTAGAAGAGCAACATCTAGTAAAGATGAAGTCAAGCGTATTGCCTGCCTTGTGAGTGGGGGGGGGGATGGTGAGAGGGTGAGGTCAAAAGAGGAGAGGAGTGGAAAGAAGGAGGCAGAGAGAAATGAGTCAAATGTAGACGTGGGGAGGTTGAAATCCCCCAAAACTGTGAAGGGTGAGCCATCCTCAGGAAAGGAACTTATCAAGGCGTCAAGCTCATTGATGAACTCTCCAAGGGAACCTGGAGGGCGATAGATGACAAGGATATTAAGCTTAAATGGGCTAGTGACTGTGACAGCGTGGAATTCAAATGAGGAGATAGACAGATGGGTTAGGGGAAAAATTGAGAATGACCACTTGGGAGAGATGAGGATTCCTGTGCCACCACCCCTCTGACCAGATGCTCTCGGGGTATGCGAGAACACATGGTCAGACGAGGAGAGAGCAGTAGGAGTAGCAGTGTTTTCAGTGGTAATCCATGTTTCCGTCAGCGCCAGGAAGTCGAGGGACTGGAGGGTAGCATAGGCTGGGATGAAGTCAGCCTTGTTGGCGGCAGAACGGCAGTTCCAGAGGCTGCCTGAGACCTGGAACTCCAGGTGTGTGGTGCGTGCAGAGACCACCAGGTTAGAGAGGCAGCAGCCACGCGGTGTGAGGCGTTTGTGTAGCCTGTGCGGAGAGGAGAGAACAGGGATAGGCAGAGGCATAGTTGACAGGCTGCAGCAGATGGCTACAATAATGCAGAGGAGATCGGAATGAAATGAACTAAACATCAGGGAAAGGAGAGAGCAGGCCTCCCTCACCAAAAAAAATAAAATATATATAACTCTCCCAACTTCCACCTCAGAAACTATAATTGTTTCACTGAACCACCCGAGTAAAACTCTCCCAACTTCCACTTTAGAAATTAGAATTGTTGTAAACTACAGCAGACTGTTATCAGTAGCTGTAATTAAGTACAGCAGCTACCAACCACCTAACGTTAATGCCTCGGATGAGGTTAGAAAAACAGCTGAATGGTAGCAGCTAGCTGGCTCAATCACAGGTACTCTTAAGCATGAAATAACATTGGAAACAATTAACCACAGTTGCAAAAAGTTACCAGTATAATTCATTGGCTGATCCCCCGTGGTGACCTGGATGGAATTCTGTGATCATTCCTTAACCTATAGGAAGTCCCACCCCATCCCCCCTTTTGCCCTCAGAAAAGCCTACATTTGTCGGGGCATGGACTCTACAGGGATACTGGCCCATGTTAACTCCAATGCTTTCCACAGTTGTGTCAAGTTGGCTGGGTGTCCTTTGGGTGGTGGACAATTATTGATACACACGGGAAACCCCAGCAGTGTTACAGTTCTTGACACAAACCAGTGTGCCTGCCACCTAATAACATACCCCGTTCATAGGCACTTAAATGTTTTGTCTTGCCCATTCACTCTCTGAATGGCACACATACACATACACAATCCATGTCTCAATTGTCTCAAGGCTTAACACTCCTTCTTTAACCTGTCTCCTCCCCTTCATCTACACTGATTGAAGTGGATTTAACAAGTGACATCAATAAGGGATCATAGCTTTCACCTGGATTCACCTGGTCAGTCTATGTCATGGAAAGAGTTCTTCATGTTTTGTATACTCAGTGTATATAAAGATGATATCGCTATCATTCTCTATGGGCTAGGTAGAGCAAGAACCATATTGTCTATACTTGTGTCACTAACCTTGGTCTAGGGGAGTAATTACATATATAGAGGGAAGCGAGCTAGTTATTTCGATTGAATCCCAGCCCCTGTTCCAGTTGGATACTAGGACACTGATGCCTGGATGGGTGAAAGCAATATGGCCTTCCATTATGCTCCGTGGAGTTGCCTCCATATTCCCTTCAACTATCCAGACTTCTAAGATCAGTTAGTTTGGGAAAGTACTAGGATGTATGTAGGAAAGTAAGTCATTTAGGCGTATTACGGAACTATCCTGTGTATGTGAGACATTTCCTTCTCCGACTGTAGTCTGCAACATCCATTTTTCCCATAGTGAGATAATTTAGCCAAGTCAGCATTTTAGAAACAAAATCCTTAACCTGGTGAGACCCCAGGTTGCGAAAATGCAACAGGCCCTCAAACTCATGTCAAACACTACATAGTTTATCTCCTTAGACCCGTATGTACACTGAACAAAAATTTAAACGCAACATGTAAAGTGTTGGTCAAGGATTATTTATTTTTTTATTCCTTGATGTGATGTGGTGGGTGAGTGAGTGTGTTCTAGAATGTTCAGAAGAGTGACATTCAGGACATGACATAATAGGCCAACTGCTCTATACACACACACACACACACACACACACACAGGCAGTAGCAGTAGTAGCATATAGCCAAGATAATCTTTCCATGTACACTGAACAAAAACATATTGTAAACGCAACATGCAAACATTTAAAAGATTTTACTGAGTTACAGTTCATATAAGGAAATCAGTCAATTTAAATACATAAATTAGGCCCTAATCTAATCTGTGGCGTTGTGTTGTGTGACAAAACTGCACATTTTAGAGTGGTATTTTATTGTCCCCAGCACAAGGTGCACCTCTGTATTGATCATGCTGTTTAATCAGCTTCTTGATATGCCACACCTGTCTGTCACGGTTTCGGCCGAGGCTGCTCCTCCTCCTTGTTCGGGCAGGCTTCGGCGGTCGTCGTCCCCGGAGTACTAGCTGCCACCGTTCGATGTTTCATGTTTGTTTGGTTTTGTCTGTTTGTACACCTGTCCCTTGTTAGTGTTTGATTTTGTTTCCTATTTAGTTATCGTGTGTTGGGTCAGGTGTTATGTGTGATTGTTTTTTGTCAAGCTGTTGCTCTCTGGATTTACTCTCGTGTTTTGTTGTGTTTCGAGAGTCCGCACTGTGTGCGCTATCGTTGTTTTACGCACTGTGTTTATTTGTGCGTAATTTGTATTTTGCCTCCCGGTTGGGTTGGCTGTTCGCCTGTTTGGTGCTGCTTTCGTTGACTAAAGTCTGTTCACGAACGCCCGTGTTTCCTGCGCTTGATTTCCACACCGCATCTACACTCAGCTACTGACAGAATCACAGATCTACCCATGGAATCAGCAGGAGCAACCGCGCCAACGGACATCATGGAGGACCGATTTCGTGGGCAGGAGGACAGGATCAACCAGATCGGTCACGCCCTGGATCGGGTGATGAACACTCTCCACCGATGGGAAAGCAGCGGGGTACCCACGCCCCCACCTACCGGACCATCCCCATCGGTCAGTCCTCCTGTCCCCCTTCCGGAACCCAGCGGGATTCGGCTCTCGCTCCCGAGGGCGTACGACGGCTCCGCTGCCGGGTGTCAAGGGTTCCTGCTGCAAGTGGAGCTCTACCTCGCCACCGTACACCCGGCGCCCTCGGGACACGAGAGCGTCTCCGCCCTCATCTCCTGTCTCACCGGCAAGGCGTTGGAGTGGGCCAACGCCGAATGGAGGAGAATAGACGCCGCTACTATTACCTATGCGGAGTTCTCCCGCCGCTTCCGTGCCGTGTTTGACCATCCACCAGAAGGGAAGGCGGCGGGGGAGCGTCTGTTCTACCTCCGACAGGGGATGAGGAGCGCACAGAATTTTGCTTTGGAGTTCCGGACTCTAGCGGCAGATGCAGGGTGGAATGAGCGGGCCCTCATAGACCCCTTCCGCTGCAGCCTCCGGGAGGACGTCCAGAGAGAGTTGGCGTGCAGGGATACCACGTTGTCGTTTGACCAACTGGTCGACATGGCCATTCGGCTGGACACCCTGGTCGCCACCCGTGGACGTCCCGGGTGGGGGTTGCCCATTCCACCTTCCGGCACCTCCGAGCCGAGCCTTATGGAGCTCGGAGGTGCTGGCGCTAGAGAACGGAGGAGTAGGAACCCGAGGGGGGCCGTTCCCTGCACCAACTGTGGCCGTGGAGGGCACACCGCGGCTAGGTGTTGGGGAAGGTTCCCCGGTGGAGGTGAAGGCAGGCCACGCATTGGGGAGTCCTCCCAGGTGAGTAGGCGCCCTACTTACCCAGAGCTTTCTGTCGTTCACGTAACCTTGCCTGTTTGTTTCCCACAGGTTGCACCTCGTTCCCAGCATAAGGCGCTAGTAGATTCAGGCGCAGCTGGGAATTTTGTAGATCGCCAGTTCTGTGTAGAGTCAGGGATTCCTCTCCTTCCCATTGATATGCCTTTCCCTGTACATGCCCTAGATAGCCGTCCGTTAGGATCTGGGTTAATTAGGGAGGTCACAGCGCCCCTTAGGATGAAGACGCAGGGGGGTCATGAGGAGACGATTCAGCTCTATCTGATTGACTCTCCTGCGTATCCGGTGGTGCTGGGACTTCCCTGGTTGATTACCCATGATCCTACTATTTCGTGGCGAGAGAAAGCTCTTAAAGGGTGGTCTGTTCAGTGTGAGGGGCTATGTCTGGGTGTTTCCATAGGGGCGACCTCGGTGGAGAGTCCAAATCAAATGCCCGCACTGCATATTCCCCCCGAGTATGAGGATTTGACATTGGTGTTTAGTAAGACAAGGGCGGCGCAGCTGCCGCCTCATAGACGGGGGGATTGTGCGATAGATCTCCAGTTAGGAGCAGCACTCCCGCGGAGCCATGTGTATCCCTTGTCTCAAGAGGAGAGGAAGGCGATGGAAACTTACATCGCCGAGTCTCTGAGACAGGGATACATACGGGCCTCCACTTCACCCGCTTCCTCGAGCTTCTTTTTTGTGAAGAAAAAAGATGGAGGTTTGCACCCGTGTATTGATTACCGCGGTCTCAATCAGATTACGGTGAAGTACAGTTATCCACTTCCTCTGATTGCGACTATGACGGAGTCATTACACGGTGCTCAGTTCTTCACAAAATTGGATCTCAGGAGCGCATATAACTTGGTGCGCATTAGAGAGGGCGATGAATGGAAGACAGCATTTAGCACGACCTCCGGTCATTACGAGTATCTCGTCATGCCATATGGGTTAATGAATGCTCCCTCAGTCTTCCAATCCTTTGTAGATGAGATTTTCCAGGACATGCAGGGGCAGGGAGTAGTCGTGTACATAGACGATATTCTGGTGTACAGTTCTACCCGAGCTGAGCATGTAGCCCTGGTGCGCCGAGTGTTGAGGAGACTGTTGGAGCATGACCTATATGTCAAGGCAGAGAAATGTCTGTTCTTTCAGAAGTCGGTCTCCTTTTTGGGTTATCAGTTGTCTGCGTCAGGGGTGAAGATGGAGGTTGACCGGGTGTCAGCTGTGCGTAATTGGCAAACCCCAACCACTGTGAAAGAGGTGCAACAGTTCTTGGGTTTTGCGAATTATTACCGGAGGTTTATCCGGGGTTTTGGACAGGTGGCAGCTCCCATAACGTCTCTGTTGAAGGGGGGTCCGGTGCGCTTGCGGTGGTCAGCTGAGGCGGACAGGGCTTTTGGGAGACTGAAGGACCTGTTTACCTCGGCGCCGGTGTTGGCGCATCCGGATCCCGCGTTACCATTCCAGGTAGAGGTAGACGCGTCCGAGGCCGGTATTGGGGCCGTCCTCTCACAACGGTCTGGCACACCACTTAAGCTCCGCCCCTGTGCTTTTTATTCTAAGAAGCTCAGTCCGGCGGAGCGGAATTATGACGTAGGGGACAGGGAGCTGTTAGCCGTGGTACACCCTTTCCTCATTTTGACGGACCACCGTAACCTGGAGTACATCCGGGCAGCTAGGAGACTGAATCCTCGCCAGGCCCGCTGGACTATGTTTCTAGCCCGGTTTGTGTTTAAAATCACTTACATCCCTGGGTCCCAGAACGGGAAGGCAGATGCCCTGTCTCGGCGGTATGACACGGAGGAGAGGTCCGTTGAGCCCACTCCCATACTACCAAAGTCTTGTTTGGTGGCACCGGTGGTATGGGAGGTCGATGCAGAGATCGACCGGGCGTTACGCACCGACCCAAGTCCTCCACAGTGTCCAGTGGGTCGGACGTACGTTCCGCTCGAGGTACGCGATCGCCTCATTTATTATCTTAAAGGTCCCCCTCCTCTGGACATCCAGGTATCGGCCGGACAGTTCACTGCCTTAGCACTAAGTACTGGTGGCCAACGTTAGCCAGGGATGTGAGGGTTTATGTCTCCTCCTGTTCGGTGTGTGCACAGTGTAAGGCGCCCAGACATTTGCCCAGGGGTAAGCTACAACCCCTGCCCGTTCCACAACGACCCTGGTCCCACCTCTCGGTGGACTTTGTTACAGACCTTCCCCCCTCACAGGGGAATACTACCATCCTGGTCGTTGTGGATCGGTTCTCGAAGGCCTGTCGTCTCCTTCCCATGCCGGGTCTCCCTACTGCCCTACAGACCGCTGAGGCTCTGTTTACCCATGTCTTCCGGCATTACGGGGTACCCGAGGATATAGTGTCTGATCGAGGCCCCCAGTTCACCTCCAGAGTGTGGAGAGCCTTTATGGAACGGTTGGGGGTTTCGGTGAGCCTTACCTCGGGTTACCACCCGGAGAGTAATGGGCAGGTTGAACGTGTCAACCAGGATTTGGGTAGGTTTCTGAGGTCTTATTGCCAGGGCCGGCCGGAGGAGTGGGCGAGATACGTTCCGTGGGCCGAGATGGCGCAGAACTCTCTCCGCCACTCCTCCACCCAACTAACCCCTTTCCAGTGTGTGTTAGGGTACCAGCCGGTTCTGGCACCTTGGCACGAGAGCCAGATCGAGGCCCCTGCGGTGGATGAGTGGGTGCGGCGCTCGGAGGAGACATGGAACGCTGCCCACGTCCATCTGCAGCGGGCCATCCGTCGGCATAAGACGAGCGCCGATCTCCACCGCAGTGAGGGGCCTGTATACGCACCTGGAGATCGAGTCTGGCTCTCGACCAGAAACCTGCCCCTCCGCCTGCCCTGCCGGAAGCTGGGTCGGCGGTTTGTGGGGCCATTCAAAGTCCTGAGGAGGTTGAACGAGGTGTGTTACAGGTTAGAACTGCCTATTGATTACAGGAATATTAACCCCTCGTTCCATGTGTCTCTCCTCAGGCCGGTGGTAGCTGGTCCACTCCAGGACTATGAGATAGAGGAGATTCCTCCGCCCCCGTTGGACATCGAGGGGGCTCCGGCGTACACTGTGAGGTCCATCCTTGATTCGAGACGCCGGATGGGGGGTCTCCAATATCTCGTGGAGTGGGAGGGGTACGGCCCGGAGGAGCGGTGCTGGGTGCCGAGGAGGGACATATTAGACCTGTCCCTGCTGACCGAGTTCCATCGGGGTCATCCTACGCGCCCTGCTCCGCGTCGTCCTGGTCGTCCCCGAGGCCGGGATCGGCGCACGGCTGGAGCCGCGCGTCAAGGGGGGGGTACTGTCACGGTTTCGGCCGAGGCTGCTCCTCCTCCTTGTTCGGGCAGGCTTCGGCGGTCGTCGTCCCCGGAGTACTAGCTGCCACCGTTCGATGTTTCATGTTTGTTTGGTTTTGTCTGTTTGTACACCTGTCCCTTGTTAGTGTTTGATTTTGTTTCCTATTTAGTTATCGTGTGTTGGGTCAGGTGTTATGTGTGATTGTTCTTTGTCAAGCTGTTGCTCTCTGGATTTACTCTCGTGTTTTGTTGTGTTTCGAGAGTCCGCACTGTGTGCGCTATCGTTGTTTTACGCACTGTGTTTATTTGTGCGTAATTTGTATTTTGCCTCCCGGTTGGGTTGGCTGTTCGCCTGTTTGGTGCTGCTTTCGTTGACTAAAGTCTGTTCACGAACGCCCGTGTTTCCTGCGCTTGATTTCCACACCGCATCTACACTCAACTACTGACACTGTCAGGTGGATGTATTATCTTGGCAAAGGAGAAATGCTCACTAACAGGGATGTGAACACATTTGTGCACTAATTTTAAGATAAATAATATTTTTGTGCGTATGGAACATTTCTGGGATCTTTTGTTTCAGCTCATGAAAAATGGGACCAACACTTTACGTGTTGGGTTCATATTTTTGTTCAGTATATTTAGTTGGACTAGGATCAGGGATTCGCTCCTATACTACCTAGACATTATGGTCCCTATCAACACAAAGTTCAAGTTTCATATTACACCATATTCCCTATATACAAGGGTGACATTTCAGATTTGTACCATAAGTCAAACTGCACCAACTCTTATGTATTTAAAAACTGTTTTTTAAGGTTAATTCAGGCTAGTCTCTTTGCAATAACATTTATTTTTCAACAGAGACCTGGTCATATGATCGACTGCTACCCTCTCATATTTAAGTTGTCACATTAAAAACCTGTACAGACAAATAATAAATAAACAAATAATAGTGTCCAGTACAGGCCGTGAGAAGGAGGGGTGGGAGCTGAGATACAAGCGCTCTTCTTGTCTTCAGCAGGGGAGTAGGGTGGAGGTTTGTCCTGGAGAAGATGTTTTCATACATTCCCCTAATTTATTTGGACAGTGAAGCTAAGACTTTTAATTTGTCTCTATACTCCAGCATTTTGGATCTGAGATCAAGTGTTTCATGTGAGGCGACAGTACAGAATGTCACCTTTTATTTGAGGGTATTTTCATTCATATCTGTTTTAGAAATGAAAGCATTTTATGTATCTAGTCCCCCCATTTGAATGTATCATAATTAATTGGACAAACATCAAGCTTGTGACCAATATTCCCTCTAATCTATTTTAGCACTGAGCAAATTTCAGGTCGGCTGAGCGCAAACTTGAAAGTTTTGAAAATTCTGTGCAACTTCCAACGAGTGTTAACTGTGAACACTGAGGCTGTGCCCGCTTTAACTTACTGTTTTAACAGTGGCCAAGTAGGCTACTATGGCTATTTGATCATAATGTAGGCCTACTGTCAAAAACAATGGAGAAAATGCATCTCATAACATTTAACATGGAAATAGCTGTTCAATCATTCAGCCTACAGAAGCAGCCAATGTGTGGTGTTCAATGTAGGCCTACATTCCATGAGACTTTTGAAAAAAACATGCAGGGCTTGACATTAACCTCTATGAGATCGGTGTCCCGTATACGGGACGGTTGAATTAACGTGCGCTAATGTGATTAGCATGACTGTTGTAAGTATCAGCAAACTTTCCAGGACATAGGCATCTATCATATGGGCAGAAAGCTTAAATTCCTGTTAATCTAAATGCACTGTCCAATTTACAGTAGCTATTACAGTGAAAGAATACCATGTTATTGTTTGAGGAGAGTGCACAACAAATGTATCACGGCAACTGGTTTGATCAACTCACCTCTGAAGGTAAATAATGTACTTACATTCAGTAATCTTGCTCTGTTTTGTCATCCTAAGGGTCTCAGAGATAAAATGTAGCATAGTTTTGTTTGATAAAATCAATTTTTATATTCAAATGTAGGAACTGGGTTCTACAGTTTGAACCCCTGCTGTCTCTGGCTCCACACCCACCCCGCCATCTAGATGTGTGAAAGTTAATGTATAAGCTAGATGTCACGATTGTCATACACAGAGGACCAAGGCGCAGCGTGGAATGCGAACATACTTTTAATTTGAATGATCACACGAACAAAACAACAAACGAAACAAAACGTGAAGTCCTTGGTTACAATACAAACCATACGGAACAAGATCCCACAACACACTGTGGAAAACAGGCTGCCTAAGTATGGTTCCCAATCAGAGACAACAAGCAACAGCTGATACAAGTTGCCTCTGATTGAGAACCACACCGGCCAACATAGAAACAAAAGAACTAGATAATAACCCTAGCACACAAAACACATAGAAACCACACACCCTGGCTCAACATAACAGAGTCCCAGAGCCAGGGCGTGACAGTACCCCCCCCCCCCCCCCAAAGGCGCGGACTGCGACCGCGCCAAACATAAACCGAACAGGGGAGGGCCGGGTGGGCATTCCTCCTCGGAGGCGGTTCCGGCTCCGGGCTTGACCCCCACCCTCCAACCAACCCCCCAAAGCGCCCCTGGTCCGGTCTGGCCCTGCTGGCCGGAGCTGGACTGAACACTGGTGGAGCGGATTGCTCTAGCTCCGGAGTGGAGCAGCTGACCGGTGCCGGACCAGGCACCGGTGGAACAGGCACGGGCTGTGCCGGACTGACGACGCGCACCACAGGCTTGGTGCGGGGAGCAGGGACGGGCCGGACCGGGCTGACGACGCGCACCATTGGCTTGGTGCGGGGAGCAGAGACGGGCCGAACCGGGCTGACGAAGCGCACCACTGGCTTGGTGCGGGGAGCAGGAACAGGCCGGACCGGGCTGACGACGCGCACCATTGGCTTGGTGCGGGGAGCAGGGACGGGCCGAACCGGGCTGACGAAGCGCACCACTGGCTTGGTGCGGGGAGCAGGAACAGGCCGGACCGGGCTGACGACGCGCACCATTGGCTTGGTGCGGGGAGCAGGGACGGGCCGAACCGGGCTGACGAAGCGCACCACTCGCTTGGTGCGGGGAGCAGGAACAGGCTGGACCGGGCTGACGACGCGCACCACAGGCTTTGTGCGGGGAGCAGGGACGGGCCGAACCGGGCTGACGAAGCGCACCACTGGCTTGGTGCGGGGAGCAGGAACAGGCCGGACCGGGCTGACGACGCGCACCACAGGCTTGGTGCGAGGGGCAGGAACATGCCGGACCGGGCTGGCGACGCGCACCACAGGCTCGGTGCGAGGGACAGGAACAAGCCGGACTGTACTGGGGACACACACCACTGGCCCTACGCGGGGATCAGGAACGGGCCGGACCGGACTGTCATCACACCCCAGTACCTCTCGTCGTGCCTCTACATTCTCCTTCCCCCTGGTGACATGTGACTCCCGTAACCTGGCGGCCTCCTTTGCCAACCCGCTGAACCACTTTATCCCAGGCCTCCTGCTGCCCCGTCGTCCACGGCGTGAGCCCCCCCCCTAAAAAATTTCTGGCCGTCTCTCCTCCCCATGGGCCAGGCCTCCATGGCTCTCGCCAGACTCTCGCTCCTCTGCTCCAAAGTCCAGCTTCTCTCCTCCTCCCGCGGCTTGACCCAGTCGAGGTTGATATCCTTCAGAGTCACCTCTGGCGTTGGCTCCTGGACACGCTGCTTGGTCCAGTTATGGTGGGATCTTCTGTCACGATCGTCATACACAGAGGACAAAGGCGCAGCGTGGAATGCGAACATACTTTTAATTTGAATGATCACACGAACAAAACAACAAACGATACGAAACGTGAAGTCCTTGGTTACAATACAAACCATACGGAACAAGATCCCACAACACACTGTGGAAAACAGGCTGCCTAAGTATGGTTCCCAATCAGAGACAACAAGCAACAGCTGATACACGTTGCCTCTGATTGAGAACCACACCGGCCAACATAGAAACAAAAGAACTAGTTAATAACCCTAGCACACAAAACACATAGAAACCACACACCCTGGCTCAACATAACAGAGTCCCAGAGCCAGGGCGTGACACTAGTGATCCATCATGTATGACATTCCTGGGAGCGTGTAAACTTACATTTTGTATTACCATATCATTTTTGTATGTTCTCTATAGTTATGTACTTGAAAATGCATCAATTGACCAATTCGGCACATTTGGGCAGACTTGATACAAAATAGTCCAGTATTGCACTGCTTCACTGGATCAATCTGAAACTTTGCAAACACACTGCTGTGTGGCCAAAATGGGCAAAACTAAATTCCGCCTAAACTGCAATATTATATTGTGGTCTTTCTCTTGCATTTCAAAAATGATGGAACAAAAAAAGAATAGAAAATGCATGTTTTTTTGTTTGTATTATCTTTTACCAGATCTAATGTGTTAAATTCTCCTACATTAATTTCACATTTCCACAAACTTCAAAGTATTTCCTTTTAAATGGTATCAAGAATATGCGTATCCTTGCTTCAGGTCTTGAGCTACAGGCAGTTAGATGTGGGTGTGTCATTTTAGGAGGAAATTGAAAAAAAGGGTCCGATCCTTAAGAGGTTAACCTGTTTATCCACTTGTCCTTCAGACAAGGAGGTGACTGAACATTTTGTTGTGTTGTTTGATGGAAGATACCACTTTACAAAATAAAATGCATTATTATTCCCATACCATTACTACAGAGAATCAGACAAATTATGCTACACTCTGCCTATTGGCTTGTTAGTTTATTCAAGCCTGTCTGAAAATATAACACTAAGACAAAAAAAGCTCTTTACCTGACTCTCTTTTCAAAGATGTCTAGAAATGCACACATGTTGTGCTCTTGTAGGAAGCAACCACTCCCCCATTGTTGACTAGAAATTACCTATAACTGGGCTAATAACACAATAACTAGCAAAGGATATGAACAAAATGTGCACACGTGGCTACATGCAGCTCTTGCTTTGAACTCAAAACAAGCACATCTACTCACGACCAGAGCTGTAAACACAGTCCAGTTCAAAGTAAATGGCACAGATCCATATGTGGCAATAGTCTATTTGCATACAGGCCTACTGCAGCTCTGATTGGTTATACCCACCTCTGTGTAGAGTACGGGCTGAGTCATGTGCAATAGAATCCTACTCCCATGCATTCTGCCTACAACAAAATCTCTTGAGTAGTTTGTTTTGTTTCAGTATGTTGCATTGAAAGTGGCTAATATTGCGTTGATTCGATCACAATTGCCACAGTAAAGGAAAAATGTTGGAAGTGTTAACTAACATGAAAAACTTGTTGAGTGTAGTTCAATCTTGTGCTTCTCTCTGAGGGCTGATATTTCTTCTGAGATCTGCATGAGGCAGTCTCTGGCTACTGCGCGCTCAAACACGCGCTCGCTCAGAGGGAACATTGCTTGTGACTACAATCTTGTTGGCTGCATTTGCAGTTCGTTTTGGTTGTGTTTTGGATTATGTTGTGTCCAATAGAAATATATGTAAATAATGTATTGTGTCATTTTGGAGTCCATTTTATAGTAAATAAAAATAGAACTTGTTTCTGAACACAATCATGAATGAATCATGAATAATAAAGAGCAAGAAAGTTAAAGAGACACAACAATCATACCCCTGAAACATGCTAATGTCTCACCATTACCAATAACAGGGGAGTTTAGCATTTTTTGGTGGGTATGATATTTATGTTTATGTTAATCAATTGTCAATGAATTAATTGTGCTCTTATTTAATACTTTGGCAATATGGGATCACTCACATCATGCTAATTAAACTATCACTACTGAAGGAACTTTACAAGAGTGAGTTAGAGAAAGAGAGATGGCGCAGACTGAGAAGGCTGACATCTTACAGAAAGTACATACTATTGTCACATATGACCGCTAAGCACTTGTGGAAGTCAGATCGACAGTTACTAACCTCGATTTCGACTACAAATCCGACATCAACTCTTACCCAGCTTTTCTCTTGTTCACACCGGACACTATTATTTTGTTTCATGGGCTATAAAGAAACGCTGCAGGCGTAGACATGTTAGTCGGGCTGGCGTCTTCTTAAGACTGAGATGAAGAGAAAATCGACTGGCACTCCCCTCCGTTTCATTGGCAAATATCCAGTCAATCAGGAATAAAATGGATGAGCTTCGTTCGAGAGACTCCTTTCAGAAAGACTTGAAAAGCTGCAATATTATATGCCTTGCAGAAACTTCATTTTGTGTCAGAGGGTAAGATGAGAAATCATTAATGGTGCTATTGGTGGAAATCTATTTATCATTTCAAGGCATGGAGTAACAATCTGCATTTATGAGTGTAAATTCCACTGCTGATGTGTTGATTGAATGGGTACGATGGAGTATTTGTTTGGTTAATGCTAAATGGAAGATTTGGAGCGTGGTTGGGGGTTGAAAACTCACTTATTCAATAGGGAATGGGTGGAGAGAGAGAGAGTTTTTACGTGTATTAAAAGTTGCATAAGATAGCTTTAGTAGTATTCTAGATAGGTCTATGAAAATATGTTACAAGTACGAATGACATTATTTCCTAAGAAGGAAGATTGTAGGGAAGTTTCCCGCGCCTCCCTTATAATGTAGGAAGGAGCAGGAGAGGGGGAGGAGATGTAAGAGACAGTACATAGTTCAGATGGTAGGAATGTCATTAAGTGTATGCTGATCAACGATAGCAAGTATTTGTTTTATTAATTAGGGCCTAATCAGAGAGAAAAGTTTAAGAAATGGAATAGCAAACTGAAATGGGTTAGCGGGAAAATACAAAATTGTCGGTACATTCTAGAACGATAATTTATTTTGGTTACGGGGATGCAAGTATGCATTGGCTGTTGTGCTGGGGGAATAGCGCCAGCCTGTGGTGGGTTATGGATTGGTGAAATTGGGGGGACAGGAACAATAGAAGGGGAGACAGATTTTCCTAGGGGGTTGAACAAATAATTAATAATGGATCATTTGAGATGAGATCACATGTAACAGAGTTAGGGTAATCAATTAAATAATCATTGTATACTCAAGGAATTTTGAGTGGTTTAATGGATTAGTTATGAGGAATTAGATTGATACAAACAATTATTGATGGGTTAAGACTGGGGATATCTGTATCATGTTTTGTGTATACTACCATCTTTAGATTATAACCAGGAGAAAGAGATTAGCTCATCTCAGTTAGGCAGTATTTAGGTAATACAAGTGAGCTACCAAATTAAGTGAGGCCTGGCTATTTGTGGTTGTTGTTTTTCAAATTGGGTTAAAATGGGTTCACAGAGCCAGAGGCTGTACAGAGAAAGGTGGAGCCCCCATGTTGCCCTAGTGAAATAACATTCATAGGAATGGTTATCACTAGGTAAATGGAGAAAACAGGGGGAAAACATTACTGACTGGCAGAATACACCAAATGGGGATCAGTGTGGCCACTCCACTGGGAGATATAGAAGAAAGTTGAATTGGAGAGCAAAAACCCTGCCCGGGGTCCACCTGGAGATAAGTTTTAACGGATGACAGGAAGAGATTTCTTAACTCAGGAACAGGAGGCTGAGTTAGCAGCAATTCCGTTCAAATTATGGTCACAAGGACCAGCCGATGTAGGACTAATTAAGGGGGTAGCTCCAGTACAAGTGATTCCTCGATCCGATCATAGACCATACCAAAAGCAATATCCTATGAAACCAGAAGCAATAAAAGGGATAACACCTACATTTGAGCATTTACTTAAGGGAGGGGTGATAATTCCTGGAGATGAGGCACAATGCAACTCTCCAGTATTTCCTCTTAAAAAGGTGGCACCTAGCGCCAACTGGAGGATGGTCATGGACTTGCAGGGGGTTAATAGAAATATATTTCCCAGAGCTCCATGTGTACCAGATCCACATACATTGCTGAACCAATTGAAACCAGAGAACTCCTATTTTACAGTGATAGATTTAGCTAATGCTTTCTTTAGTATCCCAGTTCATCCGGATAGTCAGGGATGGTTTGGCTTTACTTTTCAGGGAAGGAAATGGACTTACGCTAGGATGCCTCAAGGCTACTCGGAAAGTCTTACAATCTTTGCCCAGGCTATAACTAGGAATTTGGGAAAGTTGGAACCTAGGGAAGGAAGCCAAATGTTAGTTTATGTAGATGATATTCTATTGGCTAATCCCACTCAGGAGGGATGTAAGAGGGATACAATCAAATTGTTAACCTTCCTGGCAGAACAGGGACACAAAGTGAGCAAAAAGAAACTTCAACTTTGGCAGAGCGAGGTCATTTACCTAGGAAACACTATAACTCAGGAGGGGCGAATGTTCAACTCATCCAGGAAAACTGCTATACTTGAAGCGCCAAAACCGTTAAACAAAAAACAAATGATGAGCTTTTTGGTAATGATAAACTGCTGTAAAGCTTGGGTACTCCATTATGTACTGCATACGGGTAAATTAAGTGATCTTAACTATGGGAAGGCAATGGCAGCCCATGGTAAAATAATTTGGAACTCTAAGGAGGCATACATACATCAGGGATGTTATCCAAATGGTAGAGAGTAAAGAGGGATATGACATTGGTCGTGATTTAAAGATGATGAGGTTTTTTGGTGGGCTATTAGATATAACTGGGTTAATCATGAACATAGAGGTTTTTATTCTTTGTTGCTAGGCAGAAGACTTAGGTGACCTAAATATGGACTTGTCATGTCCAACAATCAGTCTTCAGGTCAAGCCCGGGAGAGCCTGGGTAGAACAGAGCTTGAACTAAACATGAGTGTTTTTACAAGATAAGAGATTGATGATTGGATTACTAATTGATTCTGAACTGGATGAAAGTCGAATTTAGCTGCCATAAAAGACAAAGGAAGTGGGAGGAGCAATAAAGAAGCAAAAGACAATCTCAAAAATGAAAGGCATGGCAATTGGATGATAAATTACATAAGGGATTGTTTAGGAAGGTGGTAATATTGACACATGGGCAAATCATGTGTCAAAAAAGGGGGAGTGATAGGATTAAATAATAATGATAGGATTAAATAATAAATAGAAAAAAATAAATAAAAAAATAGAAATTGAGAGCTGAACATGTATGTGTGAAGATAGTTTATTAACCACACCTGTATGTCAGAGGTTTTGTGCCCCACAGGTGAACTAAAGGAGAAGGTGACCCACTCTATCTCACCAGGAGACTGGGTGAGCATCCAGTCCCTAAAATAAGAAAAACTGGAAGCAGGCCTGTTGGGAAGGGCCCTATCAAGTCCTATTAGATCCACCTGGGTGCATGTCACACACTGCAAAAAGGTAAACCCAGTTACACCTGACGAACAAACACAGAGTTAGGAGAAAGAACCGATCACCACTAGGGCTCGGGGGTTGGCTCCTTAACGAAGATTCCCTTACCCTCTCTGATCATCCCTGTGTGAGTTCGGTAGAAGGTGAAGCAATGGGTTGGCGTCTGACATGTTCTCAGGGCGAGGGTGGGGATTCACAGGTCTCCTGACGGTAGGTAGATGCCTGATTGTGGGGGCCATATTCCTAACACACTCAAACCCTCCTGATCAGCCAGAAGTAGTAGTTAACCTAACACAAGTTGATAAAATAATACCTGAGCACAGTCTACGAAGGCATAGGAGACAGCTAGACGTAGGGAAAGGGGAAGTACTAGGGACTTTAGGGAAGGACATCACCATATGTATGTCACCATGTACATCCTGGGATTATGTAGTTGCTCATACCAAGTGGGGGGGGATATGTCAATCTCCATACACAGTTTAGGGACAGGTGTAGTATTGTGAAAGTAGGGAATTACCAGAAATGGCAGTGCGACCCATATAAGGGTAGGTACTGTCTGAAAGTCTGAATTATGCTAAAACAGGTTACAGACCTGAACAAGTGAGATATCCTCTTCAACTGGGGCACCCTATAGAGTAAACCTCTCTGAGGGAGGTAGTGAGACCGGGGCTGTGGTAAAGATAGTACAAACCGTAGGAATCTTGACCGGTGGTTGGAATGGATTTAGTATACGGCAAGAAATGTCTAAAGAGGACTGTTATGCCTGTGGGACAGCCAAACCAAGGTTAACAACTACTCCGTTCCCCTTGACAGGCTTTAACTCTCTGTCAGGTTTATCCTCCATGCAAGCCACCTGGGAATGTGGTGAAAGAGTCTTGTAGTAACTTGAACTATCTGTATCCCCCGAAAACAAAGTCATTCCGACCTAGGTTGCCTCTGTTTGAAGTCTCAGGGGGTTCTAATTGTTTTTCTAGGACTGGTAATATAGGATACAGAGTAGGGCATCTTAGCTCCTGCTCCCACACAGAGAATATCACAACTAAAAGAGACCATGACTAATCTCTCCTCTTTGTTGCAGCCAGAGGATTTTAGGAACCAAAACCAGGCCCGTGCTGACATCTGATGGTTGTGTGGTGATAACTGATTGTGAACTCACCTACATATGTAAACAATCAAACGTGTCAGAGACTGGTGAGTTGTCACGTAGAAAGTGGGACCTCCTCCCGGGTTCCTTTGATGAAAGGATATATATATTGATGGGATAGGAGTACCTCGATGGGTTCCAGAACAATTCAAAGCTAGGAATCAGATCGCAGCTGAGTTTGAATCAAGTATTTTTTGGTGGTCAACAATTAATAAAAACGTAGATTGGATAAATTATATTTACTATAACCAGCAAAGATTTATAAACCACACTCGTGATGCATTAAAGGGATTAGCTGAGCAGACAGCGGCAACTAGCTTAATGACATGGCAGAATAGAATAGCTTTAGATATGCTTTTGGCTGAGCGGGGCGGAGTTTGTGTTCTGTTTGGATCTATGTGCTGTATTTTCATCCTCAAACAACATAGCACCGGACGGGTCCGTGACAAAAGAGCTTCAGGGGAGTAACTACGCTGACGAACGAACTGGCTGAGAACTCTGGTATTGATAGCTCCATAAACGGTTGGTTTGATAACATATTTGGTAAATGGAAAACTATTGTTGTAACTATTCTGGTTGAAGTTATAGCTTCTATGGGTATACTTGTTCTTTGTGGATGTTGTCTTATTTCCTGTGTCTGAGGTTTGGTGAGAAAGGAGATGGGGAAGGTGGTTTCCCAACAGATGGTGAGATACGGCCCAATCCTGGACTCCGACCTAAGGAATTAAGGATATGACCTACCAGGCTTGGTGGAGTGACACTAGAGGGTGTCTAAAGGGGGCCAAAATATACTTCTCTGTTTGTGTTTTATGTTTTAATAGTCTTATGTTTTGTGTTCTATTAATCCTGTGTTTTATGGTTTGAAGTTCCTTGGTGACTGGTAACAATTTGCAAGTTGGGTGTAGATGGACTGAGGGTTTTTATTTTTTAGTATCATCATAGCCTATTAATAAAAGTGTGATTCTTTTTGTTTGTATTGTATTATAATGAATGACACCCTGTGTTGTCATATTTTGAATCACACCCAGTGGGTGTGAAAAGGGGGATTATGGGGGATTTATTATTCTCCTAATTGATGGGATGACTAACTTAGAAAGAATGCATTCTGGACTGTGCTGATGTCGGTTGTGTCACCTGGCAAGCTGTGATTGATGTGAAGAGCTGTTTTAGGGGGTAAAATGAGATAAGGATTTGTGTCTCCAAATACTAGACTATACTGGTTCTTTGTGATCTGTGAACCTTCCTTGGACGTAGGAATGGTGTCTAGGGGAGCTGGCACTTCTCATTATGACAGGTTGTTATGATAAACGTATGCCTGGAAACAGGGATGTGCTAAGAGGCGGGGAACAGCCAGTGCGCCAACGGATTGGCTGAGTAAGTGTCACGGTTTCGGCCGAGGCTGCTCCTCCTCCTGGTTCGGGCAGGCTTCGGCGGTCGTCGGCCCCGGAGTACTAGCTGCCACCGATCTATGTTTCATGTTTGTTTGGTTTTGTCTTGATGTTGTACACCTGTGTCTTGTTAGTCCTCGTTAGTGTCCTATTTAGTTCTCGTTGTGTGTGTTTGTCTTTGTGTGTGATTACTCTTCTGTTTTGTGTTGGAGCTACGTACTTCCCTCCAGTGATTTGGAGAGGTTTTTCGCACATGTTAGTGTGCCGTTGGTTTGACGCCTGTGTGCGCCGTTATTTCGCCTTCGGGCTTATTGTGCTTATTTTCTACGTTAATATTGCACTAAAGTCTTATTGGACTGAGCTTCTGCGTCCTGCGCTTGATTCATGCACCACACCCACCTTCAGCACCCCTTGACAGAATCACACACCAAAATGGAATCAGCAGGATCTGCTGTTACGCCTGAGTCGCTCGAGGAGCATGTTCGCGGCCAAGATGACCAGATACGACAACTGGGGACCGCTCATCAACACCCTGCACCGATGGGAGGCCAGCGGGGTACCCACACCTCCACCTACCCTGCCAACCCCATCGGCCGGTCCACCAGTCCCAGGTCCGGAACCCAGGGGGATTCGGCTCTCGCTCCCGAGGGCGTGTGACGGAACAGCTGCCGGGTGTCAGGGGTTCCTCCTGCAGGTGGAGCTCTACCTGGCCACTGTACACCCGGTGCCCTCGGGACACGAGAGCGTTTCCGCCCTCATCTCCTGTCTCACGGGCAAGGCGTTGGAGTGGGCTAACGCCGAGTGGAGGAAGATGGACGCCAACACCATCTCCTACGCCGAGTTCTCCCGCCGCTTCAAGGCCGTGTTCGACCATCCACCTGAGGGCAAAGCGGCGGGGGAGCGTCTAGTCCACCTGAGAAAGGGGAGGAGGAGCGCACAGGCGTTTGCTCTAGAGTTCCGGACTCTAGCGGCGGACGCAGGGTGGAATGAACGGGCCCTCATCGACCATTTTCGATGTAGCCTACGGGAGGACGTTCAACGTGAGTTGGCCTGCAGGGATACCCATCTCACCTTCGACCAGTTGGTCGATATGTCCATCCGTCTGGACACCCTGCTGGCCACCCGTGGACGTCCCGAGGGGGGTCCGTCCATTCCGCCCTCCGGCACCTCCGAGCCGAGCCCTATGGAGCTCGGGGGTGCCGGCGCTAGAGAAAGGAGGAGGAGGAGCCCGAGGGGGCCTGTCTCCTGCACCAAGGGCGGTCGTGGAGGGCACACTGCGGCCAGGTGCTGGGGAGGGTTCTCCGGGGGAGAAGACAACAGGCCACGCACTGGGGGGGCCTCCCAGGTGAGTAGACGTCCCACTTACCCAGAGCTTTCTGTTGCGCACTTTTGTATACCTGTGTGTTTTCCACAGGTTGCACTTCATTCCCAGCATAAGGCGCTAGTAGATTCAGGCGCAGCTGGGAATTTTGTTGATCGGAAGTTTTGTTTAGATTTAGGGATCCCTCTCCTACCTGTTGACAAACCTTTTCCCGTTCATGCCTTAGATAGCCGCCCGTTGGGGTCGGGGTTGATTAGGGAGATCACAGCACCACTTAGGATGTGTGCGCAGGGGGGTCATGAAGAGACTATACAGCTGTATCTGATCGACTCTCCTGCGTACCCAGTGGTGCTGGGAATTCCCTGGTTAAGCACCCATAACCCTGCTAGTTCGTGGCAACAGAGGGCTCTCGATGGGTGGTCTGCTCAGTGCGAGGGGCGATGTCTGGGTGTTTCCGTGGGGGCGACTTCGGTGGAAAGTCCAAACCAAGTGCCCGCACTGCACATTCCGCCTGAATATGGGGATTTAGCTCTCGTGTTTAGTAAAACTAGGGCGACGCAGTTGCCTCCTCATAGACAGGGGGATTGTGCGATTGATCTCCAGGCAGGATCAGCGCTCCCACGGAGCCACGTGTATCCTTTGTCTCAAGAGGAGAGAAAAGCTATGGAGACTTACATAGCCGAATCTTTGCGACAGGGATACATTCGGCCCTCCACTTCTCCCGCCTCCTCAAGCTTCTTTTTTGTGAAGAAGAAAGATGGAGGGTTGCGCCCGTGCATTGATTACCATGGTCTCAATCAGATTACTGTGAAATACAGTTATCCACTCCCTCTGATTGCGACCATGACAGAGTCATTGCATGGAGAGCGGTTTTTCACAAAATTGGATCTCAGGAGCGCGTATAACTTGGTGCGCATTAGGGAGGGCGACGAATGGAAGACAGCGTTTAGTACCACGTCAGGTCATTTCGAATATCTCGTCATGCCATATGGGTTGATGAATGCTCCATCAGTCTTCCAATCCTTCGTAGATGACATTTTCCGGGATATGCAGGGACAAGGGGTGGTCGTGTACATTGATGACATTCTGGTGTACTCGTCTACCCGAGCCGAGCATATAACCCTGGTGCGTCGTGTATTGAGGAGGCTGTTGGAGCACGACCTATATGTCAAGGCAGAGAAATGTCTGTTTTTCCAGGAGTCGGTCTCCTTTTTGGGTTATCGGTTGTCCGCGTCAGGGGTGAGAATGGAGGTGGATCGTGTGTCCGCTGTGCATAATTGGCAAACTCCAACCACTGTAAAGGAGGTGCAGCAGTTCTTGGGCTTTGCGAATTACTACCGGAGGTTTATCCGGGGTTTTGGACAGGTGGCAGCTCCCATCACATCACTTCTGAAAGGGGGTCCGGTGCGCCTGCAGTGGTCAGCTGATGCGGACAGGGCCTTTAGGAGACTGAAGGACCTGTTTACGTCGGCTCCGGTGCTGGCGCATCCGGATCCCGCATTACCCTTTCAGGTTGAGGTAGACGCGTCTGAGGCTGGTATAGGGGCCGTTCTCTCTCAACGGTCCGGCACGCCACCTAAACTCCGCCCCTGTGCTTTTTACTCAAAAAAGCTCAGCCCGGCGGAGCGTAACTTGACATTGGGGACAGGGAGCTGTTAGCTGTAGTTCAAGCCCTTAAGGTGTGGAGGCATTGGCTTGAGGGGGCTCAACACCCTTTCCTCATTTTGACTGACCATCGGAACTTGGAGTACATCTGGGCAGCGAGGAGACTGAACCCTCGCCAGGCTCGATGGAGTATGTTTCTCACTAGGTTCGTATTTAAAATCACGTACATCCCTGGGTCCCAGAATGGTAAGGCAGATGCGCTGTCCCGGCGGTATGACATGGAGGAGAGGTCCGTTGAGCCTACTCCCATACTACCGGAATCTTGCCTTGTGGCACCGGTGGTGTGGGAGGTCGATGCCGAAATCGAGCGAGCATTGCGTACCGACCCCAGCCCTCCACAGTGTCCTGAGGGTCGGAAGTACGTTCCGCTCGAGATTCGGGATCGACTCATTTACTGGGCTCACACGTCACCCTCCTCTGGACATCCGGGTATCGGCCGGACGGTGCATTGCCTTAGCCCTAAATACTGGTGGCCCACTTTGGCTAGGGATGTGAGGGTTTATGTCTCCTCCTGCTCGGTGTGCAACCAGTGTAAGGCGCCCCGACATCTGCCCAGGGGTAAGTTACAACCCCTGCCCGTTCCACAACGACCATGGTCTCACCTCTCGGTGGATTTTGTGACAGACCTTCCCCTCTCTCAGAGGAATACCACCATCCTGGTCGTTGTGGACCGGTTCTCTAAGGCCTGTCGTCTTCTCCCTATGTCGGGTCTTCCTACTGCCCTACAGACCGCTGAGGCCCTATTTACCCATGTCTTCCGGCATTACGGGGTACCCGAGGATATAGTGTCTGATCGAGGCCCCCAGTTTACCTCCCGTGTTTGGAGAGCGTTCATGGAGCGGTTGGGGGTCTCGGTTAGCCTTACCTCAGGGTACCACCCGGAGAGTAACGGGCAGGTAGAACGTGTCAACCAGGATGTGGGTAGGTTTCTGAGGTCGTATTGCCAGGGCCGGCCGGAGGAGTAGGCACGGTACATTCCCTGGGCCAAGATGGCCCAGAACTCTCTCCGCCACTCCTCTACCAACCTATTCCCCTTCCAATGTGTGTTAGGTTACCAGCCGGTTCTGGCACCTTGGCAGCAGAGCCAGATCGAGGCCCCTGCGGTGGATGATTGGATGAGGTGCTCGGAAGAGACGTGGAACGCTGCCCACGTCCACCTGCAGCGGGCCGTCCTTCGTCACAAGGCGAGCGCCGATCTCCACCGCAGTGAGGGGCCGGTGTATGCACCCGGAGATCGAGTCTGGCTCTCTACCAGAAACCTACCCCTCCGCCTGCCCTGCCGGAAGCTGGGTCGGCGGTTTGTGGGGCCCTTTAAAGTCCTGAGAAGATTGAACGAGGTGTGTTATAGGTTACATCTACCTGTTGAGTATAAGAATATTAACCCCTCGTTCCATGTGTCTCTTCTCAGGCCGGTGGTAGCTGGTCCACTCCAGTACAATGAGATAGGGGAGACTCCTCCGCCCCCACTGGACATCGAGGGGGCTCCGGCGTACACCATTCGGTCCATCTTGGACTCAAGACGCCGGATGGGGGGTCTCCAGTATCTCGTGGAGTGGGAGGGGTATGGCCCGGAGGAGCGGTGCTGGGTGCCGCGGAGGGACATCCTAGACCCATCTCTCCTGTCGGAGTTCCACCGGGACCATCCCGCGCGCCCTGCTCCGCGTCCTCCTGGTCGTCTCCGAGGCCGGGGTCGGCGCACGGCTGGAGCCGCGCGTCAAGGGGGGGGGGTACTGTCACGGTTTCGGCCGAGGCTGCTCCTCCTCCTGGTTCGGGCAGGCTTCGGCGGTCGTCGTCCCCGGAGTACTAGCTGCCACCGATCTATGTTTCATGTTCGTTTGGTTTTGTCTTGATGTTGTACACCTGTGTCTTGTTAGTCCTCGTTAGTGTCCTATTTAGTTCTCGTTGTGTGTGTTTGTCTTTGTGTGTGATTGCTCTTCTGTTTTGTGTTGGAGCTACGTTCTTCCCTCCAGTGTTTTGGAGAGGTTTTTCACACATGTTAGTGCGCCGTTGGTTTGACGCCTGTGTGCGCCGTTATTTCGCCTTCGGGCTTATTGTGCTTAAAGTCTTTTTGGACTGAGCTTCTGCGTCCTGCGCTTGATTCATGCACCACACCCACCTTCAGCACCCCTTGACAGTAAGTCTAAACCACGTTCAAGCGTCTACTCTGATTGCCCAGCAGAGAGGTCGGAAACTCTCTCTCTGTAAGAGTATTTGAGGAAGAATCTAAAACAATAGATTTAGTTCTCTGAAATGCCCTGCGAGGTATTTCAAGGAGCCCGTATATACGAAACATCATATTTACCATTGAAGGTTTTTGCATTAATTAAAATAACTAGTATATCTTAGAAGTCGTGTTGACCTCTTTTGTTCCTAATGCCAGATTTGAATTGACGCAACTTTGACAGGTGATAAACAAACAATAAACCGCACACCCAGAGGCAGCGTTTCTAGTGGGCAGAGACTTTAACGCGGAGAGACTTACAGTACAACCGTTCTACCTCACTTCTACCAACACGTCTCTGCACATGTCGAGAGACAAATTTGAGGTGACAGAGAGTGACATTCAATACCGCCTTACACACTCTTGCCTGCATCTAGCTGATATAGGGTGTAATCATTAGTTGTCCAACAGTTGCAAACTAGAGTTTCTATTGGACAAATTAATGTATGTTTATCCCTGTTTTGTTCCATTTGCTTCCGTTTATGAAACCATTTTCAACAGAATCGGCGGAATGAATACACCCCTGAAACACGTAAACAGAGTTCACTTTCATAACAGACACGTTGTATTCCTTCTCTTCCCTTCGCTTGTGGAATTCAATACACAACACATCAGCTGTATGTGACCAGGCGAAGAAACCTTTCCAAGCCAAACCGGTAAACCCAGCCTACATTGTTGTCCCCATAAGTAACGTCATAGTCAGCATAGCTAATAGAACTAACGCATTAGTAAACACGCTACAATCATGCAGTAACATTAGTGTACAGTCAGTAAGCAGTTACACCGACGGACCCCAGTGGCAATAAATTAGTAATACCAAAAGCTTATCTTGACTTGGAAGAGTTCCAGTGTTGTGTTGGAAAGTCATAGCCACCTAGCTAACATAGCATCCCTCTGTTTGAGCAGGGTGTTTCAGTATGCTAAACTAGCAAGCTGCATTTCCTAGCTAAGTAAGTGAAAGTGAAAAAGAAATGATGAAATCTCTCTCTCGCTATTTCTCTCGTTTCTCCTTCATTTTGGAAGAAATTATTTTGTTCAAAACTTTTCAACTATTCTCTTTCTCTCTCTTTGAGTCAACTACTCACCACATTTTATATATTGCAGTGCTCGCTAGCTGTAGTTTGTGCTTTTAGTACTAGATTAATTCTCTGATCCTTTGATTGGATGAACAACATGTTAGTTCATGCTGCAGGAGCTTTGATAGGCTGGAGGACGTCCTTCGGAATTTGTCATAATTACTGTGTAACTCTACGGAAGGGGGTGAGAACTATGAGCCTCCTAGGTTTTGTCAATGTACCCAGTGGAGGACGGAAGCTATCTGTCCTCCGGCTTCACCATGGTGCTACCCTACATAGTGCTGTTGAGGCTACTGTAGACCTTTGCAAAATATTGTGTTTTAATCAGTTATTTGGTGATGTGATTATATTTAGCATATTTTTATGTAAAAAGGATCACTTTTTTAATGTTTTACCATTTTAATTTTCATGAAATTCACTGAGGAGGATGGCCCTCCCCTTCTTCCTCTGAAGAGCCTCCACTGGTATTGACTGCAGCTGAAAGGCTTCCTGAGGAGACTATAGATGGCATCTGGGTTAGCTAGAATGCCACTATTCCTGATTCCGATTGAGACTACATCTTCTGCTCTTCCCTTGAGATGGATGAGAATCTCTCAGGCCTGTTCCTCTATTTTCATGTGTCCCTTTTTAATAAAGTTTATCATGGCCTCTTCCCATTCATCAAATGTAATTGTGTCTTATCTCTCCCCTCTAAAGGAAGGTGGTTCTTTGACTTTTCTTTGGGCAACTACTTGGACTTGGGAGAAGTCTAGAACTTGGCTAACTGTAGGGTCAGGTCTGTGTCTTGGTTCACTTTGGCTAGTGGCTGTAGCTCCTGTTGGGCTACTAGAACTGAAGTGCATGATAATGCTATCAGCTAGCTGCTGTCCTATCTGTTGGACTATGATACTCATCTGGCCTATTAGCACTGCATCGTCATTGGGGTTAGGAGTGGAGGTGCTAACAACCTGGGGCCTAGGTGAGTTGACTGCATGATGACAATGAGAAGCTGCATTGTCCCCACTGACTAAAGGAACTTCCCCTGCAATTTCACTACCATTGACATCACCACACACACTAGGACTACCAGTTGGGAAAGGAATAGATAACCCCAACACACCCCTTCCCCTACCAACATTGACAGGTGTTAGCAAATCTGAAAAACAAATATGGTTGAAACTCATTGTAGTAGCTCAAAATGAAAGTTGATAAAAAAAATATTTTGTAGCAAAATTTGAAATTGTGTTTTTTACATTGGATAAAAGTAGAGACTCAGAGCTAGAAAATTGTGTATCATACACTACAGTTGAGGAAAAATTAGAAATTAATTCTGCGTTGAAAATTGGTAAACTTGTAACCTAACTTATGAGAAAATTGCCTTTGAATGTTTTGTACACCTTATGGAGACCTCTTCTTTGTCTACACCCATTCAGCATCGTTCAGCTTTAGCCCCACCCATCTCTTTAAGGTATGATCCAAGCGTCCTGTCCTAACAACAACAGTCAAGCTAACTGGCTAGCTTGCTAGCTACTTCCAGACACAAATGAGAGAACAGCTCACTCTGACCATTTTACTCGCCCTAGTAGAGCTGGTTAGGATGTTTTTATGTTTTCCAGAGCGTTGGTGACTGCAACTGTGCTGCTGGCAACAATTTACGCTTTTTTGCAAATGTCTACTGACACCGGCCATATTCCATGGGTGTTGAGCGTTCGTAATTTCGTCAGTTATTATGCGCTCTGGCACACTCAGACGAGAGTTCTCTGAAATCGGAGTAGATAGCCAGAGCGAATTTAAAAGCTACATCTATCAACCTTGCCACCAGAGGTCTCTTCACAGTCCCCAAGTCCAGAACAGACTATGGGAGGCACACAGGACTACATAGAGCAATGACTACATGGAACTCTATTCCACATCAGGTAACTGATGCAAGCAGTAGAATCAAATTTAAAACATTTCTAAAAATACACCTTATGGAACAGCGGGATTGTGAAGCAACACAAACATAGGCACAGACACATGCATACACACACATGATAACATACGTTCTATACACACACGTACACATGGATTTTGTGTTGGAGATATGTGATAGTGGATTATGGGCCTGAGGGGGCACACTTTATGTTGTAAATTCTGTAATGAATGTATTGTAATGTTTTAAAAATTAATTTTGTTGGACCCCAGGAAGAGCTAATGGGTACAAATATCTACCTCAAATACCTTGTAACCCTGCACACTGATCTGGAACTGGTACTCCTTGTATATAGCTTTATTCTTGGGTATTTTATTCCTCGTCAAACATTAAAGGAACAGTTGTCTCCATGTCTCGTCCGTACCTGGTAGGAGTACTCGGGTGGGGGTCCCGCGGAGTTCATCCCATTGGCTGGGGGAGGAGGGTAGGCATAGGCCTCATTGGCCATATATTTTCCAGAGAATCTACCAATTTTCCTTCCTGAGGAAATTGCAATAAATTCTCGGGCTTCCCGGTATTCCCGTTCAAACCGAAAGTGCTATTTAAAAGCATATAATACCATTAAATAAAATCTGACATGATTATACCACTCTAAATGGAGAAATATGCACAATCTAAAGTGTTCTTTATGTATTTGTTGCAATTTAATCAACAATGTTCCCTCAAAGTCACCACACCATTTCATTGATGTAGCCTAGTTTTAACAGGCCTATGAAGCACTGATGGCCGACGGGTCAAATATGAGGTTAATACAGTACAAATTAATATTTTTAGCCTACCTTTGAAAGATGCATTTTGGTCCTTTTCTCTCCCCTTGCACCTGGCTATTGAGGGAATTTGGGAAGGTTGTGGCTGTTTATACTTCACTTATTGTTATGATTTTGTCAGAGGAAACTAATCGGAATCTCCAATAATCAAACAGTTAAGCGGAGATTCAACAATGGATAGCGCCGCAGTTGATCAATTGCCCGTGAATCTAAACCCGCATTTAATATGCCATTCTAAGGTAGGCTATATTTTACATAAAATCTTATGAGGCCTACTTACTGCATCTGTTTTCTAGCAATAAAGTAAATGATCATCTCTGAAGTCACAGCATAAATGAAACGTGAGACTTTGGACTACACAAACAGACTATATATTCAAAGTAAATAAACTGCCATTATTACTTTTATTCAATACAAAATACAGTTCTCGCATTATTTTTCAACAGGAAAAACACTTGGTCAGAAACTAAGTAATTGACACTGACTGATTCCATGTAGCAAACAAAATCATTTGCATAGGCCATACCCGTTTTAACGTGTTGCTTCAAAACAGGCTCAATTCAGGTCGGATTTGCAGTCGGCCTCGTTGGCATAAATGAGTAAAGCTTTGCCACAGACCTTTTGTATTAAAGCAGGTAGGCCTACCGGTAGCTCAAAAGTTGGAGTCAATTTTGTTACTGTATTTCAAGGTTGCGTGTACATGCACTTTGAATTCATGGCGACTAAAAACGGTAGGCTACGACGCACAAACCCTAGGCGCTACAAGCAACTCTGGGAGAGCTAGGACCAGATCGCAGCCTGCCAGCTAAGACAGGTTAACATTGCCTTTAACCTAAAAGTTTGGATTTTTACTGGCATATGCAGACCAACCCCCAAAACGATTGGCTAATGATATGAGAGCTGGTGTTACATGTAAGAATTCACGAGTAGGAAACCAATTGTCCGTAGACTCAAGACTAGTAGACACTCAGCAGAGTAATTTAAATGCAATTTGACAACATTCAGCACTGACACCATTAACCCCAATTCTAGCAACATCCTCATTTACAGACGTGATATGCACCAACCCCAAGCGCTCAGTTCTACAAACTACATCAGGTTAAATTGACCTAGAACCCATTACATCATTTGATGCTACTAGCATAAGCAAATGTAGCTTAAGAAAGTCCAATGGTAATTTAAACACAAATTGGTCGAAGTAGTAATATATTGCTGATGCCAAAGCATGTTTATAATGCAATAAAACTGTTTTGCCATAACCCCAGTTACTAAAGTCAGGTCATTGAACCTCCAAAACAAAACTAAGGACACAAGTATTAAAGTTACTGTTTAATTGAGGCAAAACACACAAACGCAGTTACACACAACCTGGACTAGAGTACCCATGTACGTCCCACTTCAGATATCCATGTTTGTGGTCAACGGGGTCTCAGATGCAGAGGTGAACTGTTCCTCAATGGCATGGTCAGTAACAGAAGGCGCTTGGTCTACAGACTCGTCCCCACTTGTGCTAGAGTATAAATTAACCACAATCAGTAGTTCTCGTGGCTTCAGTAGCCAGTTGTGGCGTCGTCGGACGTGCCGGTTGTGGCTTCTGAAGCGGCGTCGTCGGACGTGCCAGTTGTGGCTTCTGAAGCGGCGTCGTCGGACGTGCCAGTTGTGGCTTCTGAAGCGGCGTCGTCGGACGTGCCAGTTGTGGCTTCTGAAGCGGCGTCGTCGGACGTGCCAGTTGTGGCTTCTGAAGCGGCGTCGTCGGACGTGCCAGTTGTGGCTTCTGAAGCGGCGTCGTCGGACGTGCCAGTTGTGGCTTCTGAAGCGGCGTCGTCGGACGTGCCAGTTGTGGCTTCTGAAGCGGCGTCGTCGGACGTGCCAGTTGTGGCTTCTGAAGCGGCGTCGTCGGACGTGCCAGTTGTGGCTTCTGAAGCGGCGTCGTCGGACGTGCCAGTTGTGGCTTCTGAAGCGGCGTCGTCGGACGTGCCAGTTGTGGCTTCTGAAGCGGCGTCGTCGGACGTGCCAGTTGTGGCTTCTGAAGCGGCGTCGTCGGACGTGCCAGTTGTGGCTTCTGAAGCGGCGTCGTCGGACGTGCCAGTTGTGGCTTCTGAAGCGGCGTCGTCGGACGTGCCAGTTGTGGCTTCTGAAGCGGCGTCGTCGGACGTGCCAGTTGTGGCTTCTGAAGCGGCGTCGTCGGACGTGCCAGTTGTGGCTTCTGAAGCGGCGTCGTCGGACGTGCCAGTTGTGGCTTCTGAAGCGGCGTCGTCGGACGTGCCAGTTGTGGCTTCTGAAGCGTCGGACGTGCCAGTTGTGGCTTCTGAAGCGTCGGACGTGCCAGTTGTGGCTTCTGAAGCGTCGGACGTGCCAGTTGTGGCTTCTGAAGCGTCGGACGTGCCAGTTGTGGCTTCTGAAGCGTCGGACGTGCCAGTTGTGGCTTCTGAAGCGTCGGACGTGCCAGTTGTGGCTTCTGAAGCGTCGGACGTGCCAGTTGTGGCTTCTGAAGCGTCGGACGTGCCAGTTGTGGCTTCTGAAGCGTCGGACGTGCCAGTTGTGGCTTCTGAAGCGTCGGACGTGCCAGTTGTGGCTTCTGAAGCGGCGTCGTCGGACGTGCCAGTTGTGGCTTCTGAAGCGGCGTCGTCGGACGTGCCAGTTGTGGCTTCTGAAGCGGCGTCGTCGGACGTGCCAGTTGTGGCTTCTGAAGCGGCGTCGTCGGACGTGCCAGTTGTGGCTTCTGAAGCGGCGTCGTCGGACGTGCCAGTTGTGGCTTCTGAAGCGGCGTCGTCGGACGTGCCAGTTGTGGCTTCTGAAGCGGCGTCGTCGGACGTGCCAGTTGTGGCTTCTGAAGCGGCGTCGTCGGACGTGCCAGTTGTGGCTTCTGAAGCGGCGTCGTCGGACGTGCCAGTTGTGGCTTCTGAAGCGGCGTCGTCGGACGTGCCAGTTGTGGCTTCTGAAGCGGCGTCGTCGGACGTGCCAGTTGTGGCTTCTGAAGCGGCGTCGTCGGACGTGCCAGTTGTGGCTTCTGAAGCGGCGTCGTCGGACGTGCCAGTTGTGGCTTCTGAAGCGGCGTCGTCGGACGTGCCAGTTGTGGCTTCTGAAGCGGCATCGTCGGACGTGCCAGTTGTGGCTTCTGAAGCGGCGTCGTCGGACGTGCCAGTTGTGGCTTCTGAAGCGGCGTCGTCGGACGTGCCAGTTGTGGCTTCTGAAGCGGCGTCGTCGGACGTGCCAGTTGTGGCTTCTGAAGCGGCGTCGTCGGACGTGCCAGTTGTGGCTTCTGAAGCGGCGTCGTCGGACGTGCCAGTTGTGGCTTCTGAAGCGGCGTCGTCGGACGTGCCAGTTGTGGCTTCTGAAGCGGCGTCGTCGGACGTGCCAGTTGTGGCTTCTGAAGCGGCGTCGTCGGACGTGCCAGTTGTGGCTTCTGAAGCGGCGTCGTCGGACGTGCCAGTTGTGGCTTCTGAAGCGGCGTCGTCGGACGTGCCAGTTGTGGCTTCTGAAGCGGCGTCGTCGGACGTGCCAGTTGTGGCTTCTGAAGCGGCGTCGTCGGACATGCCAGTTGTGGCTTCTGAAGCGGTTGTGGCAGTAGGAGAGTTTCCATAGTCATCAGACCAGCGTCTCATCTTCTCAGCAGAGGCCAGGTCATCGTTTGCCAGAGAGCTACCATAGTTTGGAGAGTCTTGGGATGCTACTTCATTTGTCTCCAAATACTCTAGAGAAAAAGAGAAGAGGAACAGTTGGGTGTTCTACACGGTCTAGGCCAAATTGCCATTTGAATGTTCAGCAACATTGCACCCCACTGAACCCGACGTAGTTCTAAACGAATGTTGCAGGCCTAACATTTTCTGGCTTCTTTAGCATCAGACACTATGGATCGGAGCATGTGCAATGGAGACGTCATTTGATGACAGCTCTGAAAAACGTAGGTTCAGGTACACAAGCAAATTTTCAAAATCAACAGCAAAGGGTTTGATAACTTCTGGTTTAAAAAAAGATTCTAAACATTTGTTATTTAGACTGGGTTACTCTACGGTGTTGAATTAGTTTAAAACACAGCAGCAAAGAACATTGCTAGAAGGGATGGGATAACATAGGGGAAGAAACGCTTACCTCCAAGTCTCCTCTGCAGAGAGACTTGATCTTGTTTCTGGGACTTGCCAACAGGGGAACAAGAAACTGAGGAGAAAGAGTTGACAGAAGTTGAGTTGACACAAAATAGCTACATATATTTAATAGCAGTGAACAAAAAAGAGGACCAACGTGGAAGAAACAGACAGATTTGAATCTCCAACTTACAAAGTTCAACATGTTTCCCAAACAAAACCCTTCAATCCAAATAAAACATTAGTGAACCAACCTTTGAAGACCCCCACAGTCAGCACAAAGAGCAGAAATTCTCTCACACCTCCCATGATTATGAGAATAGTCTTTATTATCAACAAGTAATGTCATCCCGTGGCCTGTATGAGGCTTATATAGGCCACTAATGACCGTTTACCAGACAAACATGACTTAACGATCAATTAACATGCTTGATTGAGTTGAAACATTCAGATAGAAATAGACCATGTAGAACAGATGTTTCTTTGGAGGGCAGGCAATCTTTTCTACTCTATATATTGCATTTATATCTGCTATGTTTTACCCTTCTGGTCTCAGATCAGCAGTAGAAAGAAGTAGGCCTAATTATTTTAGGTATAATCTTCAAAGATTTTCGGGGGAAATAAACACTGTACCCAAATCCACTTTTTATTATGATCCTGGGAAATGGGTAGGCCTCCACCATATGGTCCTTCACAGTTTTACACCTGTGTTATATTCCTTTATTTACATAGATCACATACATAAACATATATGTTAGCTGTTAGTAGCTTTGGGATCAAATTTTCATATTGTATTGTTACTAACCATATATCATATTTTCCTCATTTGCTCTGTAGGAGACTTGGCTGGTGGAGATTCGTCATATGAAGGACATTCAAGTGGATGTGACCCCTAACCTGCAGGACAGGCTCAGCGGGGTGACAGACATCCTGTAACGGATCTCCAAGCTAGTGTCTGAGGACCTGGAGAAGGCTGTGTCTACAGCTGTGGAGCAGGACAAGCAAGGTAACCTAACCTCACCTAACCTCACTGTATGAAGGATTTTATTTTTATGTATAGTCATCTCCAATCTGTTAAAATATATGTCTCTGTATTTCTCGCCCAATCTCTCTACTCTTCCCCATCCCCTTCACTAGGTTCTCCCCAGGATAAGCACACCATCCTGGCTGTGGTCCCCAGTCCTGCTGCTCCATGACACCTAGCCAGAAAGCAGGGCCTCAGTGAATGTATGTGGTTGTTCCTTACTTTAACATAAAACTCTCATAGATATTAACACAGTAACTGTAAATAATAACAACTATTCTGGGCTATATAATTAGTAACCTGAATGATCTATCACCTATCCGTTGTTTTAGAGCTAATTTAGACTAATAAGCTGTACACCTAAATGTCTTCTCCCCTGCTCCCTTCCCCCTCCTCCTCCTCCTCAGACCGCTGTACCCTGACCTTTGACCCTCGCACGGTCAACGGTCACCTGCTCCTCTCCAGGGAGAACCTACGGGTGCCTCTTCCCACCATAATCTTTGACCCCTACATATCTTCCCCAGGAAGGAAAAGGGGAAACAGTGTATGGTGGGAATGAACGATCTTCCCTGGAGCCTCCAGCTGGATGAGTGCCAGTTGAGCGCCTGGCACAATGGGTGCCGGGAAACGATGGCTGGCCACTCCCACCACTCCCACGCGGCTGCATGCCTTCCACTGTACCTTCACTCAGGAGCTGTTCCCTGCCTGTTGGATAGGGGCGTCAGCATCACCCTCTGCTTGCCACGATGACAACACGAAAGGGAATGACCGTGACCTAACAATGTCATATTGGATTAGTCTCCATAACCATAGACTTCTATAGACATCGCATCATTGTATCTGTCCCATTATGGTGTCTGCAAGAGCACAGGCAGCGCCATTGAGGCCATCTCCATTTTGAAGTAGTCCATTGTCATTTTCTTCTTCTACTGCTTCTATGAGTTGGCAAACAAACTGAAAGGGTGCACACTGCCACCTAGAGTGTGTTTGAACAGGTATAAAGCCAAGGTTGGCGATTTACTGCCACCTGCAGTTATGGCATTTTTTCTCATGAGTATAATTCATTGGCTGATCCCCCGTGGTGACCTGGATGGAATTCTGTGATCATTCCTTAACCTATAGGAAGTCCCACCCCATCCCCCCTTTTGCCCTCAGAAAAGCCTAAATTTGTCGGTGCATGGACTCTACAGGGGTACTGGCCCATGTTAACTCCAATGCTTTCCACAGTTGTGTCAAGTTGGCTGGGTGTCCTTTGGGTGGTGGACAATTCTTGATACACACGGGAAACCCCAGCAGTGTTACAGTTCTTGACACAAACCAGTGTGCCTGCCACCTAATAACATACCCCGTTCATAGGCACTTAAATGTTTTGTCTTGCCCATTCACTCTCTGAATGGCACACATACAAATACACAATCCATGTCTCAATTGTCTCAAGGCTTAACACTCCTTCTTTAACCTGTCTCCTCCCCTTCATCTACACTGATTGAAGTGGATTTAACAAGTGACATCAATAAGGGATCATAGCTTTCACCTGGATTCACCTGGTCAGTCTATGTCATGGAAAGAGTTCTTCATGTTTTGTATACTCAGTGTATATAAAGATGATATCTCTATCATTCTCTATGGGCTAGGTAGAGCAAGAACCATATTGTCTATACTTGTGTCACTAACCTTGGTCTAGGGGAGTAATTACATATATAGAGGGAAGCGAGCTAGTTATTTCGATTGAATCCCAGCCCCTGTTCCAGTTGGATACTAGGACACTGATGCCTGGATGGGTGAAAGCAATATGGCCTTCCATTATGCTCCGTGGAGACTTCTAAGATCAGTTAGTTTGGGAAAGTACTAGGATGTATGTAGGAAAGTAAGTCATTTAGGCGTATTACGGAACTATCCTGTGTATGTGAGACCTTTCCTTCTCCGACTGTAGTCTGCAACACCCATTTTTCCCATAGTGAGATAATTTAGCCAAGTCAGCATTTTAGAAACAAAATCCTTAACCTGGTGAGACCCCAGGTTGCGAAAATGCAACAGGCCCTCAAACTCATGTCAAACACTACATAGTTTATCTCTTTAGACCCGTATGTACACTGAACAAAAATATAAACGCAACATGTAAAGTGTTGGTCAAGGATTATTTATTTTTTTATTCCTTGATGTGATGTGGTGGGTGAGTGAGTGTGTTCTAGAATGTTCAGAAGAGTGACATTCAGGACATGACATAATAGGCCAACTTCTCTATACACACACACACACACACACACACACAGGCAGTAGCAGTAGTAGCATATAGCCAAGATAATCTTTCCATGTACACTGAACAAAAACATATTGTAAACGCAACATGCAAACATTTAAAAGATTTTACTGAGTTACAGTTCATATAAGGAAATCAGTCAATTTAAATACATAAATTAGGCCCTAATCTAATCTGTGGCGTTGTGTTGTGTGACAAAACTGCACATTTTAGAGTGGTATTTTATTGTCCCCAGCACAAGGTGCACCTCTGTATTGATCATGCTGTTTAATCAGCTTCTTGATATGCCACACCTGTCAGGTGGATGTATTATCTTGGCAAAGGAGAAATGCTCACTAACAGGGATGTGAACACATTTGTGCACTAATTTTAAGATAAATAATATTTTTGTGCGTATGGAACATTTCTGGGATCTTTTGTTTCAGCTCATGAAAAATGGGACCAACACTTTACGTGTTGCGTTCATATTTTTGTTCAGTATAGTTAGTTGGACTAGGATCAGGGATTCGCTTCTATACTACCTAGACATTATGGTCCCTATCAACACAAAGTTCAAGTTTCATATTACACCATATTCCCTATATACAAGGGTGACATTTCAGATTTGTACCATAAGTCAAACTTCACCAACTCTTATGTATTTAAAAACTGTTTTTTAAGGTTAATTCAGGCTAGTCTCTTTGCAATAATATTTATTTTTCAACAGAGACCTGGTCATATGATCGACTGCTACCCTCTCATATTTAAGTCGTCACATTAAAAACCTGTACAGACAAATAATAAATAAACAAATAATAGTGTCCAGTACAGGCCGTGAGAAGGAGGGGTGGGAGCTGAGATACAGGCGCTCTTCTTGTCTTCAGCAGGGGAGTAGGGTGGAGGTTTGTCCTGGAGAAGATGTTTTCATACATTCCCCTAATTTATTTGGACAGTGAAGCTAAGACTTTTAATTTGTCTCTATACTCCAGCATTTTGGATCTGAGATCAAGTGTTTCATGTGAGGCGACAGTACAGAATGTCACTTTTTATTTGAGGGTATTTTCATTCATATCTGTTTTAGAAATGAAAGCATTTTATGTATCTAGTCCCCCCATTTGAATGTATCATAATTAATTGGACAAACATCAAGCTTGTGACCAATATTCCCTCTAATCTATTTTAGCACTGAGCAAATTTCAGGTCGGCTGAGCGCAAACTTGAACGTTTTGAAAATTCTGTGCAACTTCCAACGAGTGTTAACTGTGAACACTGAGGCTGTGCCCGCTTTAACTTACTGTTTTAACAGTGGCCAAGTAGGCTACTATGGCTATTTGATCATAATGTAGGCCTACTGTCAAAAACAATGGAGAAAATGCATCTCATAACATTTAACATGGAAATAGCTGTTCAATCATTCAGCCTACAGAAGCAGCCAATGTGTGGTGTTCAATGTAGGCCTACATTCCATGAGACTTTTGAAAAAAACATGCAGGGCTTGACATTAACCTCTATGAGATCGGTGTCCCGTATACGGGACGGTTGAATTAACGTGCGCTAATGTGATTAGCATGACTGTTGTAAGTATCAGCAAACTTTCCAGGACATAGACATCTATCATATGGGCAGAAAACTTAAATTCCTGTTAATCTAACTGCACTGTCCAATTTACAGTAGCTATTACAGTGAAAGAATACCATGTTATTGTTTGAGGAGAGTGCACAACAAATGTATCACGGCAACTGGTTTGATCAATTCACCTCTGAAGGTAAATAATGTACTTACATTCAGTAATCTTGCTCTGTTTTGTCATCCTAAGGGTCTCAGAGATAAAATGTAGCATAGTTTTGTTTGATAAAATCAATTTTTATATTCAAATGTAGGAACTGGGTTCTACAGTTTGAACCCCTGCTGTCTCTGGCTCCACACCCACCCCGCCATCTAGATGTGTGAAAGTTAATGTATAAGCTAGTTGTCACGATTGTCATACACAGAGGACCAAGGCGCAGCGTGGAATGCGAACATACTTTTAATTTGAATGATCACACGAACAAAACAACAAACGATACAAAACGTGAAGTCCTTGGTTACAATACAAACCATACGGAACAAGATCCCACAACACACTGTGGAAAACAGGCTGCCTAAGTATGGTTCCCAATCAGAGACAACAAGCAACAGCTGATACAAGTTGCCTCTGATTGAGAACCACACCGGCCAACATAGAAACAAAAGAACTAGATAATAACCCTAGCACACAAAACACATAGAAACCACACACCCTGGCTCAACATAACAGAGTCCCAGAGCCAGGGCGTGACAGTACCCCCCCACCCCCCCAAAGGCGCGGACTGCGACCGCGCCAAACATAAACCGAACAGGGGAGGGCCGGGTGGGCATTCCTCCTCGGAGGCGGTTCCGGCTCCGGGCTTGACCCCCACCCTCCAACCAACCCCCCAAAGCGCCCCTGGTCCGGTCTGGCCCTGCTGGCCGGAGCTGGACTGAACACTGGTGGAGCGGATTGCTCTAGCTCCGGGGTGGAGCAGCTGACCGGTGCCGGACCAGGCACCGGTGGAACAGGCACGGGCTGTGCCGGACTGACGACGCGCACCACAGGCTTGGTGCGGGGAGCAGGGACGGGCCGGACCGGGCTGACGACGCGCACCATTGGCTTGGTGCGGGGAGCAGAGACGGGCCGAACCGGGCTGACGAAGCGCACCACTGGCTTGGTGCGGGGAGCAGGAACAGGCCGGACCGGGCTGACGACGCGCACCATTGGCTTGGTGCGGGGAGCAGGGACGGGCCGAACCGGGCTGACGAAGCGCACCACTGGCTTGGTGCGGGGAGCAGGAACAGGCCGGACCGGGCTGACGACGCGCACCACTGGCTTGGTGCGGGGAGCAGGGACGGGCCGAACCGGGCTGACGAAGCGCACCACTCGCTTGGTGCGGGGAGCAGGAACAGGCCGGACCGGGCTGACGACGCGCACCACAGCCTTGGTGCGAGGGGCAGGAACATGCCGGACCGGGCTGGCGATGCGCACCACAGGCTCGGTGCGAGGGACAGGAACAAGCCGGACTGTACTGGGGACACACACCACTGGCCCTACGCGGGGATCAGGAACGGGCCGGACCGGACTGGCAAAACAAACCAGAAATAGAATAGTGGAGGACGGAAGCTAGCTGTCCTCCGGCTACACCATGGTGCTACCCTACATAGTGCTGTTGAGGCTACTGTAGACCTTTGCAAAATACTGTGTTTTAATCAGTTATTTGTTGATGTGATTATATTGAGTATAGATTTATCTAAAAAGGATCACTTTTTTAATGTTTTACCATTTACATTTTCATGAAATTCACTGAGGAGGATGGCCCTCCCCTTCTTCCTCTGAAGAGCCTCCACTGGTATTGACTGCAGCTGAAATACTTCCTGAGGAGACTATAGATGGCATCTGGGTTAGCTAGAATGTCACTATTCCTGATTCCGATTGAGACTACATCTTCTGCTCTTCCCTTGAGATGGATGAGAATCTCTCAGGCCTGTTCCTCTATTTTCATGTGTCCCTTTTTAATAAAGTTTATCATGGCCTCTTCCCATTCATCAAATGTAATTGTGTCTTATCTCTCCCCTCTAAAGGAAGGTGGTTCTTTGACTTTTCTTTGGGCAACTACTTGCCCAAAGAGAAGTCTAGAACTTGGCTAACTGGAGGGTCAGGTCTGTGTCTTGGTTCACTTTGGCTAGTGGCTGTAGCTCCTGTTGGGCTACTAGAACTGAAGTGCATGATAATGCTATCAGCTAGCTGCTGTCCTATCTGTTGGACTATGATACTCATCTGGCCTATTAGCACTGCATCGTCATTGGGGTTAGGAGTGGAGGTGCTAACAACCTGGGGCCTAGGTGAGTTGACTGCATGATGACAATGAGAAGCTGCATTGTCCCCACTGACTAAAGGAACTTCACCTGCAATTTCACTACCATTGACATCACCACACACACTAGGACTACCAGTTGGGAAAGGAATAGATAACCCCAACACACCCCTTCCCCTACCAACATTGACAGGTGTTAGCAAATCTGAAAAACAAATACGGTTGAAACTCAACAAATACGGTAGCTCAAAATGAAAGTTGATAAAAAAAATATTTTGTAGCAAAATTTGAAATTGTGTTTTTTACATTGGATAAAAGTAGAGACTCAGAGCTAGAAAATTGTGTATCATACACTACAGTTGAGGAAAAATTAGAAATTAATTATGCGTTGAAAATTGGTAAACTTGTAACCTAACTTATGAGAAAATTGCCTTTGAATGTTTTGTACACCTTATGGAGACCTCTTCTTTGTCTACACCCATTCAGCATCGTTCACACCCTCTCAAGCTTTAGCCCCACCCATCTCTTTAAGGTATGATCCGAGCGTCCTGTCCTAACAACAGCAGTCAAGCTAACTGGCTAGCTTGCTAGCTACTTCCAGACACAAATGAGAGAACAGCTCACTCTGACCATTTTACTCGCCCTAGCAGAGCTGGTTAGGATGTTTTTATGTTTTCCAGAGCGTTGGTGACTGCAACTGTGCTGCTGGCAACAATTTACGCTTTTTTGCAAACGTCTACTGACACCGGCCATATTCCACGGGTGTTGAGCGTTCGTAATTTCGTCAGTTATTATGCGCTCTGGCACACTCAGACGAGAGTTCTCTGAAATCGGAGTAGATAGCCAGAGCGAATTTAAAAGCTACATCTATCAACCTTGCCACCAGAGGTCTCTTCACAGTCCCCAAGTCCAGAACAGACTATGGGAGGCACACAGGACTACATAGAGCAATGACTACATGGAACTCTATTCCACATCAGGTAACTGATGCAAGCAGTAGAATCAAATTTAAAACATTTCTAAAAATACACCTTATGGAACAGTGGGATTGTGAAGCAACACAAACATAGGCACAGACACATGCATACACACACATGATAACATACGTTCTATACACACACGTACACATGGATTTTGTGTTGTAGATATGTGATAGTGGATTATGGGCCTGAGGGGGCACACTTTATGTTGTAAATTCTGTAATGAATGTATTGTAATGTTTTAAAAATTAATTTTGTTGGACCCCAGGAAGAGCTAATGGGTACAAATATCTACCTCAAATACCTTGTAACCCTGCACACTGATCTGGAACTGGTACTCCTTGTATATAGCTTTATTCTTGGGTATTTTATTCCTCGTCAAACATTAAAGGAACAGTTGTCTCCATGTCTCGTCCGTACCTGGTAGGAGTACTCGGGTGGGGGTCCCGCGGAGTTCATTTCAAGGCGTGCTGAAGGTGGGTGTGGTGTATGAATCATGCGCAGAACGCAGAGGCTCAGTCCAAAGGCTTTAGTGCAATATATATAAAAGACAGAAGCACAATAAGCCCGAAGGCGAATATACGGCGCACACAGGCGACAAAACAAACGGCGCACAAACATGTGCAAAAATAACCTCTCCAAAACACTGGATGGAAAATGTAGCTCCAAACACGAAACAGAAGCGCAATCACACACAACGACAAGCACACACAACGAGAACTAAATAGGACACTAACGAGGACTAACAAGACACAGGTGTACAACATCCAGACAAAACCAAACGAACATGAAACATATATCGGTGGCAGCTAGTACTCCGGGGACGACGACCGCCGAAGCCTGCCCGAACCAGGAGGAGGAGCAGCCTCGGCCGAAACCGTGACAGTACCCCCCCCCCCTTGACGCGCGGCTCCAGCTTTGCGCCGACCCCGGCCTCGGGGACGACCAGGAGGACGCGGAGCAGGGCGCGCGGGATGGTCCCGGTGGAACTCCGACAGGAGAGATGGGTCTAGGATGTCCTTCCGCGGCACCCCTCCCACTCCACGAGATACTGGAGACCCCCCATCCGGCGTCTAGAGTCCAAGATGGACCGAACGGTGTACGCCGGAGCCCCCTCGATGTCCAGTGGGGGCGGAGGAGTCTCCCCTATCTCATTGTCCTGGAGTGGAGCAGCTACCACCGGCCTGAGAAGAGACACATGGAACGAGGGGTTAATATTCTTATACTCAACAGGTAGATGTAACCTATAACACACCTCGTTCAATTTTCTCAGGACTTTAAAGGGCCCCACAAACCGCCGACCCAGCTTCCGGCAGGGCAGGCGGAGGGGTAGGTTTCTGGTAGAGAGCCAGACTCGATCTCCGGGTGCGTACACCGGCCCCTCACTGCGGTGGAGATCGGCGCTCGCCTTGTGACGAAGGACGGCCCGCTGCAGATGGACGTGGGCAGCGTTCCACGTCTCTTCCGAGCGCCTCATCCAATCATCCACCGCAGGGGCCTCGATCTGGCTCTGCTGCCAAGGTGCCAGAACCGGCTGGTAACCTAACACACATTGGAAGGGGGTTAGGTTAGTAGAGGAGTGGCGGAGAGAGTTCTGGGCCATCTCGGCCCAGGGAATGTACCGTGCCCACTCCTCCGGCCGGTCCTGGCAATACGACCTCAGAAACCTACCCACATCCTGGTTGACACGTTCTACCTGCCCGTTACTCTCCGGGTGGTACCCTGAGGTAAGGCTAACCGAGACCCCCAAACGCTCCATGAACGCTCTCCAAACACGAGAGGTAAACTGGGGGCCTCGATCAGACACTATATCCTCGGGTACCCCGTAATGCCGGAAGACGTGGGTAAATAGGGCCTCAGCGGTCTCTAGGGCAGTAGGAAGACCCGACATAGGGAGAAGACGACAGGCCTTAGAGAACCGGTCCACAACGACCAGGATGGTGGTATTCCCCTGAGAGAGGGGAAGGTCTGTCAAAAAATCCACCGAGAGGTGGGACCATGGTCGTTGTGGAACGGGCAGGGGTTGTAACTTACCCCTGGGCAGATGTCGGGGCGCCTTACACTGGGCACACACCGAGCAGGAGGAGACATAAACCCTCACATCCCTAGCCAAAGTGGGCCACCAGTATTTAGGGCTAAGGGAATGCACCGTCCGGCCGATACCCGGATGTCCAGAGGAGGGTGACGTGTGAGCCCAGTAAATGAGTCGATCCCGAATCTCGAGCGGAACGTACTTCCGACCCTCAGGACACTGTGGAGGGCTGGGGTCGGTACGCAACGCTCGCTCGATTTCGGCATCGACCTCCCACACCACCGGTGCCACAAGGCAAGACTCCGGTAGTATGGGAGTGGGCTCAACGGACCTCTCCTCCGTGTCATACCGCCGGGACAGCGCATCCGCCTTACCATTCTGGGACCCAGGGATGTACGTGATTTTAAATACGAACCTGGTGAGAAACATACTCCATCGAGCCTGGCGAGGGTTCAGTCTCCTCGCTGCCCGGATGTACTCCAGGTTCCGATGGTCAGTCAAAATGAGGAAAGGGTGTTGAGCCCCCTCAAGCCAATGCCTCCACACCTTAAGGGCTTGAACTACAGCTAACAGCTCCCTGTCCCCAACGTCATAGTTACGCTCCGCCGGGCTGAGCTTCTTTGAGTAAAAAGCACAGGGGCGGAGTTTAGGTGGCGTGCCGGACCGTTGAGAGAGAACGGCCCCTATACCAGCCTCAGACGCGTCTACCTCGACCTGAAAGGGTAATGCGGGATCCGGATGCGCCAGCACCGGAGCCGACGTAAACAGGTCCTTCAGTCTCCTAAAGGCCCTGTCCGCATCGGCTGACCACTGCAGGCGCACCGGACCCCCCTTCAGAAGGGACGTGATGGGAGCTGCCACCTGTCCAAAACCCCGGATAAACCTCCGGTAGTAATTCGCAAAGCCCAAAAACTGCTGCACCTCTTTTACAGTAGTTGGGGTTTGCCAATTACGCACAGCGGACACACGATCCACCTCCATTCTCACCCCTGACGCGGACAACCGATAACCCAAAAAGGAGACCAACTCCTGGAAAAACAGACATTTCTCTGCCTTGACATATAGGTCGTGCTCCAACAGCCTCCTCAATACACGACGCACCAGGGTTATATGCTCGGCTCGGGTAGACGAGTACACCAGAATGTCATCAATGTACACGACCACCCCTTGTCCCTGCATATCCCGGAATATGTCATCTACGAAGGATTGGAAGACTGATGGAGCATTCATCAACCCATATGGCATGACGAGATATTCGAAATGACCTGACGTGGTACTAAAAGCTGTCTTCCATTCGTCACCCTTCCTAATGCGCACCAAGTTATACGCGCTCCTGAGATCCAGTTTTGTGAAAAACCGCGCTCCATGCAATGACTCCGTCATGGTCGCAATCAGAGGGAGTGGATAACTGTATTTCACAGTAATCTGATTGAGTCCACGGTAATCAATGCACGGGCGCAACCCTCCATCTTTCTTTTTCACAAAAAAGAAGCTCGAGGAGGCGGGAGAAGTGGAGGGCCGAATGTATCCCTGTCTCAAAGATTCGGCTATGTAAGTCTCCATAGCTTTTCTCTCCTCTTGAGACAAAGGATAAACATGGCTCCGTGGGAGCGCTGCTCCTGCCTGGAGATCAATCGCACAATCCCCCTGTCTATGAGGAGGCAACTGCGTCGCCCCAGTTTTGCTAAACACGAGAGCTAAATCCCCATATTCAGGCGGAATGTGCAGTGCGGGCACTTGGTTTGGACTTTCCACCGAAGTCGCCCCCACGGAAACACCCAGACATCGCCCCTCGCACTGAGCAGACCACCCATCGAGAGCCCTCTGTTGCCACGAAATAGCAGGGTTATGGGTGCTTAACCAGGGAATCCCCAGCACCACTGGGTACGCAGGAGAGTCGATCAGATACAGCTGTATAGTCTCCTCATGACCCCCCTGCGCACACATCCGAAGTGGCGCTGTGATCTCCCTGATCAACCCCGACCCCAACGGGCGGCTATCTAAGGCATGAACGGGAAAAGGTTTGTCAACAGGTAGGAGAGGGATCCCTAACTCAAAACAAAACTTCCGATCAACAAAATTCCCAGCTGCGCCTGAATCTTCTAGCGCCTTATGCTGGGAATGAAGTGCAACCTGTGGAAAACACACAGGTATACAAAAGTGCGCAACAGAAAGCTCTGGGTAAGTGGGACGTCTACTCACCTGGGAGGCCCCCCCAGTGCGTGGCCTGTTGTCTTCTCCCCCGGAGAACCATCCCCAGCACCTGGCCGCAGTGTGCCCTCCACGACCGCACTTGGTGCAGGAGACAGGCCCCCTCGGGCTCCTCCTCCTCCGTTCTCTAGCGCCGGCACCCCCGAGCTCCATAGGGCTCGGCTCGGAGGTGCCGGAGGGCGGAATGGACGGACTCCCCTCGGGCCAGCAGGGTGTCCAGACGGATGGACATATCGACCAATTGGTCGAAGGTAAGATGGGTATCCCTGCAGGCCAACTCACGTTGAACGTCCTCTCGTAGGCTACATCGAAAATGGTCGATGAGAGCCCGTTCATTCCACCCTGCATCCGCCGCTAGAGTCCGGTACTCTAGAGCGAACACCTGAGCGCTCCTCTTCCCCTGTCTCAAATGGACTAGACGCTCCCCCGCCGCTTTGCCCTCAGGTGGATGGTCGAACACGGCCTTGAAGCGGCGGGAGAACTCGGCGTAGGTGATGGTGTTGGCGTCCATCTTCCTCCACTCGGCGTTAGCCCACTCCAACGCCTTGCCCGTGAGACAGGAGATGAGGGCGGAAACGCTCTCGTATCCCGAGGGCACCGGGTGTACAGTGGCCAGGTAGAGCTCCACCTGCAGGAGGAACCCCTGACACCCGGCAGCTGTTCCGTCATACGCCCTCGGGAGCGAGAGCCGAATCCCCCTGGGTTCCGAACCTGGGACTGGTGGACCGACCGATGGGGTGGGCAGGGTAGGTGGAGGTGTGGGTACCCTGCTGGCCTCCCATCGGTGCAAGGTGTTGATTACCTCCTGTAGAGCGGACACCAGTTGTCTTATCTGGCCCTCTTGCCCACGGAGATGCTCCTCGAGCGACACAGGCGTCACTGCCGATCCTGCTGATTCCATTAAGGTGTGTGATTCTGTCAAGGCGTGCTGAAGGTGGGTGTGGTGTATGAATCATGCGCAGAACGCAGAGGCTCAGTCCAAAGGCTTTAGTGCAATATATATAAAAGACAGAAGCACAATAAGCCCGAAGGCGAATACACGGCGCACACAGGCGACAAAAGAAACGGCGCACAAACATGTGCAAAAATAACCTCTCCAAAACACTGGAGGGGAAATGTAGCTCCAAACACGAAACAGAAGCGCAATCACACACAACGACAAGCACACACAACGAGAACTAAATAGGACACTAACGAGGACTAACAAGACACAGGTGTACAACATCCAGACAAAACCAAACGAACATGAAACATAGATCGGTGGCAGCTAGTACTCCGGGGACGACGACCGCCGAAGCCTGCCCGAACCAGGAGGAGGAGCAGCCTCGGCCGAAACCGTGACAGTTCATCCCATTGGCTGGGGGAGGAGGGTAGGCATAGGCCTCATTGGCCATATATTTTCCAGAGAATCTACCAATTTTCCTTCCTGAGGAAATTGCAATAAATTCTCGGGCTTCCCGGTATTCCCGTTCAAACCGAAAGTGCTATTTAAAAGCATATAATACCATTAAATAAAATCTGACATGATTATACCACTCTAAATGGAGAAATATGCACAATCTAAAGGGTTCTTTATGTATTTGTTGCAATTTAATCAACAATGTTCCCTCAAAGTCACCACACCATTTCATTGATGTAGCCTAGTTTTAACAGGCCTATGAAGCACTGATGGCCGACGGGTCAAATATGAGGTTAATACAGTACAAATTAATATTTTTAGCCTACCTTTGAAAGATGCATTTTGGTCCTTTTCTCTCCCCTTGCACCTGGCTATCGAGGGAATTTGGGAAGGTTGTGGCTGTTTATACTTCACTTATTGTTATGATTTTGTCAGAGGAAACTAATCGGAATCTCCAATAATCAAACAGTTAAGCGGAGATTCAACAATGGATAGCGCCGCAGTTGATCAATTGCCCGTGAATCTAAACCCGCATTTAATATGCCATTCTAAGGTAGGCTATATTTTACATAAAATCTTATGAGGCCTACTTACTGCATCTGTTTTCTAGCAATAAAGTAAATGATCATCTCTGAAGTCACAGCATAAATGAAACGTGAGACTTTGGACTACACAAACGGACTATATATTCAAAGTAAATAAACTGCCATTATTACTTTTATTCAATACAAAATACAGTTCTCGCATTATTTTTCAACAGGAAAAACACTTGGTCAGAAACTAAGTAATTGACACTGACTGATTCCATGTAGCAAACAAAATCATTTGCATAGGCCATACCCGTTTTAACGTGTTGCTTCAAAACAGGCTCAATTCAGGTCGGATTTGCAGTCGGCCTCGTTGGCATAAATGAGTAAAGCTTTGCCACAGACCTTTTGTATTAAAGCAGGTAGGCCTACCGGTAGCTCAAAAGTTGGAGTCAATTTTGTTACTGTATTTCAAGGTTGCGTGTACATGCACTTTGAATTCATGGCGACTAAAAACGGTAGGCTACGACGCACAAACCCTAGGCGCTACAAGCAACTCTGGGAGAGCTAGGACCAGATCGCAGCCTGCCAGCTAAGACAGGTTAACATTGCCTTTAACCTAAAAGTTTGGATTTTTACTGGCATATGCAGACCAACCCCCAAAACGATTGGCTAATGATATGAGAGCTGGTGTTACATGTAAGAATTCACGAGTAGGAAACCAATTGTCCGTAGACTCAAGACTAGTAGACACTCAGAGTAATTTAAATGCAATTTGACAACATTCAGCACTGACACCATTAACCCCAATTCTAGCAACATCCTCATTTACAGACGTGATATGCACCAACCCCAAGCGCTCAGTTCTACAAACTACATCAGGTTAAATTGACCTAGAACCCATTACATCATTTGATGCTACTAGCATAAGCAAATGTAGCTTAAGAAAGTCCAAAGGTAATTTAAACACCTTAACCACAAATTGGTCGAAGTAGTAATATATTGCTGATGCCAAAGCAGGTTTATAATGCAATAAAACTGTTTTGCCATCACCCCAGTTACTAAAGTCAGGTCATTGAACCTCCAAAACAAAACTAAGGACACAAGTATTAAAGTTACTGTTTAATTGAGGCAAAACACACAAACGCAGTTACACACAACCTGGACTAGAGTACCCATGTACGTCCCACTTCAGATATCCATGTTTGTGGTCAACGGGGTCTCAGATGCAGAGGTGAACTGTTCCTCAATGGCATGGTCAGTAACAGAAGGCGCTTGGTCTACAGACTCGTCCCCACTTGTGCTAGAGTATAAATTAACCACAATCAGTAGTTCTCGTGGCTTCAGTAGCCAGTTGTGTCGTCGTCGGACGTGCCGGTTGTGGCTTCTGAAGCGGCGTCGTCGGACGTGCCAGTTGTGGCTTCTGAAGCGGCGTCGTCGGACGTGCCAGTTGTGGCTTCTGAAGCGGCGTCGTCGGACGTGCCAGTTGTGGCTTCTGAAGCGGCGTCGTCGGACGTGCCAGTTGTGGCTTCTGAAGCGGCGTCGTCGGACGTGCCAGTTGTGGCTTCTGAAGCGGCGTCGTCGGACGTGCCAGTTGTGGCTTCTGAAGCGGCGTCGTCGGACGTGCCAGTTGTGGCTTCTGAAGCGGCGTCGTCGGACGTGCCAGTTGTGGCTTCTGAAGCGGCGTCGTCGGACGTGCCAGTTGTGGCTTCTGAAGCGGCGTCGTCGGACGTGCCAGTTGTGGCTACTGAAGCGGCGTCGTCGGACGTGCCAGTTGTGGCTTCTGAAGCGGCGTCGTCGGACGTGCCAGTTGTGGCTTCTGAAGCGGCGTCGTCGGACGTGCCAGTTGTGGCTTCTGAAGCGGCGTCGTCGGACGTGCCAGTTGTGGCTTCTGAAGCGGCGTCGTCGGACGTGCCAGTTGTGGCTTCTGAAGCGGCGTCGTCGGACGTGCCAGTTGTGGCTTCTGAAGCGGCGTCGTCGGACGTGCCAGTTGTGGCTTCTGAAGCGGCGTCGTCGGACGTGCCAGTTGTGGCTTCTGAAGCGGCGTCGTCGGACGTGCCAGTTGTGGCTTCTGAAGCGGCGTCGTCGGACGTGCCAGTTGTGGCTTCTGAAGCGGCGTCGTCGGACGTGCCAGTTGTGGCTTCTGAAGCGGCGTCGTCGGACGTGCCAGTTGTGGCTTCTGAAGCGGCGTCGTCGGACGTGCCAGTTGTGGCTTCTGAAGCGGCGTCGTCGGACGTGCCAGTTGTGGCTTCTGAAGCGGCGTCGTCGGACGTGCCAGTTGTGGCTTCTGAAGCGGCGTCGTCGGACGTGCCAGTTGTGGCTTCTGAAGCGGCGTCGTCGGACGTGCCAGTTGTGGCTTCTGAAGCGGCGTCGTCGGACGTGCCAGTTGTGGCTTCTGAAGCGGCGTCGTCGGACGTGCCAGTTGTGGCTTCTGAAGCGGCGTCGTCGGACGTGCCAGTTGTGGCTTCTGAAGCGGCGTCGTCGGACGTGCCAGTTGTGGCTTCTGAAGCGGCGTCGTCGGACATGCCAGTTGTGGCTTCTGAAGCGGTTGTGGCAGTAGGAGAGTTTCCATAGTCATCAGACCAGCGTCTCATCTTCTCAGCAGAGGCCAGGTCATCGTTTGCCAGAGAGCTACCATAGTTTGGAGAGTCTTGGGATGCTACTTCATTTGTCTCCAAATACTCTAGAGAAAAAGAGAAGAGGAACAGTTGGGTGTTCTACACGGTCTAGGCCAAATTGCCATTTGAATGTTCAGCAACATTGCACTCCACTGAACCCGACGTAGTTCTAAACGAATGTTGCAGGCCTAACATTTTCTGGCTTCTTTAGCATCAGACCCTATGGATCGGAGCATGTACAATGGAGACGTCATTTGATGACAGCTCTGAAAAACGTAGGTTCAGGTACACAAGCAAATTTTCAAAATCAACAGCAAAGGGTTTGATAACTTCTTGTTTAAAAAAAGATTCTAAACATTTGTTATTTAGACTGGGTTACTCTAAATCAAATCAAAATCAAATCAAATTTTATTGGTCACATGCGCCGAATACAACAGGTGCAGACATTACAGTGAAATGCTTACTTACAGCCCTTAACCAACAGTGCATTTATTTTAAACAAAAAAGTAAGAATAAAACAACAACAAAAAAGTGTTGAGAAAAAAAAGAGCAGAAGTAAAAAATAAAGTGACAGTAGGGAGGCTATATATACAATAGAATAAAGTGACAGTAGGGAGGCTATATATACAGGGGGGTACCGTTGCATAGTCAATGTGCGGGGGCACCGGCTAGTTGAGGTAATATGTACATGTGGGTAGAGTTAAAGTGACTATGCATAAATACTTAACAGAGTAGCAGCAGCGTAAAAAGGATGGGGTGGGGGGGCAGTGCAAATAGTCCGGGTAGCCATGATTAGCTGTTCAGGAGTCTTATGGCTTGGGGGTAGAAGCTGTTGAGAAGTCTTTTGGACCTAGACTTGGCACTCCGGTACCGCTTGCCGTGCGGTAGCAGAGAGAACAGTCTATGACTAGGGTGACTGGAGTCTTTGACAATTTTGAGGGCCTTCCTCTGACACCGCCTGGTATAGAGGTCCTGGATGGCAGGGAGCTTTGCCCCAGTGATGTACTGGGCCGTACGCACTACCCTCTGTAGTGCCTTGCGGTCAGAGGCCAAGCAGTTGCCATACCAGGCGGTGATGCAACCAGTCAGGATGCTCTCGATGGTGCAGCTGTAGAATTTTTTGAGGATCTGAGGACCCATGCCAAATCTTTTTAGTCTCCTGAGAGGGAATAGGCTTTGTCGTGCCCTCTTCACGACTGTCTTGGTGTGTTTGGACCATGATAGTTCGTTGGTGATGTGGACACCAAGGAACTTGAAGCTCTCAACCTGTTCCACTACAGCCCCGTCGATGAGAATGGGGGCGTGCTCAGTCCTCTTTTTTTTCCTGTAGTCCACAATCATCTCCTTTGTCTTGGTCACGTTGAGGGAGAGGTTGTTGTCCTGGCACCACACGGCCAGATCTCTGACCTCCTCCCTATAGGCTGTCTCATCGTTGTCGGTGATCAGGCCTACCACTGTTGTGTCGTCGGCAAACTTAATGATGGTGTTGGAGTCGTGCCTGGCCATGCAGTCATGGGTGAACAGAGAGTACAGGAGGGGACTGAGCACGCACCCCTGAGGGGCCCCCGTGTTGAGGATCAGTGTGGCAGATGTGTTGTTACCTACCCTTACCACCTGGGGGCGGCCCGTCAGGAAGTCCAGGATCCAGTTGCAGAGGGAGGTGTTTAGTCCCAGGATCCTTAGCTTAGTGATGAGCTTTGAGGGCACTATGGTGTTGAATGCTGAGCTGTAGTCAATGAATAGCATTCTCACGTAGGTGTTCCTCTTGTCCAGGTGGGAAAGGGCAGTGTGGAGTGCGATAGAGATTGCATCATCTGTGGATCTGTTGGGGCGGTATGCAAATTGGAGTGGGTCTAGGGTTTCTGGGATTATGCTGTTGATGTGAGCCATGACCAGTCTTTCAAAGCACTTCATGGCTACAGACGTCAGTGCCACGGGTCGGTAGTCATTTAGGCAGGTTATCTTAGAGTTCTTGGGCACGGGGACTATGGTGGTCTGCTTGAAACATGTTGGTATTACAGACTCAGTCAGGGACATGTTGAAAATGTCAGTGAAGACACTTGCCAGTTGGTCAGCACATGCTCGGAGTACACGTCCTGGTAATCCGTCTGGCCCTGCGGCCTTGTGAATGTTGACCTGCTTAAAAGTCTTACTCACATCGGCTACGGAGAGCGTGATCACATAGTCGTCCGGAACAGCTGGTGCTCTCATGCATGCTTCAGTGTTGCTTGCCTCGAAGCGAGCATAGAAGTGGTTTAGCTCGTCTGGTAGGCTTGTGTCACTGGGCAGCTCGCGGCTGTGCTTCCCTTTGTAGTCTGTAATAGTTTTCAAGCCCTGCCACATCCGACGAGCGTCAGAGCCAGTGTAGTATGATTCAATCTTAGACCTGTATTGACTCTTTGCCTGTTTGATGGTTCGTCGGAGGTCATAGCGGGATTTCTTATAAGCGTCCGGGTTAGAGTCCCGTTCCTTGAAAGCGGCAGCTCTACCCTTTAGCTCAGTGCGGATGTTTCCTGTAATCCATGGCTTCTGGTTGGGGTATGTACGTACGGTCACTGTGGGGACGACATCATCGATGCACTTATTGATGAAGCCAGTGACTGATGTGGTGTACTCCTCAATGCTGTCTGAAGAATCCCTGAACATGTTCCAGTCTGTGCTAGCAAAACAGTCCTGTAGCTTAGCATCTGCGTCATCTGACCACTTTTTTATTAGCCGAGTCACTGGTGCTTCCTGCTTCAGTTTTTGCTTATAAGCAGGAATCAGGAGGATAGAGTTATGGTCAGATTTGCCAAATGGAGGGCGAGGGAGAGCTTTGTATGCGTCTCTGTGTGTGGAGTAAAGGTGGTCTAGAGTTTTTTCCCCTCTGGTTGCACATTTAACATGCTGGTAGAAATGAGGTAGAACGGATTTAAGTTTCCCTGCATTAAAGTCCCCTGCTACTAGGAGCGCTGCATCTGGATGAGCGTTTTCCTGTTGATTAATGGCCTTGTACAACTCATTCAGTGCAATCTTAATGCCAGCATTGGTTTGTGGTGGTAAATAGACAGCTATGAAAAGTATAGATGAAAACTCTCTTGGTAAATAGTGTGGTCTACAGCTTATCATAAGATACTCTACCTCAGGCGAGCAAAACCTTGAGACTTCCTTAGTATTTGATTTTGTGCACCAGCTGTTGTTTACAAAAATACAGAGACCGCCACCCCTCGTCTTACCCGAGTCTGCCGTTCTGTCCTGCCGATGTAGCGTATAGCCTGCTAGCTGAATGTTGTCATTGTTGTCATTCAGCCACGACTCCGTGAAACATAAGATATTACAGTTTTTAATGTCCCGTTGGTAGGATAACCGTAATCTTAAATCGTCCATTTTATTATCCAAAGCTTGAACGTTGGCTAATAGGATTGATGGGAGAGGCAGTTTACTCGTTCGCCGTCGGATCTTTACAAGGCACCCCGACCTACGTCCACGGTATCTCCGTCTCTTCCTCACGCGAATGACGGGGATCTGGGCCTTGTCTGGAGTCTGTAGAATATCCTTCGCGAACGCCTCGTTGAAAAAAAAGTGTTCGTCCAACGCGAGGTGAGTAATCGCTGTCCTGATATCCAGAAGCTCTCTTTGGTTATAAGAGACGATGGCATAAACATTATGTACAAAATAAATTACAAATAACGCGGAAAAACACACATAATAGTACAATTGGTTAGAGGGCTGTAAAACGGCAGCCATCTTCTTCCGGCGCTGTTCTGTACTACTCTACGGTGTTGAATTAGTTTAAAACACAGCAGCAAAGAACATTGCTAGAAGGGATGGGATAACATAGGGGAAGAAACGCTTACCTCCAAGTCTCCTCTGCAGAGAGACTTGATCTTGTTTCTGGGACTTGCCAACAGGGGAACAAGAAACTGAGGAGAAAGAGTTGACAGAAGTTGAGTTGATACAAAATAGCTACATATATTTAATAGCAGTGAACAAAAAAGATGACCAACGTGGAAGAAACAGACAGTCAAATTTGAATCTCCAACTTACAAAGTTCAACATGTTTCCCAAACAAAACCCTTCAATCCAAATAAAACATTAGTGAACCAACCTTTGAAGACCCCCACAGTCAGCACAAAGAGCAGAAATTCTCTCACACCTCCCATGATTATGAGAATAGTCTTTATTATCAACAAGTAATGTCATCCCGTGGCCTGTATGAGGCTTATATAGGCCACTAATGACCGTTTACCAGACAAACATGACTTAACGATCAATTAACATGCTTGATTGAGTTGAAACATTCAGATAGAAATAGACCATGTAGAACAGATGTTTCTTTGGAGGGCAGGCAATCTTTTCTACTCTATATATTGCATTTATATCTGCTATGTTTTACCCTTCTGGTCTCAGATCAGCAGTAGAAAGAAGTAGGCCTAATTATTTTAGGTATAATCTTCAAAGATTTTCGGGGGAAATAAACACTGTACCCAAATCCACTTTTTATTATGATCCTGGGAAATGGGTAGGCCTCCACCATATGGTCCTTCACAGTTTTACACCTGTGTTATATTCCTTTATTTACATAGATCACATACATAAATATATATGTTAGCTGTTAGTAGCTTTGGGATCAAATTTTCATATTGTATTGTTACTAACCATATATCATATTTTCCTCATTTGCTCTGTAGGAGACTTGGCTGGTGGAGATTCGTCATATGAAGGACATTCAAGTGGATGTGACCCCTAACCTGCAGGACAGGCTCAGCGGGGTGACAGACATCCTGTAACGGATCTCCAAGCTAGTGTCTGAGGACCTGGAGAAGGCTGTGTCTACAGCTGTGGAGCAGGACAAGCAAGGTAACCTAACCTCACCTAACCTCACTGTATGAAGGATTTTATTTTTATGTATAGTCATCTCCAATCTGTTAAAATATATGTCTCTGTATTTCTCGCCCAATCTCTCTCCTCTTCCCCATCCCCTTCACTAGGTTCTCCCCAGGATAAGCACACCATCCTGGCTGTGGTCCCCAGTCCTGCTGCTCCATGACACCTAGCCAGAAAGCAGGGCCTCAGTGAATGTATGTGGTTGTTCCTTACTTTAACATAAAACTCTCATAGATATTAACACAGTAACTGTAAATAATAACAACTATTCTGGGCTATATAATTAGTAACCTGAATGATCTATCACCTATCCGTTGTTTTAGAGCTAATTTAGACTAATAAGCTGTACACCTAAATGTCTTCTCCCCTGCTCCCTTCCCCCTCCTCCTCCTCCTCAGACCGCTGTACCCTGACCTTTGACCCTCGCACGGTCAACGGTCACCTGCTCCTCTCCAGGGAGAACCTACGGGTGCCTCTTCTCACCATAATCTTTGACCCCTACATATCTCCCCCAGGAAGGAAAAGGGGAATCAGTGTATGGTGGGAATGAACGATCTTCCCTGGAGCCTCCAGCTGGATGAGTGCCAGTTGAGCGCCTGGCACAATGGGTGCCGGGAAACGATGGCTGGCCACTCCCACCACTCCCACGCGGCTGCATGCCTTCCACTGTGCCTTCACTCAGGAGCTGTTCCCTGCCTGTTGGATAGGGGCGTCAGCATCACCCTCTGCTTGCCACGATGACAACACGAAAGGGAATGACCGTGACCTAACAATCTCATATTGGATTAGTCTCCATAACCATAGACTTCGATAGACATCGCATCATTGTATCTGTCCCATTATGGTGTCTGCAAGAGCACAGGCAGCGCCATTGAGGCCATCTCCATTTTGAAGTAGTCCATTGTCATTTTCTTCTCCTACTGCTTCTATGAGTTGGCAAACAAACTGAAAGGGTGCACACTGCCACCTAGAGTGTGTTTGAACAGGTATAAAGCCAAGGTTGGCGATTTACTGCCACCTGCAGTTATGGCATTTTTTCTCATGAGTATAATTCATTGGCTGATCCCCCGTGGTGACCTGGATGGAATTCTGTGATCATTCCTTAACCTATAGGAAGTCCCACCCCATCCCCCCTTTTGCCCTCAGAAAAGCCTAAATTTGTCGGTGCATGGACTCTACAGGGGTACTGGCCCATGTTAACTCCAATGCTTTCCACAGTTGTGTCAAGTTGGCTAGGTGTCCTTTGGGTGGTGGACAATTCTTGATACACACGGGAAACCCCAGCAGTGTTACAGTTCTTGACACAAACCAGTGTGCCTGCCACCTAATAACATACCCCGTTCATAGGCACTTAAATGTTTTGTCTTGCCCATTCACTCTCTGAATGGCACACATACAAATACACAATCCATGTCTCAATTGTCTCAAGGCTTAACACTCCTTCTTTAACCTGTCTCCTCCCCTTCATCTACACTGATTGAAGTGGATTTAACAAGTGACATCAATAAGGGATCATAGCTTTCACCTGGATTCACCTGGTCAGTCTATGTCATGGAAAGAGTTCTTCATGTTTTGTATACTCAGTGTATATAAAGATGATATCTCTATCATTCTCTATGGGCTAGGTAGAGCAAGAACCATATTGTCTATACTTGTGTCACTAACCTTGGTCTAGGGGAGTAATTACATATATAGAGGGAAGCGAGCTAGTTATTTCGATTGAATCCCAGCCCCTGTTCCAGTTGGATACTAGGACACTGATGCCTGGATGGGTGAAAGCAATATGGCCTTCCATTATGCTCCGTGGAGACTTCTAAGATCAGTTAGTTTGGGAAAGTACTAGGATGTATGTAGGAAAGTAAGTCATTTAGGCGTATTACGGAACTATCCTGTGTATGTGAGACCTTTCCTTCTCCGACTGTAGTCTGCAACACCCATTTTTCCCATAGTGAGATAATTTAGCCAAGTCAGCATTTTAGAAACAAAATCCTTAACCTGGTGAGACCCCAGGTTGCGAAAATGCAACAGGCCCTCAAACTCATGTCAAACACTACATAGTTTATCTCTTTAGACCCGTATGTACACTGAACAAAAATATAAACGCAACATGTAAAGTGTTGGTCAAGGATTATTTATTTTTTTATTCCTTGATGTGATGTGGTGGGTGAGTGAGTGTGTTCTAGAATGTTCAGAAGAGTGACATTCAGGACATGACATAATAGGCCAACTTCTCTATACACACACACACACACACACACACACAGGCAGTAGCAGTAGTAGCATATAGCCAAGATAATCTTTCCATGTACACTGAACAAAAACATATTGTAAACGCAACATGCAAACATTTAAAAGATTTTACTGAGTTACAGTTCATATAAGGAAATCAGTCAATTTAAATACATAAATTAGGCCCTAATCTAATCTGTGGCGTTGTGTTGTGTGACAAAACTGCACATTTTAGAGTGGTATTTTATTGTCCCCAGCACAAGGTGCACCTCTGTATTGATCATGCTGTTTAATCAGCTTCTTGATATGCCACACCTGTCAGGTGGATGTATTATCTTGGCAAAGGAGAAATGCTCACTAACAGGGATGTGAACACATTTGTGCACTAATTTTAAGATAAATAATATTTTTGTGCGTATGGAACATTTCTGGGATCTTTTGTTTCAGCTCATGAAAAATGGGACCAACACTTTACGTGTTGCGTTCATATTTTTGTTCAGTATAGTTAGTTGGACTAGGATCAGGGATTCGCTTCTATACTACCTAGACATTATGGTCCCTATCAACACAAAGTTCAAGTTTCATATTACACCATATTCCCTATATACAAGGGTGACATTTCAGATTTGTACCATAAGTCAAACTTCACCAACTCTTATGTATTTAAAAACTGTTTTTTAAGGTTAATTCAGGCTAGTCTCTTTGCAATAATATTTATTTTTCAACAGAGACCTGGTCATATGATCGACTGCTACCCTCTCATATTTAAGTCGTCACATTAAAAACCTGTACAGACAAATAATAAATAAACAAATAATAGTGTCCAGTACAGGCCGTGAGAAGGAGGGGTGGGAGCTGAGATACAGGCGCTCTTCTTGTCTTCAGCAGGGGAGTAGGGTGGAGGTTTGTCCTGGAGAAGATGTTTTCATACATTCCCCTAATTTATTTGGACAGTGAAGCTAAGACTTTTAATTTGTCTCTATACTCCAGCATTTTGGATCTGAGATCAAGTGTTTCATGTGAGGCGACAGTACAGAATGTCACTTTTTATTTGAGGGTATTTTCATTCATATCTGTTTTAGAAATGAAAGCATTTTATGTATCTAGTCCCCCCATTTGAATGTATCATAATTAATTGGACAAATCCAATTATAGTGAGTAGTCAAACGTTTAGTGTCAAAAGTTTAGTATTTGGTCCCATATTCCTAGCACGCAATGACAACATCAAGCTTGTGACCAATATTCCCTCTAATCTATTTTAGCACTGAGCAAATTTCAGGTCGGCTGAGCGCAAACTTGAACGTTTTGAAAATTCTGTTCAACTTCCAACGAGTGTTAACTGTGAACACTGAGGCTGTGCCCGCTTTAACTTACTGTTTTAACAGTGGCCAAGTAGGCTACTATGGCTATTTGATCATAATGTAGGCCTACTGTCAAAAACAATGGAGAAAATGCATCCCATAACATTTAACATGGAAATAGCTGTTCAATCATTCAGCCTACAGAAGCAGCCAATGTGTGGTGTTCAATGTAGGCCTACATTCCATGAGACTTTTGAAAAAAACATGCAGGGCTTGACATTAACCTCTATGAGATCGGTGTCCCGTATACGGGACGGTTGAATTAACGTGCGCTAATGTGATTAGCATGACTGTTGTAAGAATCAGCAAACTTTCCAGGACATAGACATCTATCATATGGGCAGAAAGCTTAAATTCCTGTTAATCTAACTGCACTGTCCAATTTACAGTAGCTATTACAGTGAAAGAATACCATGTTATTGTTTGAGGAGAGTGCACAACAAATGTATCACGGCAACTGGTTTGATCAATTCACCTCTGAAGGTAAATAATGTACTTACATTCAGTAATCTTGCTCTGTTTTGTCATCCTAAGGGTCTCAGAGATAAAATGTAGCATAGTTTTGTTTGATAAAATCAATTTTTATATTCAAATGTAGGAACTGGGTTCTACAGTTTGAACCCCTGCTGTAATAATAAATAATAATTAGTCATTTAGCAGACGCTCTTATCCAGAGCGACTTACAGGAGCAATTAGGGTTAAGTGCCTTGCTCAAGGGCACATCGACAGATTTTTCACCTAGTCGGCTCAGGGATTAGAACCAGCGACCTTTCGGTTACTGGCACAACGCTCTTAACCACTAAGCTACCTGCTGTCTCTGGCTCCACACCCACCCCGCCAGGCCATCTAGATGTGTGAAAGTTAATGTATAAGCTAGTTGTCACGATCGTCATACACAGAGGACCAAGGCGCAGCGTGGAATGCGAACATACTTTTAATTTGAATGATCACACGAACAAAACAACAAACGATACGAAACGTGAAGTCCTTGGTTACAATACAAACCATACGGAACAAGATCCCACAACACATTGTGGAAAACAGGCTGCCTAAGTATGGTTCCCAATCAGAGACAACAAGCAACAGCTGATACACATTGCCTCTGATTGAGAACCACACCGGCCAACATAGAAACAAAAGAACTAGTTAATAACCCTAGCACACAAAACATATAGAAACCACACACCCTGGCTCAACATAACAGAGTCCCAGAGCCAGGGCGTGACACTAGTGATCCATCATGTATGACATTCCTGGGAGCGTGTAAACGTACATTTTGTATTACCATATCATTTTTGTATGTTCTCTATAGTTATGTACTTGAAAATGCATCAATTGACCAATTCGGCACATTTGGGCAGACTTGATACAAAATAGTCCAGTATTGCACTGCTTCACTGGATCAATCTGAAACTTTGCAAACACACTGCTGTGTGGCCAAAATGGGCAAAATCTAAATTGCGCCTAAACTGCAATATTATATTGTGGTCTTTCTCTTGCATTTCAAAAATGATGGAACAAAAAAAGAATAGAAAATGCATGTTTTTTTGTTTGTATTATCTTTTACCAGATCTAATGTGTTAAATTCTCCTACATTAATTTCACATTTCCACAAACTTCAAAGTATTTCCTTTTAAATGGTATCAAGAATATGCGTATCCTTGCTTCAGGTCTTGAGCTACAGGCAGTTAGATGTGGGTGTGTCATTTTAGGAGGAAATTGAAAAAAAGGGTCCGATCCTTAAGAGGTTAACCTGTTTATCGACTTGTCCTTCAGACAAGGAGGTGACTGAACATTTTGTTGTGTTGTTTGATGGAAGATACCACTTTACAAAATAAAATGCATTATTATTCCCATACCATTACTACAGAGAATCAGACAAATTATGCTACACTCTGCCTATTGGCTTGTTAGTTTATTCAAGCCTGTCTGAAAATATAACACTAAGACAAAAAAAGCTCTTTACCTGACTCTCTTTTCAAAGATGTCTAGAAATGCACACATGTTGTGCTCTTGTAGGAAGCAACCACTCCCCCATTGTTGACTAGAAATTACCTATAACTGGGCTAATAACACAATAACTAGCAAAGGATATGAACAAAATGTGCACACGTGGCTACATGCAGCTCTTGCTTTGAACTCAAAACAAGCACATCTACTCACGACCAGAGCTGTAAACACAGTCCAGTTCAAAGTAAATGGCACAGATCCATATGTGGCAATAGTCTATTTGCATACAGGCCTACTGCAGCTCTGATTGGTTATACCCACATCTGTGTAGAGTACGGGCTGAGTCATGTGCAATAGAATCCTACTCCCATGCATTCTGCCTACAACAAAATCTCTTGAGTAGTTTGTTTTGTTTCAGTATGTTGCATTGAAAGTGGCTAATATTGCGTTGATTCGATCACAATTGCCACAGTAAAGGAAAAATGTTGGAAGTGTTAACTAACATGAAAAACTTGTTGAGTGTAGTTCAATCTTGTGCTTCTCTCTGAGGGCTGATATTTCTTCTGAGATCTGCATGAGGCAGTCTCTGGCTACTGCGCGATCAAACACGCGCTCGCTCAGAGGGAACATTGCTTGTGACTACAATCTTGTTGGCTGCATTTGCAGTTCGTTTTGGTTGTGTTTTGGATTATGTTGTGTCCAATAGAAATATATGTAAATAATGTATTGTGTCATTTTGGAGTCCATTTTATAGTAAATAAAAATATAACTTGTTTCTGAACACAATCATGAATGAATCATGAATAATAAAGAGCAAGAAAGTTAAAGAGACACAACAATCATACCCCTGAAACATGCTAATGTCTCACCATTACCAATAACAGGGGAGTTTAGCATTTTTTGGTGGGTATGATATTTATGTCTATGTTAATCAATTGTCAATGAATTAATTGTGCTCTTATTTAATACTTTGGCAATATGGGATCACTCACATCATGCTAATTAAACTATCACTACTGAAGGAACTTTACAAGAGTGAGTTAGAGAAAGAGAGATGGCGCAGACTGAGAAGGCTGACATCTTACAGAAAGTACATACTATTGTCACATATGACCGCTAAGCACTTGTGGAAGTCAGATCGACAGTTACTAACCTCGATTTCGACTACAAATCCGACATCAACTCTTACCCAGCTTTTCTCTTGTTCACACCGGACACTATTATTTTGTTTCATGGCCTATAAAGAAACGCTGCAGGCGTAGACATGTTAGTCGGGCTGGCGTCTTCTTAAGACTGAGATGAAGAGAAAATCGACTGGCACTCCCCTTCGTTTCATTGGCAAATATCCAGTCAATCAGGAATAAAATGGATGAGCTTCGTTCGAGAGTCTCCTTTCAGAGAGACTTGAAAAGCTGCAATATTATATGCCTTGCAGAAACTTGGCTGACTCAATCTATGAACATGGAACTCAGTGGTTTCTCCATGCAATGGCACGATCGGATGTAGGCAGCCTCGGGAAAGTCCAAAGGGGGAGGAGTGTGCCTCTCCATTAACAACTGGTGCGCTGCTTCCAGTGTGAAGTAAATCTCAAGATTTTGCTCACCTAATCTACAATGCTTATGGTAAGCTGCAGACCTTTTTATCTACCAAGCCAACACAACTTTGGCACTCAACAAACTGTATGGGGTGTATGGGGGATTTATTATTCTCCTAATTGATGGGATGACTAACTTAGAAAGAATGCATTCTGGACTGTGCTGATGTAGGTTGTGTCACCTGGCAAGCTGTGATTGATGTGAAGAGCTGTTTTAGGGGGTAAAATGAGATAAGGATTTGTGTCTCCAAATACTAGACTATACTGGTTCTTTGTGATCTGTGAACCTTCCTTGGACGTAGAAATGGTGTCTAGGGGAGCTGGCACTTCTCATTATGACAGGTTGTTATGATAAACGTATGCCTGGAAACAGGGATGCGCTAAGAGGCGGGGAACAGCCAGTGCGCCAACGGATTGGCTGAGTAAGTCTAAACCACGCTCAAGCGTCTACTCTGATTGGCCAGCAGAGAGGTGGGAAACTCTCTCTCTGTAAGAGTATTTGAGGAAGAATCTAAAACAATAGATTTAGTTCTCTGAAGTGCCCTGCGAGGTATTTCAAGGAGCCCGTATATACGAAACATCATATTTACCATTGAAGGTTTTTGCATTAATTAAAATAACTAGTATATCTTAGAAGTCGTGTTGACCTCTTTTGTTCCTAATGCCAGATTTGAATTGACACAACTTTGACAGGTGATAAACAAACAATAAACCGCACACCCAGAGGCAGCGTTTCTAGTGGGCAGAGACTTTAACGCGGAGAGACTTACAGTACAACCGTTCTACCTCACTTCTACCAACACGTCTCTGCACATGTCGAGAGACAAATTTGAGGTGACAGAGAGTGACATTCAATACCGCCTTACACACTCTTGCCTGCATCTAGCTGATATAGGGTGTAATCATTAGTAGTCCAACAGTTGCAAACTAGAGTTTCTATTGGACAAATTCATGTATGTTTATCTTTGTTTTGTTCCATTTGCTTCCGTTTATGAAACCATTTTCAACAGAATCGGCGGAATGAATACACCCCTGAAACACGTAAACAGAGTTCACTTTCATAACAGACACGTTGTATTCCTTCTCTTCCCTTCGCTTGTGGAATTCAATGCACAACACATCAGCTGTATGTGACCAGGCGAAGAAACCTTTCCAAGCCAAACCGGTAAACCCAGCCTACATTGTTGTCCCCATAAGTAACGTCATAGTCAGCATAGCTAATAGAACTAACACATTAGTAAACACGCTACAATCATGCAGTAACATTAGTGTACAGTCAGTAAGCAGTTACACCGGCGGACCCCAGTGGCAATAAATTAGTAATACCAAAAGCTTATCTTGACTTGGAAGAGTTCCAGTGTTGTGTTGGAAAGTCATAGCCACCTAGCTAACATAGCATCCCTCTGTTTGAGCAGGGTGTTTCAGTATGCTAAACTAGCAAGCTGCATTTCCTAGCTAAGTAAATGAAAGTGAAAAAGAAATGATGAAATCTCTCTCTCGCTATTTCTCTCGTTTCTCCTTCATTTTGGAAGAAATTATTTTGTTCAAAACTTTTCAACTATTCTCTTTCTCTCTCTTTGAGTCAACTACTCACCACATTTTATATACTGCAGTGCTCGCTAGCTGTAGTTTATGCTTTTAGTACTAGATTAATTCTCTGATCCTTTGATTGGATGAACAACATGTTAGTTCATGCTGCAGGAGCTTTGATAGGCTGGAGGACGTCCTTCGGAATTTGTCATAATAACTGTGTAACTCTACGGAAGGGGGTGAGAACTATGAGCCTCCTAGGTTTTGTCAATGTACCCAGTGGAGGACGGAAGCTAGCTGTTCTCCGGCTTCACCATGGTGCTACCCTACATAGTGCTGTTGAGGCTACTGTAGACCTTTGCAAAATACTGTGTTTTAATCAGTTATTTGGTGATGTGATTATATTTAGCATATTTTTATGTAAAAAGGATCACTTTTTTAATGTTTTACCATTTTAATTTTCATGAAATTCACTAAGGAGGATGGCCCTCCCCTTCTTCCTCTGAAGAGCCTCCACTGGTATTGACTGCAGCTGAAATGCTTCCTGAGGAGACTTTAAAAGCTACATCTATCAACCTTGCCACCAGAGGTCTCTTCACAGTCCCCAAGTCCAGAACAGACTATGGGAGGCACACAGGACTACATAGAGCAATGACTACATGGAACTCTATTCCACATCAGGTAACTGATGCAAGCAGTAGAATCAAATTTAAAACATTTCTAAAAATACACCTTATGGAACAGCGGGATTGTGAAGCAACACAAACATAGGCACAGACACATGCATACACACACATGATAACATACGTTCTATACACACACGTACACATGGATTTTGTGTTGTAGATATGTGATAGTGGATTATGGACCTGAGGGGGCACACTTTATGTTGTAAATTCTGTAATGAATGTATTGTAATGTTTTAAAAATTAATTTTGTTGGACCCCAGGAAGAGCTAATGGGTACAAATATCTACCTCAAATACCTTGTAACCCTGCACACTGATCTGGAACTGGTACTCCTTGTATATAGCTTTATTCTTGGGTATTTTATTCCTCGTCAAACATTAAAGGAACAGTTGTCTCCATGTCTCGTCCGTACCTGGTAGGAGTACTCGGGTGGGGGTCCCGCGGAGTTCATCCCATTGGCTGGGGGAGGAGGGTAGGCATAGGCCTCATTGGCCATATATTTTCCAGAGAATCTACCAATTTTCCTTCCTGAGGAAATTGCAATAAATTCTCGGGCTTCCCGGTATTCCCGTTCAAACCGAAAGTGCTATTTAAAAGCATATAATACCATTAAATAAAATCTGACATGATTATACCACTCTAAATGGAGAAATATGCACAATCTAAAGTGTTCTTTATGTATTTGTTGCATTTTAATCAACAATGTTCCCTCAAAGTCACCACACCATTTCATTGATGTAGCCTAGTTTTAACAGGCCTATGAAGCACTGATGGCCGACGGGTCAAATATGAGGTTAATACAGTACAAATTAATATTTTTAGCCTACCTTTGAAAGATGCATTTTGGTCCTTTTCTCTCCCCTTGCACCTGGCTATCGAGGGAATTTGGGAAGGTTGTGGCTGTTTATACTTCACTTATTGTTATGATTTTGTCAGAGGAAACTAATCGGAATCTCCAATAATCAAACAGTTAAGCGGAGATTCAACAATGGATAGCGCCGCAGTTGATCAATTGCCCGTGAATCTAAACCCGCATTTAATATGCCATTCTAAGGTAGGCTATATTTTACATAAAATCTTATGAGGCCTACTTACTGCATCTGTTTTCTAGCAATAAAGTAAATGATCATCTCTGAAGTCACAGCATAAATGAAACGTGAGACTTTGGACTACACAAACGGACTATATATTCAAAGTAAATAAACTGCCATTATTACTTTTATTCAATACAAAATACAGTTCTCGCATTATTTTTCAACAGGAAAAACACTTGGTCAGAAACTAAGTAATTGACACTGACTGATTCCATGTAGCAAACAAAATCATTTGCATAGGCCATACCCGTTTTAACGTGTTGCTTCAAAACAGGCTCAATTCAGGTCGGATTTGCAGTCGGCCTCGTTGGCATAAATGAGTAAAGCTTTGCCACAGACCTTTTGTATTAAAGCAGGTAGGCCTACCGGTAGCTCAAAAGTTGGAGTCAATTTTGTTACTGTATTTCAAGGTTGCGTGTACATGCACTTTGAATTCATGGCGACTAAAAACGGTAGGCTACGACGCACAAACCCTAGGCGCTACAAGCAACTCTGGGAGAGCTAGGACCAGATCGCAGCCTGCCAGCTAAGACAGGTTAACATTGCCTTTAACCTAAAAGTTTGGATTTTTACTGGCATATGCAGACCAACCCCCAAAACGATTGGCTAATGATATGAGAGCTGGTGTTACATGTAAGAATTCACGAGTAGGAAACCAATTGTCCGTAGACTCAAGACTAGTAGACACTCAGCAGAGTAATTTAAATGCAATTTGACAACATTCAGCACTGACACCATTAACCCCAATTCTAGCAACATCCTCATTTACAGACGTGATATGCACAAACCCCAAGCGCTCAGTTCTACAAACTACATCAGGTTAAATTGACCTAGAACCCATTACATCATTTGATGCTACTAGCATAAGCAAATGTAGCTTAAGAAAGTCCAATGGTAATTTAAACACAAATTGGTCGAAGTAGTAATATATTGCTGATGCCAAAGCATGTTTATAATGCAATAAAACTGTTTTGCCATCACCCCAGTTACTAAAGTCAGGTCATTGAACCTCCAAAACAAAACTAAGGACACAAGTATTAAAGTTACTGTTTAATTGAGGCAAAACACACAAACGCAGTTACACACAACCTGGACTAGAGTACCCATGTACGTCCCACTTCAGATATCCATGTTTGTGGTCAACGGGGTCTCAGATGCAGAGGTGAACTGTTCCTCAATGGCATGGTCAGTAACAGAAGGCGCTTGGTCTACAGACTCGTCCCCACTTGTGCAAGAGTATAAATTAACCACAATCAGTAGTTCTCGTGGCTTCAGTAGCCAGTTGTGGCTTCTGAAGCGGCGTCGTCGGACGTGCCAGTTGTGGCTTCTGAAGCGGCGTCGTCGGACGTGCCAGTTGTGGCTTCTGAAGCGGCGTCGTCGGACGTGCCAGTTGTGGCTTCTGAAGCGGCGTCGTCGGACGTGCCAGTTGTGGCTTCTGAAGCGGCGTCGTCGGACGTGCCAGTTGTGGCTTCTGAAGCGGCGTCGTCGGACGTGCCAGTTGTGGCTTCTGAAGCGGCGTCGTCGGACGTGCCAGTTGTGGCTTCTGAAGCGGTTGTGGCAGTAGGAGAGTTTCCATAGTCATCAGACCAGCGTCTCATCTTCTCAGCAGAGGCCAGGTCATCGTTTGCCAGAGAGCTACCATAGTTTGGAGAGTCTTGGGATGCTACTTCATTTGTCTCCAAATACTCTAGAGAAAAAGAGAAGAGGAACAGTTGGGTGTTCTACACGGTCTAGGCCAAATTGCCATTTGAATGTTCAGCAACATTGCACCCCACTGAACCCGACGTAGTTCTAAACGAATGTTGCAGGCCTAACATTTTCTGGCTTCTTTAGCATCAGACCCTATGGATCGGAGCATGTGCAATGGAGACGTCATTTGATGACAGCTCTGAAAAACGTAGGTTCAGGTACACAAGCAAATTTTCAAAATCAACAGCAAAGGGTTTGATAACTTCTGGTTTAAAAAAAGATTCTAAACATTTGTTATTTAGACTGGGTTACTCTACGGTGTTGAATTAGTTTAAAACACAGCAGCAAAGAACATTGCTAGAAGGGATGGGATAACATAGGGGAAGAAACGCTTACCTCCAAGTCTCCTCTGCAGAGAGACTTGATCTTGTTTCTGGGACTTGCCAACAGGGGAACAAGAAACTGAGGAGAAAGAGTTGACAGAAGTTGAGTTGACACAAAATAGCTACATATATTTAATAGCAGTGAACAAAAAAGATGACCAACGTGGAAGAAACAGACAGTCAAATTTGAATCTCCAACTTACAAAGTTCAACATGTTTCCCAAACAAAACCCTTCAATCCAAATAAAACATTAGTGACCCAACCTTTGAAGACCCCCACAGTCAGCACAAAGAGCAGAAATTCTCTCACACCTCCCATGATTATGAGAATAGTCTTTATTATCAACAAGTAATGTCATCCCGTGGCCTGTATGAGGCTTATATAGGCCACTAATGACCGTTTACCAGACAAACATGACTTAACGATCAATTAACATGCTTGATTGAGTTGAAACATTCAGATAGAAATAGACCATGTAGAACAGATGTTTCTTTGGAGGGCAGGCAATCTTTTCTACTCTATATATTGCATTTATATCTGCTATGTTTTACCCTTCTGGTCTCAGATCAGCAGTAGAAAGAAGTAGGCCTAATTATTTTAGGTATAATCTTCAAAGATTTTCGGGGGAAATAAACACTGTACCCAAATCCACTTTTTATTATGATCCTGGGAAATGGGTAGGCCTCCACCATATGGTCCTTCACAGTTTTACACCTGTGTTATATTCCTTTATTTACATAGATCACATACATAAATATATATATGTTAGCTGTTAGTAGCTTTGGGATCAAATTTTCATATTGTATTGTTACTAACCATATATCATATTTTCCTCATTTGCTCTGTAGGAGACTTGGCTGGTGGAGATTCGTCATATGAAGGACATTCAAGTGGATGTGACCCCTAACCTGCAGGACAGGCTCAGCGGGGTGACAGACATCCTGTAACGGATCTCCAAGCTAGTGTCTGAGGACCTGGAGAAGGCTGTGTCTACAGCTGTGGGGCAGGACAAGCAAGGTAACCTAACCTCACCTAACCTCACTGTATGAAGGATTTTATTTTTATGTATAGTCATCTCCAATCTGTTAAAATATATGTCTCTGTATTTCTCGCCCAATCTCTCTCCTCTTCCCCATCCCCTTCACTAGGTTCTCCCCAGGATAAGCACACCATCCTGGCTGTGGTCCCCAGTCCTGCTGCTCCATGACACCTAGCCAGAAAGCAGGGCCTCAGTGAATGTATGTGGTTGTTCCTTACTTTAACATAAAACTCTCATAGATATTAACACAGTAACTGTAAATAATAACAACTATTCTGGGCTATATAATTAGTAACCTGAATGATCTATCACCTATCCGTTGTTTTAGAGCTAATTTAGACTAATAAGCTGTACACCTAAATGTCTTCTCCCCTGCTCCCTTCCCCCTCCTCCTCCTCCTCAGACCGCTGTACCCTGACCTTTGACCCTCGCACGGTCAACGGTCACCTGCTCCTCTCCAGGGAGAACCTACGGGTGCCTCTTCCCACCATAATCTTTGACCCCTACATATCTCCCCCAGGAAGGAAAAGGGGAAACAGTGTATGGTGGGAATGAACGATCTTCCCTGGAGCCTCCAGCTGGATGAGTGCCAGTTGATCGCCTGGCACAATGGGTGCCGGGAAACGATGGCTGGCCACTCCCACCACTCCCACGCGGCTGCATGCCTTCCACTGTGCCTTCACTCAGGAGCTGTTCCCTGCCTGTTGGATAGGGGCGTCAGCATCACCCTCTGCTTGCCACGATGACAACACGAAAGGGAATGACCGTGACCTAACAATCTCATATTGGATTAGTCTCCATAACCATAGACTTCGATAGACATCGCATCATTGTATCTGTCCCATTATGGTGTCTGCAAGAGCACAGGCAGCGCCATTGAGGCCATCTCCATTTTGAAGTAGTCCATTGTCATTTTCTTCTCCTACTGCTTCTATGAGTTGGCAAACAAACTGAAAGGGTGCACACTGCCACCTAGAGTGTGTTTGAACAGGTATAAAGCCAAGGTTGGCGATTTACTGCCACCTGCAGTTATGGCATTTTTTCTCATGAGTATAATTCATTGGCTGATCCCCCGTGGTGACCTGGATGGAATTCTGTGATCATTCCTTAACCTATAGGAAGTCCCACCCCATCCCCCCTTTTGCCCTCAGAAAAGCCTAAATTTGTCGGTGCATGGACTCTACAGGGGTACTGGCCCATGTTAACTCCAATGCTTTCCACAGTTGTGTCAAGTTGGCTGGGTGTCCTTTGGGTGGTGGACAATTCTTGATACACACGGGAAACCCCAGCAGTGTTACAGTTCTTGACACAAACCAGTGTGCCTGCCACCTAATAACATACCCCGTTCATAGGCACTTAAATGTTTTGTCTTGCCCATTCACTCTCTGAATGATACACATACACAATCCATGTCTCAATTGTCTCAAGGCTTAACACTCCTTCTTTAACCTGTCTCCTCCCCTTCATCTACACTGATTGAAGTGGATTTAACAAGTGACATCAATAAGGGATCATAGCTTTCACCTGGATTCACCTGGTCAGTCTATGTCATGGAAAGAGTTCTTCATGTTTTGTATACTCAGTGTATATAAAGATGATATCTCTATCATTCTCTATGGGCTAGGTAGAGCAAGAACCATATTGTCTATACTTGTGTCACTAACCTTGGTCTAGGGGAGTAATTACATATATAGAGGGAAGCGAGCTAGTTATTTCGATTGAATCCCAGCCCCTGTTCCAGTTGGATACTAGGACACTGATGCCTGGATGGGTGAAAGCAATATGGCCTTCCATTATGCTCCGTGGAGACTTCTAAGATCAGTTAGTTTGGGAAAGTACTAGGATGTATGTAGGAAAGTAAGTCATTTAGGCGTATTACGGAACTATCCTGTGTATGTGAGACCTTTCCTTCTCCGACTGTAGTCTGCAACACCCATTTTTCCCATAGTGAGATAATTTAGCCAAGTCAGCATTTTAGAAACAAAATCCTTAACCTGGTGAGACCCCAGGTTGCGAAAATGCAACAGGCCCTCAAACTCATGTCAAACACTACATAGTTTATCTCCTTAGACCCGTATGTACACTGAACAAAAATATAAACGCAACATGTAAAGTGTTGGTCAAGGATTATTTATTTTTTTATTCCTTGATGTGATGTGGTGGGTGAGTGAGTGTGTTCTAGAATGTTCAGAAGAGTGACATTCAGGACATGACATAATAGGCCAACTTCTCTATACACACACACACACACACACACACACAGGCAGTAGCAGTAGTAGCATATAGCCAAGATAATCTTTCCATGTACACTGAACAAAAACATATTGTAAACGCAACATGCAAACATTTAAAAGATTTTACTGAGTTACAGTTCATATAAGGAAATCAGTCAATTTAAATACATAAATTAGGCCCTAATCTAATCTGTGGCGTTGTGTTGTGTGACAAAACTGCACATTTTAGAGTGGTATTTTATTGTCCCCAGCACAAGGTGCACCTCTGTATTGATCATGCTGTTTAATCAGCTTCTTGATATGCCACACCTGTCAGGTGGATGTATTATCTTGGCAAAGGAGAAATGCTCACTAACAGGGATGTGAACACATTTGTGCACTAATTTTAAGATAAATAATATTTTTGTGCGTATGGAACATTTCTGGGATCTTTTGTTTCAGCTCATGAAAAATGGGACCAACACTTTACGTGTTGCGTTCATATTTTTGTTCAGTATAGTTAGTTGGACTAGGATCAGGGATTCGCTCCTATACTACCTAGACATTATGGTCCCTATCAACACAAAGTTCAAGTTTCATATTACACCATATTCCCTATATACAAGGGTGACATTTCAGATTTGTACCATAAGTCAAACTTCACCAACTCTTATGTATTTAAAAACTGTTTTTTAAGGTTAATTCAGGCTAGTCTCTTTGCAATAATATTTATTTTTCAACAGAGACCTGGTCATATGATCGACTGCTACCCTCTCATATTTAAGTTGTCACATTAAAAACCTGTACAGACAAATAATAAATAAACAAATAATAGTGTCCAGTACAGGCCGTGAGAAGGAGGGGTGGGAGCTGAGATACAGGCGCTCTTCTTGTCTTCAGCAGGGGAGTAGGGTGGAGGTTTGTCCTGGAGAAGATGTTTTCATACATTCCCCTAATTTATTTGGACAGTGAAGCTAAGACTTTTAATTTGTCTCTATACTCCAGCATTTTGGATCTGAGATCAAGTGTTTCATGTGAGGCGACAGTACAGAATGTCACCTTTTATTTGAGGGTATTTTCATTCATATCTGTTTTAGAAATGAAAGCATTTTATGTATCTAGTCCCCCCATTTGAATGTATCATAATTAATTGGACAAATCCAATTATAGTGAGTAGTCAAACGTTTAGTGTCAAAAGTTTAGTATTTGGTCCCATATTCCTAGCACGCAATGACAACATCAAGCTTGTGACCAATATTCCCTCTAATCTATTTTAGCACTGAGCAAATTTCAGGTCGGCTGAGCGCAAACTTGAACGTTTTGAAAATTCTGTTCAACTTCCAACGAGTGTTAACTGTGAACACTGAGGCTGTGCCCGCTTTAACTTACTGTTTTAACAGTGGCCAAGTAGGCTACTATGGCTATTTGATCATAATGTAGGCCTACTGTCAAAAACAATGGAGAAAATGCATCCCATAACATTTAACATGGAAATAGCTGTTCAATCATTCAGCCTACAGAAGCAGCCAATGTGTGGTGTTCAATGTAGGCCTACATTCCATGAGACTTTTGAAAAAAACATGCAGGGCTTGACATTAACCTCTATGAGATCGGTGTCCCGTATACGGGACGGTTGAATTAACGTGCGCTAATGTGATTAGCATGACTGTTGTAAGAATCAGCAAACTTTCCAGGACATAGACATCTATCATATGGGCAGAAAGCTTAAATTCCTGTTAATCTAACTGCACTGTCCAATTTACAGTAGCTATTACAGTGAAAGAATACCATGTTATTGTTTGAGGAGAGTGCACAACAAATGTATCACGGCAACTGGTTTGATCAATTCACCTCTGAAGGTAAATAATGTACTTACATTCAGTAATCTTGCTCTGTTTTGTCATCCTAAGGGTCTCAGAGATAAAATGTAGCATAGTTTTGTTTGATAAAATCAATTTTTATATTCAAATGTAGGAACTGGGTTCTACAGTTTGAACCCCTGCTGTAATAATAAATAATAATTAGTCATTTAGCAGACGCTCTTATCCAGAGCGACTTACAGGAGCAATTAGGGTTAAGTGCCTTGCTCAAGGGCACATCGACAGATTTTTCACCTAGTCGGCTCAGGGATTAGAACCAGCGACCTTTCGGTTACTGGCACAACGCTCTTAACCACTAAGCTACCTGCTGTCTCTGGCTCCACACCCACCCCGCCAGGCCATCTAGATGTGTGAAAGTTAATGTATAAGCTAGTTGTCACGATCGTCATACACAGAGGACCAAGGCGCAGCGTGGAATGCGAACATACTTTTAATTTGAATGATCACACGAACAAAACAACAAACGATACGAAACGTGAAGTCCTTGGTTACAATACAAACCATACGGAACAAGATCCCACAACACATTGTGGAAAACAGGCTGCCTAAGTATGGTTCCCAATCAGAGACAACAAGCAACAGCTGATACACATTGCCTCTGATTGAGAACCACACCGGCCAACATAGAAACAAAAGAACTAGTTAATAACCCTAGCACACAAAACACATAGAAACCACACACCCTGGCTCAACATAACAGAGTCCCAGAGCCAGGGCGTGACACTAGTGATCCATCATGTATGACATTCCTGGGAGCGTGTAAACGTACATTTTGTATTACCATATCATTTTTGTATGTTCTCTATAGTTATGTACTTGAAAATGCATCAATTGACCAATTCGGCACATTTGGGCAGACTTGATACAAAATAGTCCAGTATTGCACTGCTTCACTGGATCAATCAGAAACTTTGCAAACACACTGCTGTGTGGCCAAAATGGGCAAAATCTAAATTGCGCCTAAACTGCAATATTATATTGTGGTCTTTCTCTTGCATTTCAAAAATGATGGAACAAAAAAAGAATAGAAAAAGCATGTTTTTTTGTTTGTATTATCTTTTACCAGATCTAATGTGTTAAATTCCCCTACATTAATTTCACATTTCCACAGACTTCAAAGTATTTCCTTTTAAATTGTATCAAGAATATGCGTATCCTTGCTTCAGGTCTTGAGCTACAGGCAGTTAGATGTGGGTGTGTCATTTTAGGAGGAAATTGAAAAAAAGGGTCCGATCCTTAAGAGGTTAACCTGTTTATCGACTTGTCCTTCAGACAAGGAGGTGACTGAACATTTTGTTGTGTTGTTTGATGGAAGATACCACTTTACAAAATAAAATGCATTATTATTCCCATACCATTACTACAGAGAATCAGACAAATTATGCTACACTCTGCCTATTGGCTTGTTAGTTTATTCAAGCCTGTCTGAAAATATAACACTAAGACAAAAAAAGCTCTTTACCTGACTCTCTTTTCAAAGATGTCTAGAAATGCACACATGTTGTGCTCTTGTAGGAAGCAACCACTCCCCCATTGTTGACTAGAAATTACCTATAACTGGGCTAATAACACAATAACTAGCAAAGGATATGAACAAAATGTGCACACGTGGCTACATGCAGCTCTTGCTTTGAACTCAAAACAAGCACATCTACTCACGACCAGAGCTGTAAACACAGTCCAGTTCAAAGTAAATGGCACAGATCCATATGTGGCAATAGTCTATTTGCATACAGGCCTACTGCAGCTCTGATTGGTTATACCCACATCTGTGTAGAGTACGGGCTGAGTCATGTGCAATAGAATCCTACTCCCATGCATTCTGCCTACAACAAAATCTCTTGAGTAGTTTGTTTTGTTTCAGTATGTTGCATTGAAAGTGGCTAATATTGCGTTGATTCGATCACAATTGCCACAGTAAAGGAAAAATGTTGGAAGTGTTAACTAACATGAAAAACTTGTTGAGTGTAGTTCAATCTTGTGCTTCTCTCTGAGGGCTGATATTTCTTCTGAGATCTGCATGAGGCAGTCTCTGGCTACTGCGCGATCAAACACGCGCTCGCTCAGAGGGAACATTGCTTGTGACTACAATCTTGTTGGCTGCATTTGCAGTTCATTTTGGTTGTGTTTTGGATTATGTTGTGTCCAATAGAAATATATGTAAATAATGTATTGTGTCATTTTGGAGTCCATTTTATAGTAAATAAAAATATAACTTGTTTCTGAACACAATCATGAATGAATCATGAATAATAAAGAGCAAGAAAGTTAAAGAGACACAACAATCATACCCCTGAAACATGCTAATGTCTCACCATTACCAATAACAGGGGAGTTTAGCATTTTTTGGTGGGTATGATATTTATGTCTATGTTAATCAATTGTCAATGAATTAATTGTGCTCTTATTTAATACTTTGGCAATATGGGATCACTCACATCATGCTAATTAAACTATCACTACTGAAGGAACTTTACAAGAGTGAGTTAGAGAAAGAGAGATGGCGCAGACTGAGAAGGCTGACATCTTACAGAAAGTACATACTATTGTCACATATGACCGCTAAGCACTTGTGGAAGTCAGATCGACAGTTACTAACCTCGATTTCGACTACAAATCCGACATCAACTCTTACCCAGCTTTTCTCTTGTTCACACCGGACACTATTATTTTGTTTCATGGGCTATAAAGAAACGCTGCAGGCGTAGACATGTTAGTCGGGCTGGCGTCTTCTTAAGACTGAGATGAAGAGAAAATCGACTGGCACTCCCCTTCGTTTCATTGGCAAATATCCAGTCAATCAGGAATAAAATGGATGAGCTTCGTTCGAGAGTCTCCTTTCAGAGAGACTTGAAAAGCTGCAATATTATATGCCTTGCAGAAACTTGGCTGACTCAATCTATGAACATGGAACTCAGTGGTTTCTCCATGCAATGGCACGATCGGATGTAGGCAGCCTCGGGAAAGTCCAAAGGGGGAGGAGTGTGCCTCTCCATTAACAACTGGTGCGCTGCTTCCAGTGTGAAGTAAATCTCAAGATTTTGCTCACCTAATCTACAATGCTTATGGTAAGCTGCAGACCTTTTTATCTACCAAGCCAACACAACTTTGGCACTCAACAAACTGTATGGGGTGTATGGGGGATTTATTATTCTCCTAATTGATGGGATGACTAACTTAGAAAGAATGCATTCTGGACTGTGCTGATGTAGGTTGTGTCACCTGGCAAGCTGTGATTGATGTGAAGAGCTGTTTTAGGGGGTAAAATGAGATAAGGATTTGTGTCTCCAAATACTAGACTATACTGGTTCTTTGTGATCTGTGAACCTTCCTTGGACGTAGAAATGGTGTCTAGGGGAGCTGGCACTTCTCATTATGACAGGTTGTTATGATAAACGTATGCCTGGAAACAGGGATGCGCTAAGAGGCGGGGAACAGCCAGTGCGCCAACGGATTGGCTGAGTAAGTCTAAACCACGCTCAAGTGTCTACTCTGATTGGCCAGCAGAGAGGTGGGAAACTCTCTCTCTGTAAGAGTATTTGAGGAAGAATCTAAAACAATAGATTTAGTTCTCTGAAGTGCCCTGCGAGGTATTTCAAGGAGCCCGTATATACGAAACATCATATTTACCATTGAAGGTTTTTGCATTAATTAAAATAACTAGTATATCTTAGAAGTCGTGTTGACCTCTTTTGTTCCTAATGCCAGATTTGAATTGACGCAACTTTGACAGGTGATAAACAAACAATAAACCGCACACCCAGAGGCAGCGTTTCTAGTGGGCATAGACTTTAACGCGGAGAGACTTACAGTACAACCGTTCTACCTCACTTCTACCAACACGTCTCTGCACATGTCGAGAGACAAATTTGAGGTGACAGAGAGTGACATTCAATACCGCCTTACACACTCTTGCCTGCATCTAGCTGATATAGGGTGTAATCATTAGTAGTCCAACAGTTGCAAACTAGAGTTTCTATTGGACAAATTCATGTATGTTTATCCCTGTTTTGTTCCATTTGCTTCCGTTTATGAAACCATTTTCAACAGAATCGGCGGAATGAATACACCCCTGAAACACGTAAACAGAGTTCACTTTCATAACAGACACGTTGTATTCCTTCTCTTCCCTTCGCTTGTGGAATTCAATGCACAACACATCAGCTGTATGTGACCAGGCGAAGAAACCTTTCCAAGCCAAACCGGTAAACCCAGCCTACATTGTTGTCCCCATAAGTAACGTCATAGTCAGCATAGCTAATAGAACTAACACATTAGTAAACACGCTACAATCATGCAGTAACATTAGTGTACAGTCAGTAAGCAGTTACACCGGCGGACCCCAGTGGCAATAAATTAGTAATACCAAAAGCTTATCTTGACTTGGAAGAGTTCCAGTGTTGTGTTGGAAAGTCATAGCCACCTAGCTAACATAGCATCCCTCTGTTTGAGCAGGGTGTTTCAGTATGCTAAACTAGCAAGCTGCATTTCCTAGCTAAGTAAGTGAAAGTGAAAAAGAAATGATGAAATCTCTCTCTCGCTATTTCTCTCGTTTCTCCTTCATTTTGGAAGAAATTATTTTGTTCAAAACTTTTCAACTATTCTCTTTCTCTCTCTTTGAGTCAACTACTCACCACATTTTATATACTGCAGTGCTCGCTAGCTGTAGTTTATGCTTTTAGTACTAGATTAATTCTCTGATCCTTTGATTGGATGAACAACATGTTAGTTCATGCTGCAGGAGCTTTGATAGGCTGGAGGACGTCCTTCGGAATTTGTCATAATAACTGTGTAACTCTACGGAAGGGGGTGAGAACTATGAGCCTCCTAGGTTTTGTCAATGTACCCAGTGGAGGACGGAAGCTAGCTGTCCTCCGGCTTCACCATGGTGCTACCCTACATAGTGCTGTTGAGGCTACTGTAGACCTTTGCAAAATACTGTGTTTTAATCAGTTATTTGGTGATGTGATTATATTTAGCATATTTTTATGTAAAAAGGATCACTTTTTTAATGTTTTACCATTTTAATTTTCATGAAATTCACTGAGGAGGATGGCCCTCCCCTTCTTCCTCTGAAGAGCCTCCACTGGTATTGACTGCAGCTGAAATGCTTCCTGAGGAGACTATAGATGGCATCTGGGTTAGCTAGAATGCCACTATTCCTGATTCCGATTGAGACTACATCTTCTGCTCTTCCCTTGAGATGGATGAGAATCTCTCAGGCCTGTTCCTCTATTTTCATGTGTCCCTTTTTAATAAAGTTTATCATGGCCTCTTCCCATTCATCAAATGTAATTGTGTCTTATCTCTCCCCTCTAAAGGAAGGTGGTTCTTTGACTTTTCTTTGGGCAACTACTTGGACTTGGGAGAAGTCTAGAACTTGGCTAACTGTAGGGTCAGGTCTGTGTCTTGGTTCACTTTGGCTAGTGGCTGTAGCTCCTGTTGGGCTACTAGAACTGAAGTGCATGATAATGCTATCAGCTAGCTGCTGTCCTATCTGTTGGACTATGATACTCATCTGGCCTATTAGCACTGCATCGTCATTGGGGTTAGGAGTGGAGGTGCTAACAACCTGGGGCCTAGGTGAGTTGACTGCATGATGACAATGAGAAGCTGCATTGTCCCCACTGACTAAAGGAACTTCCCCTGCAATTTCACTACCATTGACATCACCACACACACTAGGACTACCAGTTGGGAAAGGAATAGATAACCCCAACACACCCCTTCCCCTACCAACATTGACAGGTGTTAGCAAATCTGAAAAACAAATATGGTTGAAACTCATTGTAGTAGCTCAAAATGAAAGTTGATAAAAAAAATATTTTGTAGCAAAATTTGAAATTGTGTTTTTTACATTGGATAAAAGTAGAGACTCAGAGCTAGAAAATTGTGTATCATACACTACAGTTGAGGAAAAAATAGAAATTAATTCTGCGTTAAAAATTGGTAAACTTGTAACCTAACTTATGAGAAAATTGCCTTTGAATGTTTTGTACACCTTATGGAGACCTCTTCTTTGTCTACACCCATTCAGCATCGTTCAGCTTTAGCCCCACCCATCTCTTTAAGGTATGATCCAAGCGTCCTGTCCTAACAACAACAGTCAAGCTAACTGGCTAGCTTGCTAGCTACTTCCAGACACAAATGAGAGAACAGCTCACTCTGACCATTTTACTCGCCCTAGTAGAGCTGGTTAGGATGTTTTTATGTTTTCCAGAGCGTTGGTGACTGCAACTGTGCTGCTGGCAACAATTTACGCTTTTTTGCAAATGTCTACTGACACCGGCCATATTCCATGGGTGTTGAGCGTTCGTAATTTCGTCAGTTATTATGCGCTCTGGCACACTCAGACGAGAGTTCTCTGAAATCGGAGTAGATAGCCAGAGCGAATTTAAAAGCTACATCTATCAACCTTGCCACCAGAGGTCTCTTCACAGTCCCCAAGTCCAGAACAGACTATGGGAGGCACACAGGACTACATAGAGCAATGACTACATGGAACTCTATTCCACATCAGGTAACTGATGCAAGCAGTAGAATCAAATTTAAAACATTTCTAAAAATACACCTTATGGAACAGCGGGATTGTGAAGCAACACAAACATAGGCACAGACACATGCATACACACACATGATAACATACGTTCTATACACACACGTACACATGGATTTTGTGTTGGAGATATGTGATAGTGGATTATGGGCCTGAGGGGGCACACTTTATGTTGTAAATTCTGTAATGAATGTATTGTAATGTTTTAAAAATTAATTTTGTTGGACCCCAGGAAGAGCTAATGGGTACAAATATCTACCTCAAATACCTTGTAACCCTGCACACTGATCTGGAACTGGTACTCCTTGTATATAGCTTTATTCTTGGGTATTTTATTCCTCGTCAAACATTAAAGGAACAGTTGTCTCCATGTCTCGTCCGTACCTGGTAGGAGTACTCGGGTGGGGGTCCCGCGGAGTTCATCCCATTGGCTGGGGGAGGAGGGTAGGCATAGGCCTCATTGGCCATATATTTTCCAGAGAATCTACCAATTTTCCTTCCTGAGGAAATTGCAATAAATTCTCGGGCTTCCCGGTATTCCCGTTCAAACCGAAAGTGCTATTTAAAAGCATATAATACCATTAAATAAAATCTGACATGATTATACCACTCTAAATGGAGAAATATGCACAATCTAAAGTGTTCTTTATGTATTTGTTGCAATTTAATCAACAATGTTCCCTCAAAGTCACCACACCATTTCATTGATGTAGCCTAGTTTTAACAGGCCTATGAAGCACTGATGGCCGACGGGTCAAATATGAGGTTAATACAGTACAAATTAATATTTTTAGCCTACCTTTGAAAGATGCATTTTGGTCCTTTTCTCTCCCCTTGCACCTGGCTATTGAGGGAATTTGGGAAGGTTGTGGCTGTTTATACTTCACTTATTGTTATGATTTTGTCAGAGGAAACTATAATAATAATAATAATAATATGCCATTTAGCAAACGCTTTTATCCAAAGCGACTTAGTCATGCGTGCATACATTTTTTGTGTATGGGTGGTCCCGGGGATCGAACCCACTACCCTGGCAGAGCACGCGTTACAAGCGCCGTGCTCTACCAGCTGAGCTACAAACTAATCGGAATCTCCAATAATCAAACAGTTAAGCGGAGATTCAACAATGGATAGCGCCGCAGTTGATCAATTGCCCGTGAATCTAAACCCGCATTTAATATGCCATTCTAAGGTAGGCTATATTTTACATAAAATCTTATGAGGCCTACTTACTGCATCTGTTTTCTAGCAATAAAGTAAATGATCATCTCTGAAGTCACAGCATAAATGAAACGTGAGACTTTGGACTACACAAACAGACTATATATTCAAAGTAAATAAACTGCCATTATTACTTTTATTCAATACAAAATACAGTTCTCGCATTATTTTTCAACAGGAAAAACACTTGGTCAGAAACTAAGTAATTGACACTGACTGATTCCATGTAGCAAACAAAATCATTTGCATAGGCCATACCCGTTTTAACGTGTTGCTTCAAAACAGGCTCAATTCAGGTCGGATTTGCAGTCGGCCTCGTTGGCATAAATGAGTGAAGCTTTGCCACAGACCTTTTGTATTAAAGCAGGTAGGCCTACCGGTAGCTCAAAAGTTGGAGTCAATTTTGTTACTGTATTTCAAGGTTGCGTGTACATGCACTTTGAATTCATGGCGACTAAAAACGGTAGGCTACGACGCACAAACCCTAGGCGCTACAAGCAACTCTGGGAGAGCTAGGACCAGATCGCAGCCTGCCAGCTAAGACAGGTTAACATTGCCTTTAACCTAAAAGTTTGGATTTTTACTGGCATATGCAGACCAACCCCCAAAACGATTGGCTAATGATATGAGAGCTGGTGTTACATGTAAGAATTCACGAGTAGGAAACCAATTGTCCGTAGACTCAAGACTAGTAGACACTCAGCAGAGTAATTTAAATGCAATTTGACAACATTCAGCACTGACACCATTAACCCCAATTCTAGCAACATCCTCATTTACAGACGTGATATGCACCAACCAAGCGCTCAGTTCTACAAACTACATCAGGTTAAATTGACCTAGAACCCATTACATCATTTGATGCTACTAGCATAAGCAAATGTAGCTTAAGAAAGTCCAATGGTAATTTAAACACAAATTGGTCGAAGTAGTAATATATTGCTGATGCCAAAGCATGTTTATAATGCAATAAAACTGTTTTGCCATCACCCCAGTTACTAAAGTCAGGTCATTGAACCTCCAAAACAAAACTAAGGACACAAGTATTAAAGTTACTGTTTAATTGAGGCAAAACACACAAACGCAGTTACACACAACCTGGACTAGAGTACCCATGTACGTCCCACTTCAGATATCCAGGTTTGTGGTCAACGGGGTCTCAGATGCAGAGGTGAACTGTTCCTCAATGGCATGGTCAGTAACAGAAGGCGCTTGGTCTACAGACTCGTCCCCACTTGTGCAAGAGTATAAATTACCCACAATCAGTAGTTCTCGTGGCTTCAGTAGCCAGTTGTGGCGTCGTCGGACGTGCCGGTTGTGGCTTCTGAAGCGGCGTCGTCGGACGTGCCAGTTGTGGCTTCTGAAGCGGCGTCGTCGGACGTGCCAGTTGTGGCTTCTGAAGCGGCGTCGTCGGACGTGCCAGTTGTGGCTTCTGAAGCGGCGTCGTCGGACGTGCCAGTTGTGGCTTCTGAAGCGGCGTCGTCGGACGTGCCAGTTGTGGCTTCTGAAGCGGCGTCGTCGGACGTGCCAGTTGTGGCTTCTGAAGCGGCGTCGTCGGACGTGCCAGTTGTGGCTTCTGAAGCGGCGTCGTCGGACGTGCCAGTTGTGGCTTCTGAAGCGGCGTCGTCGGACGTGCCAGTTGTGGCTTCTGAAGCGGCGTCGTCGGACGTGCCAGTTGTGGCTTCTGAAGCGGCGTCGTCGGACGTGCCAGTTGTGGCTTCTGAAGCGGCGTCGTCGGACGTGCCAGTTGTGGCTTCTGAAGCGGCGTCGTCGGACGTGCCAGTTGTGGCTTCTGAAGCGGCGTCGTCGGACGTGCCAGTTGTGGCTTCTGAAGCGGCGTCGTCGGACGTGCCAGTTGTGGCTTCTGAAGCGGCGTCGTCGGACGTGCCAGTTGTGGCTTCTGAAGCGGCGTCGTCGGACGTGCCAGTTGTGGCTTCTGAAGCGGCGTCGTCGGACGTGCCAGTTGTGGCTTCTGAAGCGGCGTCGTCGGACGTGCCAGTTGTGGCTTCTGAAGCGGCGTCGTCGGACGTGCCAGTTGTGGCTTCTGAAGCGGCGTCGTCGGACGTGCCAGTTGTGGCTTCTGAAGCGGCGTCGTCGGACGTGCCAGTTGTGGCTTCTGAAGCGGCGTCGTCGGACGTGCCAGTTGTGGCTTCTGAAGCGGCGTCGTCGGACGTGCCAGTTGTGGCTTCTGAAGCGGCGTCGTCGGACGTGCCAGTTGTGGCTTCTGAAGCGGCGTCGTCGGACGTGCCAGTTGTGGCTTCTGAAGCGGCGTCGTCGGACGTGCCAGTTGTGGCTTCTGAAGCGGCGTCGTCGGACGTGCCAGTTGTGGCTTCTGAAGCGGTTGTGGCAGTAGGAGAGTTTCCATAGTCATCAGACCAGCGTCTCATCTTCTCAGCAGAGGCCAGGTCATCGTTTGCCAGAGAGCTACCATAGTTTGGAGAGTCTTGGGATGCTACTTCATTTGTCTCCAAATACTCTAGAGAAAAAGAGAAGAGGAACAGTTGGGTGTTCTACACGGTCTAGGCCAAATTGCCATTTGAATGTTCAGCAACATTGCACCCCACTGAACCCGACGTAGTTCTAAACGAATGTTGCAGGCCTAACATTTTCTGGCTTCTTTAGCATCAGACCCTATGGATCGGAGCATGTGCAATGGAGACGTCATTTGATGACAGCTCTGAAAAACGTAGGTTCAGGTACACAAGCAAATTTTCAAAATCAACAGCAAAGGGTTTGATAACTTCTGGTTTAAAAAAAGATTCTAAACATTTGTTATTTAGACTGGGTTACTCTACGGTGTTGAATTAGTTTAAAACACAGCAGCAAAGAACATTGCTAGAAGGGATGGGATAACATAGGGGAAGAAACGCTTACCTCCAAGTCTCCTCTGCAGAGAGACTTGATCTTGTTTCTGGGACTTGCCAACAGGGGAACAAGAAACTGAGGAGAAAGAGTTGACAGAAGTTGAGTTGACACAAAATAGCTACATATATTTAATAGCAGTGAACAAAAAAGATGACCAACGTGGAAGAAACAGACAGTCAAATTTGAATCTCCAACTTACAAAGTTCAACATGTTTCCCAAACAAAACCCTTCAATCCAAATAAAACATTAGTGAACCAACCTTTGAAGACCCCCACAGTCAGCACAAAGAGCAGAAATTCTCTCACACCTCCCATGATTATGAGAATAGTCTTTATTATCAACAAGTAATGTCATCCCGTGGCCTGTATGAGGCTTATATAGGCCACTAATGACCGTTTACCAGACAAACATGACTTAACGATCAATTAACATGCTTGATTGAGTTGAAACATTCAGATAGAAATAGACCATGTAGAACAGATGTTTCTTTGGAGGGCAGGCAATCTTTTCTACTCTATATATTGCATTTATATCTGCTATGTTTTACCCTTCTGGTCTCAGATCAGCAGTAGAAAGAAGTAGGCCTAATTATTTTAGGTATAATCTTCAAAGATTTTCGGGGGAAATAAACACTGTACCCAAATCCACTTTTTATTATGATCCTGGGAAATGGGTAGGCCTCCACCATATGGTCCTTCACAGTTTTACACCTGTGTTATATTCCTTTATTTACATAGATCACATACATAAACATATATGTTAGCTGTTAGTAGCTTTGGGATCAAATTTTCATATTGTATTGTTACTAACCATATATCATATTTTCCTCATTTGCTCTGTAGGAGACTTGGCTGGTGGAGATTCGTCATATGAAGGACATTCAAGTGGATGTGACCCCTAACCTGCAGGACAGGCTCAGCGGGGTGACAGACATCCTGTAACGGATCTCCAAGCTAGTGTCTGAGGACCTGGAGAAGGCTGTGTCTACAGCTGTGGGGCAGGACAAGCAAGGTAACCTAACCTCACCTAACCTCACTGTATGAAGGATTTTATTTTTATGTATAGTCATCTCCAATCTGTTAAAATATATGTCTCTGTATTTCTCGCCCAATCTCTCTCCTCTTCCCCATCCCCTTCACTAGGTTCTCCCCAGGATAAGCACACCATCCTGGCTGTGGTCCCCAGTCCTGCTGCTCCATGACACCTAGCCAGAAAGCAGGGCCTCAGTGAATGTATGTGGTTGTTCCTTACTTTAACATAAAACTCTCATAGATATTAACACAGTAACTGTAAATAATAACAACTATTCTGGGCTATATAATTAGTAACCTGAATGATCTATCACCTATCCGTTGTTTTAGAGCTAATTTAGACTAATAAGCTGTACACCTAAATGTCTTCTCCCCTGCTCCCTTCCCCCTCCTCCTCCTCCTCAGACCGCTGTACCCTGACCTTTGACCCTCGCACGGTCAACGGTCACCTGCTCCTCTCCAGGGAGAACCTACGGGTGCCTCTTCCCACCATAATCTTTGACCCCTACATCTCTCCCCCAGGTGACCTACGAGGGCATCCCCAGGAAGGAAAAGGGGAAACAGTGTATGGTGGGAATGAACGATCTTCCCTGGAGCCTCCAGCTGGATGAGTGCCAGTTGAGCGCCTGGCACAATGGGTGCCGGGAAACGATGGCTGGCCACTCCCACCACTCCCACGCGGCTGCATGCCTTCCACTGTGCCTTCACTCAGGAGCTGTTCCCTGCCTGTTGGATAGGGGCGTCAGCATCACCCTCTGCTTGCCACGATGACAACACGAAAGGGAATGACCGTGACCTAACAATCTCATATGGGATTAGTCTCCATAACCATAGACTTCGATAGACATCGCATCATTGTATCTGTCCCATTATGGTGTCTGCAAGAGCACAGGCAGCGCCATTGAGGCCATCTCCATTTTGAAGTAGTCCATTGTCATTTTCTTCTTCTACTGCTTCTATGAGTTGGCAAACAAACTGAAAGGGTGCACACTGCCACCTAGAGTGTGTTTGAACAGGTATAAAGCCAAGGTTGGCGATTTACTGCCACCTGCAGTTATGGCATTTTTTTACATTTACATTTACATTTTTACATTTTAGTCATTTAGCAGACGCTCTTATCCAGAGCGACTTACAGGAGCAATTAGGGTTAAGTGCCTTGCTCAAGGGCACATTTACGTCATTTAGCAGACGCTCTTATCCAGAGCGACTACAAATTGGTGCATTCACCCTATAGCCAGTGGGATAACCACTTTACAATTATACAATCTTTTTTTTTTTTTTTTTTTTTTTTGGGGTGGGGGGGGTAGAAGGATTACTTTATCCTATCCCAGGTGTTCCTTAAAGAGGTGGGGTTTCAAATGTCTCCGGAAGGTGGTGAGTGACTCCGCTGTCCTGGCGTCGTGAGGAAGCTTGTTCCACCATTGGGGTGCCAGAGCAGCGAACAGCTTTGACTGGGCTGAGCGGGAACTATGCTTCCGCAGAGGAAGGGGAGCCAGCAGGCCAGAGGTGGATGAACGCAATGCCCTCGCCTGGGTGTAGGGACTGATCAGAGCCTGAAGGTACGGAGGTGCCGTTCCCCTCACTGCTCCATAGGCAAGCACCATGGTCTTGTAACGGATGCGAGCTTCAACTGGAAGCCAGTGGAGTGTGCAGAGGAGGGGGGTGACGTGAGAGAACTTGGGAAGGTTGAACACCAGACGGGCTGCGGCATTCTGGATGAGTTGTAGGGGTTTAATGGCACAGGCAGGGAGCCCAGCCAACAGCGAGTTGCAGTAATCCAGACGGGAGATGACAAGTGCCTGGATTAGGACCTGTGCCGCTTCCTGTGTAAGGCAGGGTCGTACTCTCCGAATGTTGTAGAGCATGAACCTGCAGGATCGGGTCACCGCCTTGATGTTAGCGGAGAACGACAGGGTGTTGTCCAGGGTCACGCCAAGGCTCTTCGCACTCTGGGAGGAGGACACAACGGAGTTGTCAACCGTGATGGCGAGATCATGGAACGGGCAGTCCTTCCCCGGGAGGAAGAGCAGCTCCGTCTTGCCAGGGTTCAGCTTGAGGTGGTGATCCGTCATCCATACTGATATGTCGGCCAGACATGCAGAGATGCGATTCGCCACCTGGTTATCAGAAGGGGGAAAGGAGAAGATTAGTTGTGTATCGTCAGCATAGCAATGATAGGAGAGGCCATGTGAGGCTATGACAGAGCCAAGTGACTTGGTGTATAGGGAGAAAAGGAGAGGGCCTAGAACTGAGCCCTGGGGGACACCAGTGGTGAGAGCACGTGGTGCGGAGACAGCTTCTCGCCACGCCACTTGGTAGGAGCGACCGGTCAGGTAGGACGCAATCCAGGAGTGAGCCGCGCCGGAGATGCCCAGCTCGGAGAGGGTGGAGAGGAGGATCTGATGGTTCACTGTATCAAAGGCAGCAGACAGGTCTAGAAGGACAAGAGCAGAGGAGAGAGAGTTAGCTTTAGCAGTGCGGAGAGCCTCCGTGACACAGAGAAGAGCAGTCTCAGTTGAATGACCAGTCCTGAAACCTGACTGGTTTGGATCAAGAAGGTCATTCTGAGAGAGATAGCAAGAGAGTTGGCTAAAGACGGCACGCTCAATAGTTTTGGAAAGAAAAGAAAGAAGGGATACTGGTCTGTAGTTGTTGACATCAGTGGGATCGAGTGTTGGTTTTTGAGAAGGGGTGCAACTCTCGCTCTCTTATTGACGGAAGGGACATGGCCAGCGGTCAAGGATGAGTTGATCAGCGAGGTGAGGTAGGGGAGAAGGTCACCGGAGATGGTCTGGAGAAGAGAGGAGGGGATGGGGTCAAGCGGGCAGGTTGTTGGGCGGCCTGCAGTCACTAGTCGCAAGATTTTATCTGGAGAGAGAGGGGAGAAAGAAGTCAAAGCATAGGGTAGGGCAGTGTGAGCAGGACCAGCAGTGTCATTAGACTTAACAAACGAGGATCGGATGTCGTCAACCTTCTTTTCAAAGTGGTTGACAAAGTCATCCACAGAGAGGGAGGAGGGGGGGGGGGGGGGGGGGGGAGATTCAGCAGTGAGGAGAATGTGGCAAAGAGCTTCCTAGGGTTAGAGGCAGATGCTTGAAATTTAGAGTGGTAGAAAGTGGCCTTAGCAGCAGAAACAGATGAAGAAAATGTAGAGAGGAGGGAGTGAAAAGATGCCAGGTCGGCAGGGAGTTTAGTTTTCTTCCATTTCCGCTCAGCTGCCCGGAGCTCTGTTCTGTGAGCTCGCAATGAGTCATCAAGCCACAGAGCTGGAGGGGAGGACCGAGCCGGCCGGGAGGATAGGGGACACAGGGAGTCAAAGGATGCAGAAAGGGAGGAGAGGAGGGTTGAGGAGGCAGAATCAGGAGATTGGAGGGAGAACGATTGAGCAGAGGGAAGAGATGATAGGATGGAAGAGGAGAGAGTAGTGGGAGAGAGAGAGCGAAGGTTGCGGCGGCGCGTTACCATCTGTGTAGGGGCAGAGTGAGTAGTGTTGGAGGAGAGCGAGAGAGAAAAGGATACAAAGTAGTGGTCGGAGACATGGAGGGGAGTTGCAGTGAGATTAGTAGAAGAGCAACATCTAGTAAAGATGAAGTCAAGCGTATTGCCTGCCTTGTGAGTGGGGGGGGGGATGGTGAGAGGGTGAGGTCAAAAGAGGAGAGGAGTGGAAAGAAGGAGGCAGAGAGAAATGAGTCAAATGTAGACGTGGGGAGGTTGAAATCCCCCAAAACTGTGAAGGGTGAGCCATCCTCAGGAAAGGAACTTATCAAGGCGTCAAGCTCATTGATGAACTCTCCAAGGGAACCTGGAGGGCGATAGATGACAAGGATATTAAGCTTAAATGGGCTAGTGACTGTGACAGCGTGGAATTCAAATGAGGAGATAGACAGATGGGTTAGGGGAAAAATTGAGAATGACCACTTGGGAGAGATGAGGATTCCTGTGCCACCACCCCTCTGACCAGATGCTCTCGGGGTATGCGAGAACACATGGTCAGACGAGGAGAGAGCAGTAGGAGTAGCAGTGTTTTCAGTGGTAATCCATGTTTCCGTCAGCGCCAGGAAGTCGAGGGACTGGAGGGTAGCATAGGCTGGGATGAAGTCAGCCTTGTTGGCGGCAGAACGGCAGTTCCAGAGGCTGCCTGAGACCTGGAACTCCAGGTGTGTGGTGCGTGCAGAGACCACCAGGTTAGAGAGGCAGCAGCCACGCGGTGTGAGGCGTTTGTGTAGCCTGTGCGGAGAGGAGAGAACAGGGATAGGCAGAGGCATAGTTGACAGGCTGCAGCAGATGGCTACAATAATGCAGAGGAGATCGGAATGAAATGAACTAAACATCAGGGAAAGGAGAGAGCAGGCCTCCCTCACCAAAAAAAATAAAATATATATAACTCTCCCAACTTCCACCTCAGAAACTATAATTGTTTCACTGAACCACCCGAGTAAAACTCTCCCAACTTCCACTTTAGAAATTAGAATTGTTGTAAACTACAGCAGACTGTTATCAGTAGCTGTAATTAAGTACAGCAGCTACCAACCACCTAACGTTAATGCCTCGGATGAGGTTAGAAAAACAGCTGAATGGTAGCAGCTAGCTGGCTCAATCACAGGTACTCTTAAGCATGAAATAACATTGGAAACAATTAACCACAGTTGCAAAAAGTTACCAGTATAATTCATTGGCTGATCCCCCGTGGTGACCTGGATGGAATTCTGTGATCATTCCTTAACCTATAGGAAGTCCCACCCCATCCCCCCTTTTGCCCTCAGAAAAGCCTACATTTGTCGGGGCATGGACTCTACAGGGATACTGGCCCATGTTAACTCCAATGCTTTCCACAGTTGTGTCAAGTTGGCTGGGTGTCCTTTGGGTGGTGGACAATTATTGATACACACGGGAAACCCCAGCAGTGTTACAGTTCTTGACACAAACCAGTGTGCCTGCCACCTAATAACATACCCCGTTCATAGGCACTTAAATGTTTTGTCTTGCCCATTCACTCTCTGAATGGCACACATACACATACACAATCCATGTCTCAATTGTCTCAAGGCTTAACACTCCTTCTTTAACCTGTCTCCTCCCCTTCATCTACACTGATTGAAGTGGATTTAACAAGTGACATCAATAAGGGATCATAGCTTTCACCTGGATTCACCTGGTCAGTCTATGTCATGGAAAGAGTTCTTCATGTTTTGTATACTCAGTGTATATAAAGATGATATCTCTATCATTCTCTATGGGCTAGGTAGAGCAAGAACCATATTGTCTATACTTGTGTCACTAACCTTGGTCTAGGGGAGTAATTACATATATAGAGGGAAGCGAGCTAGTTATTTCGATTGAATCCCAGCCCCTGTTCCAGTTGGATACTAGGACACTGATGCCTGGATGGGTGAAAGCAATATGGCCTTCCATTATGCTCCGTGGAGTTGCCTCCATATTCCCTTCAACTATCCAGACTTCTAAGATCAGTTAGTTTGGGAAAGTACTAGGATGTATGTAGGAAAGTAAGTCATTTAGGCGTATTACGGAACTATCCTGTGTATGTGAGACATTTCCTTCTCCGACTGTAGTCTGCAACATCCATTTTTCCCATAGTGAGATAATTTAGCCAAGTCAGCATTTTAGAAACAAAATCCTTAACCTGGTGAGACCCCAGGTTGCGAAAATGCAACAGGCCCTCAAACTCATGTCAAACACTACATAGTTTATCTCCTTAGACCCGTATGTACACTGAACAAAAATTTAAACGCAACATGTAAAGTGTTGGTCAAGGATTATTTTTTTTTTTATTCCTTGATGTGATGTGGTGGGTGAGTGAGTGTGTTCTAGAATGTTCAGAAGAGTGACATTCAGGACATGACATAATAGGCCAACTGCTCTATACACACACACACACACACACACACACACAGGCAGTAGCAGTAGTAGCATATAGCCAAGATAATCTTTCCATGTACACTGAACAAAAACATATTGTAAACGCAACATGCAAACATTTAAAAGATTTTACTGAGTTACAGTTCATATAAGGAAATCAGTCAATTTAAATACATAAATTAGGCCCTAATCTAATCTGTGGCGTTGTGTTGTGTGACAAAACTGCACATTTTAGAGTGGTATTTTATTGTCCCCAGCACAAGGTGCACCTCTGTATTGATCATGCTGTTTAATCAGCTTCTTGATATGCCACACCTGTCTGTCACGGTTTCGGCCGAGGCTGCTCCTCCTCCTTGTTCGGGCAGGCTTCGGCGGTCGTCGTCCCCGGAGTACTAGCTGCCACCGTTCGATGTTTCATGTTTGTTTGGTTTTGTCTGTTTGTACACCTGTCCCTTGTTAGTGTTTGATTTTGTTTCCTATTTAGTTATCGTGTGTTGGGTCAGGTGTTATGTGTGATTGTTTTTTGTCAAGCTGTTGCTCTCTGGATTTACTCTCGTGTTTTGTTGTGTTTCGAGAGTCCGCACTGTGTGCGCTATCGTTGTTTTACGCACTGTGTTTATTTGTGCGTAATTTGTATTTTGCCTCCCGGTTGGGTTGGCTGTTCGCCTGTTTGGTGCTGCTTTCGTTGACTAAAGTCTGTTCACGAACGCCCGTGTTTCCTGCGCTTGATTTCCACACCGCATCTACACTCAGCTACTGACAGAATCACACATCTACCCATGGAATCAGCAGGAGCAACCGCGCCAACGGACATCATGGAGGACCGATTTCGTGGGCAGGAGGACAGGATCAACCAGATCGGTCACGCCCTGGATCGGGTGATGAACACTCTCCACCGATGGGAAAGCAGCGGGGTACCCACGCCCCCACCTACCGGACCATCCCCATCGGTCAGTCCTCCTGTCCCCCTTCCGGAACCCAGCGGGATTCGGCTCTCGCTCCCGAGGGCGTACGACGGCTCCGCTGCCGGGTGTCAAGGGTTCCTGCTGCAAGTGGAGCTCTACCTCGCCACCGTACACCCGGCGCCCTCGGGACACGAGAGCGTCTCCGCCCTCATCTCCTGTCTCACCGGCAAGGCGTTGGAGTGGGCCAACGCCGAATGGAGGAGAATAGACGCCGCTACTATTACCTATGCGGAGTTCTCCCGCCGCTTCCGTGCCGTGTTTGACCATCCACCAGAAGGGAAGGCGGCGGGGGAGCGTCTGTTCTACCTCCGACAGGGGATGAGGAGCGCACAGAATTTTGCTTTGGAGTTCCGGACTCTAGCGGCAGATGCAGGGTGGAATGAGCGGGCCCTCATAGACCCCTTCCGCTGCAGCCTCCGGGAGGACGTCCAGAGAGAGTTGGCGTGCAGGGATACCACGTTGTCGTTTGACCAACTGGTCGACATGGCCATTCGGCTGGACACCCTGGTCGCCACCCGTGGACGTCCCGGGTGGGGGTTGCCCATTCCACCTTCCGGCACCTCCGAGCCGAGCCTTATGGAGCTCGGAGGTGCTGGCGCTAGAGAACGGAGGAGTAGGAACCCGAGGGGGGCCGTTCCCTGCACCAACTGTGGCCGTGGAGGGCACACCGCGGCTAGGTGATGGGGAAGGTTCCCCGGTGGAGGTGAAGGCAGGCCACGCATTGGGGAGTCCTCCCAGGTGAGTAGGCGCCCTACTTACCCAGAGCTTTCTGTCGTTCACGTAACCTTGCCTGTTTGTTTCCCACAGGTTGCACCTCGTTCCCAGCATAAGGCGCTAGTAGATTCAGGCGCAGCTGGGAATTTTGTAGATCGCCAGTTCTGTGTAGAGTCAGGGATTCCTCTCCTTCCCATTGATATGCCTTTCCCTGTACATGCCCTAGATAGCCGTCCGTTAGGATCTAGGTTAATTAGGGAGGTCACAGCGCCCCTTAGGATGAAGACGCAGGGGGGTCATGAGGAGACGATTCAGCTCTATCTGATTGACTCTCCTGCGTATCCGGTGGTGCTGGGACTTCCCTGGTTGATTACCCATGATCCTACTATTTCGTGGCGAGAGAAAGCTCTTAAAGGGTGGTCTGTTCAGTGTGAGGGGCTATGTCTGGGTGTTTCCATAGGGGCGACCTCGGTGGAGAGTCCAAATCAAATGCCCGCACTGCATATTCCCCCCGAGTATGAGGATTTGACATTGGTGTTTAGTAAGACAAGGGCGGCGCAGCTGCCGCCTCATAGACGGGGGGATTGTGCGATAGATCTCCAGTTAGGAGCAGCACTCCCGCGGAGCCATGTGTATCCCTTGTCTCAAGAGGAGAGGAAGGCGATGGAAACTTACATCGCCGAGTCTCTGAGACAGGGATACATACGGGCCTCCACTTCACCCGCTTCCTCAAGCTTCTTTTTTGTGAAGAAAAAAGATGGAGGTTTGCACCCGTGTATTGATTACCGCGGTCTCAATCAGATTACGGTGAAGTACAGTTATCCACTTCCTCTGATTGCGACTATGACGGAGTCATTACACGGTGCTCAGTTCTTCACAAAATTGGATCTCAGGAGCGCATATAACTTGGTGCGCATTAGAGAGGGCGATGAATGGAAGACAGCATTTAGCACGACCTCCGGTCATTACGAGTATCTCGTCATGCCATATGGGTTAATGAATGCTCCCTCAGTCTTCCAATCCTTTGTAGATGAGATTTTCCGGGACATGCAGGGGCAGGGAGTAGTCGTGTACATAGACGATATTCTGGTGTACAGTTCTACCCGAGCTGAGCATGTAGCCCTGGTGCGCCGAGTGTTGAGGAGACTGTTGGAGCATGACCTATATGTCAAGGCAGAGAAATGTCTGTTCTTTCAGAAGTCGGTCTCCTTTTTGGGTTATCAGTTGTCTGCGTCAGGGGTGAAGATGGAGGTTGACCGGGTGTCAGCTGTGCGTAATTGGCAAACCCCAACCACTGTGAAAGAGGTGCAACAGTTCTTGGGTTTTGCGAATTATTACCGGAGGTTTATCCGGGGTTTTGGACAGGTGGCAGCTCCCATAACGTCTCTGTTGAAGGGGGGTCCGGTGCGCTTGCGGTGGTCAGCTGAGGCGGACAGGGCTTTTGGGAGACTGAAGGACCTGTTTACCTCGGCGCCGGTGTTGGCGCATCCGGATCCCGCGTTACCATTCCAGGTAGAGGTAGACGCGTCCGAGGCCGGTATTGGGGCCGTCCTCTCACAACGGTCTGGCACACCACTTAAGCTCCGCCCCTGTGCTTTTTATTCTAAGAAGCTCAGTCCGGCGGAGCGGAATTATGACGTAGGGGACAGGGAGCTGTTAGCCGTGGTACACCCTTTCCTCATTTTGACGGACCACCGTAACCTGGAGTACATCCGGGCAGCTAGGAGACTGAATCCTCGCCAGGCCCGCTGGACTATGTTTCTAGCCCGGTTTGTGTTTAAAATCACTTACATCCCTGGGTCCCAGAACGGGAAGGCAGATGCCCTGTCTCGGCGGTATGACACGGAGGAGAGGTCCGTTGAGCCCACTCCCATACTACCAAAGTCTTGTTTGGTGGCACCGGTGGTATGGGAGGTCGATGCAGAGATCGACCGGGCGTTACGCACCGACCCAAGTCCTCCACAGTGTCCAGTGGGTCGGACGTACGTTCCGCTCGAGGTACGCGATCGCCTCATTTATTATCTTAAAGGTCCCCCTCCTCTGGACATCCAGGTATCGGCCGGACAGTTCACTGCCTTAGCACTAAGTACTGGTGGCCAACGTTAGCCAGGGATGTGAGGGTTTATGTCTCCTCCTGTTCGGTGTGTGCACAGTGTAAGGCGCCCAGACATTTGCCCAGGGGTAAGCTACAACCCCTGCCCGTTCCACAACGACCCTGGTCCCACCTCTCGGTGGACTTTGTTACAGACCTTCCCCCCTCACAGGGGAATACTACCATCTTGGTCGTTGTGGATCGGTTCTCGAAGGCCTGTCGTCTCCTTCCCATGCCGGGTCTCCCTACTGCCCTACAGACCGCTGAGGCTCTGTTTACCCATGTCTTCCGGCATTACGGGGTACCCGAGGATATAGTGTCTGATCGAGGCCCCCAGTTCACCTCCAGAGTGTGGAGAGCCTTTATGGAACGGTTGGGGGTTTCGGTGAGCCTTACCTCGGGTTACCACCCGGAGAGTAATGGGCAGGTTGAACGTGTCAACCAGGATTTGGGTAGGTTTCTGAGGTCTTATTGCCAGGGCCGGCCGGAGGAGTGGGCGAGATACGTTCCGTGGGCCGAGATGGCGCAGAACTCTCTCCGCCACTCCTCCACCCAACTAACCCCTTTCCAGTGTGTGTTAGGGTACCAGCCGGTTCTGGCACCTTGGCACGAGAGCCAGATCGAGGCCCCTGCGGTGGATGAGTGGGTGCGGCGCTCGGAGGAGACATGGAACGCTGCCCACGTCCATCTGCAGCGGGCCATCCGTCGGCATAAGACGAGCGCCGATCTCCACCGCAGTGAGGGGCCTGTATACGCACCTGGAGATCGAGTCTGGCTCTCGACCAGAAACCTGCCCCTCCGCCTGCCCTGCCGGAAGCTGGGTCGGCGGTTTGTGGGGCCATTCAAAGTCCTGAGGAGGTTGAACGAGGTGTGTTACAGGTTAGAACTGCCTATTGATTACAGGAATATTAACCCCTCGTTCCATGTGTCTCTCCTCAGGCCGGTGGTAGCTGGTCCACTCCAGGACTATGAGATAGAGGAGATTCCTCCGCCCCCGTTGGACATCGAGGGGGCTCCGGCGTACACTGTGAGGTCCATCCTTGATTCGAGACGCCGGATGGGGGGTCTCCAATATCTCGTGGAGTGGGAGGGGTACGGCCCGGAGGAGCGGTGCTGGGTGCCGAGGAGGGACATATTAGACCTGTCCCTGCTGACCGAGTTCCATCGGGGTCATCCTACGCGCCCTGCTCCGCGTCGTCCTGGTCGTCCCCGAGGCCGGGATCGGCGCACGGCTGGAGCCGCGCGTCAAGGGGGGGGTACTGTCACGGTTTCGGCCGAGGCTGCTCCTCCTCCTTGTTCGGGCAGGCTTCGGCGGTCGTCGTCCCCGGAGTACTAGCTGCCACCGTTCGATGTTTCATGTTTGTTTGGTTTTGTCTGTTTGTACACCTGTCCCTTGTTAGTGTTTGATTTTGTTTCCTATTTAGTTATCGTGTGTTGGGTCAGGTGTTATGTGTGATTGTTCTTTGTCAAGCTGTTGCTCTCTGGATTTACTCTCGTGTTTTGTTGTGTTTCGAGAGTCCGCACTGTGTGCGCTATCGTTGTTTTACGCACTGTGTTTATTTGTGCGTAATTTGTATTTTGCCTCCCGGTTGGGTTGGCTGTTCGCCTGTTTGGTGCTGCTTTCGTTGACTAAAGTCTGTTCACGAACGCCCGTGTTTCCTGCGCTTGATTTCCACACCGCATCTACACTCAACTACTGACACTGTCAGGTGGATGTATTATCTTGGCAAAGGAGAAATGCTCACTAACAGGGATGTGAACACATTTGTGCACTAATTTTAAGATAAATAATATTTTTGTGCGTATGGAACATTTCTGGGATCTTTTGTTTCAGCTCATGAAAAATGGGACCAACACTTTACGTGTTGGGTTCATATTTTTGTTCAGTATATTTAGTTGGACTAGGATCAGGGATTCGCTCCTATACTACCTAGACATTATGGTCCCTATCAACACAAAGTTCAAGTTTCATATTACACCATATTCCCTATATACAAGGGTGACATTTCAGATTTGTACCATAAGTCAAACTGCACCAACTCTTATGTATTTAAAAACTGTTTTTTAAGGTTAATTCAGGCTAGTCTCTTTGCAATAACATTTATTTTTCAACAGAGACCTGGTCATATGATCGACTGCTACCCTCTCATATTTAAGTTGTCACATTAAAAACCTGTACAGACAAATAATAAATAAACAAATAATAGTGTCCAGTACAGGCCGTGAGAAGGAGGGGTGGGAGCTGAGATACAGGCGCTCTTCTTGTCTTCAGCAGGGGAGTAGGGTGGAGGTTTGTCCTGGAGAAGATGTTTTCATACATTCCCCTAATTTATTTGGACAGTGAAGCTAAGACTTTTAATTTGTCTCTATACTCCAGCATTTTGGATCTGAGATCAAGTGTTTCATGTGAGGCGACAGTACAGAATGTCACCTTTTATTTGAGGGTATTTTCATTCATATCTGTTTTAGAAATGAAAGCATTTTATGTATCTAGTCCCCCCATTTGAATGTATCATAATTAATTGGACAAACATCAAGCTTGTGACCAATATTCCCTCTAATCTATTTTAGCACTGAGCAAATTTCAGGTCGGCTGAGCGCAAACTTGAAAGTTTTGAAAATTCTGTGCAACTTCCAACGAGTGTTAACTGTGAACACTGAGGCTGTGCCCGCTTTAACTTACTGTTTTAACAGTGGCCAAGTAGGCTACTATGGCTATTTGATCATAATGTAGGCCTACTGTCAAAAACAATGGAGAAAATGCATCTCATAACATTTAACATGGAAATAGCTGTTCAATCATTCAGCCTACAGAAGCAGCCAATGTGTGGTGTTCAATGTAGGCCTACATTCCATGAGACTTTTGAAAAAAACATGCAGGGCTTGACATTAACCTCTATGAGATCGGTGTCCCGTATACGGGACGGTTGAATTAACGTGCGCTAATGTGATTAGCATGACTGTTGTAAGTATCAGCAAACTTTCCAGGACATAGACATCTATCATATGGGCAGAAAGCTTAAATTCCTGTTAATCTAAATGCACTGTCCAATTTACAGTAGCTATTACAGTGAAAGAATACCATGTTATTGTTTGAGGAGAGTGCACAACAAATGTATCACGGCAACTGGTTTGATCAATTCACCTCTGAAGGTAAATAATGTACTTACATTCAGTAATCTTGCTCTGTTTTGTCATCCTAAGGGTCTCAGAGATAAAATGTAGCATAGTTTTGTTTGATAAAATCAATTTTTATATTCAAATGTAGGAACTGGGTTCTACAGTTTGAACCCCTGCTGTCTCTGGCTCCACACCCACCCCGCCATCTAGATGTGTGAAAGTTAATGTATAAGCTAGATGTCACGATTGTCATACACAGAGGACCAAGGCGCAGCGTGGAATGCGAACATACTTTTAATTTGAATGATCACACGAACAAAACAACAAACGAAACAAAACGTGAAGTCCTTGGTTACAATACAAACCATACGGAACAAGATCCCACAACACACTGTGGAAAACAGGCTGCCTAAGTATGGTTCCCAATCAGAGACAACAAGCAACAGCTGATACAAGTTGCCTCTGATTGAGAACCACACCGGCCAACATAGAAACAAAAGAACTAGATAATAACCCTAGCACACAAAACACATAGAAACCACACACCCTGGCTCAACATAACAGAGTCCCAGAGCCAGGGCGTGACAGTACCCCCCCCCCAAAGGCGCGGACTGCGACCGCGCCAAACATAAACCGAACAGGGGAGGGCCGGGTGGGCATTCCTCCTCGGAGGCGGTTCCGGCTCCGGGCTTGACCCCCACCCTCCAACCAACCCCCCAAAGCGCCCCTGGTCCGGTCTGGCCCTGCTGGCCGGAGCTGGACTGAACACTGGTGGAGCGGATTGCTCTAGCTCCGGAGTGGAGCAGCTGACCGGTGCCGGACCAGGCACCGGTGGAACAGGCACGGGCTGTGCCGGACTGACGACGCGCACCACAGGCTTGGTGCGGGGAGCAGGGACGGGCCGGACCGGGCTGACGACGTGCACCATTGGCTTGGTGCGGGGAGCAGAGACGGGCCGAACCGGGCTGACGAAGCGCACCACTGGCTTGGTGCGGGGAGCAGGAACAGGCCGGACCGGGCTGACGACGCGCACCATTGGCTTGGTGCGGGGAGCAGGGACGGGCCGAACCGGGCTGACGAAGCGCACCACTGGCTTGGTGCGGGGAGCAGGAACAGGCCGAACCGGGCTGACGAAGCGCACCACTCGCTTGGTGCGGGGAGCAGGAACAGGCTGGACCGGGCTGACGACGCGCACCACAGGCTTGGTGCGGGGAGCAGGGACGGGCCGAACCGGGCTGACGAAGCGCACCACTGGCTTGGTGCGGGGAGCAGGAACAGGCCGGACCGGGCTGACGACGCGCACCACAGGCTTGGTGCGAGGGGCAGGAACATGCCGGACCAGGCTGGCGACGCGCACCACAGGCTCGGTGCGAGGGACAGGAACAAGCCGGACTGTACTGGGGACACACACCACTGGCCCTACGCGGGGATCAGGAACGGGCCGGACCGGACTGTCATCACACCCCAGTACCTCTCGTCGTGCCTCTACATTCTCCTTCCCCCTGGTGACATGTGACTCCCGTAACCTGGCGGCCTCCTTTGCCAACCCGCTGAACCACTTTATCCCAGGCCTCCTGCTGCCCCGTCGTCCACGGCGTGAGCCCCCCCCCTAAAAAATTTCTGGCCGTCTCTCCTCCCCATGGGCCAGGCCTCCATGGCTCTCGCCAGACTCTCGCTCCTCTGCTCCAAAGTCCAGCTTCTCTCCTCCTCCCGCGGCTTGACCCAGTCGAGGTTGATATCCTTCAGAGTCACCTCTGGCGTTGGCTCCTGGACACGCTGCTTGGTCCAGTTATGGTGGGATCTTCTGTCACGATCGTCATACACAGAGGACAAAGGCGCAGCGTGGAATGCGAACATACTTTTAATTTGAATGATCACACGAACAAAACAACAAACGATACGAAACGTGAAGTCCTTGGTTACAATACAAACCATACGGAACAAGATCCCACAACACACTGTGGAAAACAGGCTGCCTAAGTATGGTTCCCAATCAGAGACAACAAGCAACAGCTGATACACGTTGCCTCTGATTGAGAACCACACCGGCCAACATAGAAACAAAAGAACTAGTTAATAACCCTAGCACACAAAACACATAGAAACCACACACCCTGGCTCAACATAACAGAGTCCCAGAGCCAGGGCGTGACACTAGTGATCCATCATGTATGACATTCCTGGGAGCGTGTAAACTTACATTTTGTATTACCATATCATTTTTGTATGTTCTCTATAGTTATGTACTTGAAAATGCATCAATTGACCAATTCGGCACATTTGGGCAGACTTGATACAAAATAGTCCAGTATTGCACTGCTTCACTGGATCAATCTGAAACTTTGCAAACACACTGCTGTGTGGCCAAAATGGGCAAAACTAAATTCCGCCTAAACTGCAATATTATATTGTGGTCTTTCTCTTGCATTTCAAAAATGATGGAACAAAAAAAGAATAGAAAATGCATGTTTTTTTGTTTGTATTATCTTTTACCAGATCTAATGTGTTAAATTCTCCTACATTAATTTCACATTTCCACAAACTTCAAAGTATTTCCTTTTAAATGGTATCAAGAATATGCGTATCCTTGCTTCAGGTCTTGAGCTACAGGCAGTTAGATGTGGGTGTGTCATTTTAGGAGGAAATTGAAAAAAAGGGTCCGATCCTTAAGAGGTTAACCTGTTTATCCACTTGTCCTTCAGACAAGGAGGTGACTGAACATTTTGTTGTGTTGTTTGATGGAAGATACCACTTTACAAAATAAAATGCATTATTATTCCCATACCATTACTACAGAGAATCAGACAAATTATGCTACACTCTGCCTATTGGCTTGTTAGTTTATTCAAGCCTGTCTGAAAATATAACACTAAGACAAAAAAAGCTCTTTACCTGACTCTCTTTTCAAAGATGTCTAGAAATGCACACATGTTGTGCTCTTGTAGGAAGCAACCACTCCCCCATTGTTGACTAGAAATTACCTATAACTGGGCTAATAACACAATAACTAGCAAAGGATATGAACAAAATGTGCACACGTGGCTACATGCAGCTCTTGCTTTGAACTCAAAACAAGCACATCTACTCACGACCAGAGCTGTAAACACAGTCCAGTTCAAAGTAAATGGCACAGATCCATATGTGGCAATAGTCTATTTGCATACAGGCCTACTGCAGCTCTGATTGGTTATACCCACCTCTGTGTAGAGTACGGGCTGAGTCATGTGCAATAGAATCCTACTCCCATGCATTCTGCCTACAACAAAATCTCTTGAGTAGTTTGTTTTGTTTCAGTATGTTGCATTGAAAGTGGCTAATATTGCGTTGATTCGATCACAATTGCCACAGTAAAGGAAAAATGTTGGAAGTGTTAACTAACATGAAAAACTTGTTGAGTGTAGTTCAATCTTGTGCTTCTCTCTGAGGGCTGATATTTCTTCTGAGATCTGCATGAGGCAGTCTCTGGCTACTGCGCGCTCAAACACGCGCTCGCTCAGAGGGAACATTGCTTGTGACTACAATCTTGTTGGCTGCATTTGCAGTTCGTTTTGGTTGTGTTTTGGATTATGTTGTGTCCAATAGAAATATATGTAAATAATGTATTGTGTCATTTTGGAGTCCATTTTATAGTAAATAAAAATAGAACTTGTTTCTGAACACAATCATGAATGAATCATGAATAATAAAGAGCAAGAAAGTTAAAGAGACACAACAATCATACCCCTGAAACATGCTAATGTCTCACCATTACCAATAACAGGGGAGTTTAGCATTTTTTGGTGGGTATGATATTTATGTTTATGTTAATCAATTGTCAATGAATTAATTGTGCTCTTATTTAATACTTTGGCAATATGGGATCACTCACATCATGCTAATTAAACTATCACTACTGAAGGAACTTTACAAGAGTGAGTTAGAGAAAGAGAGATGGCGCAGACTGAGAAGGCTGACATCTTACAGAAAGTACATACTATTGTCACATATGACCGCTAAGCACTTGTGGAAGTCAGATCGACAGTTACTAACCTCGATTTCGACTACAAATCCGACATCAACTCTTACCCAGCTTTTCTCTTGTTCACACCGGACACTATTATTTTGTTTCATGGGCTATAAAGAAACGCTGCAGGCGTAGACATGTTAGTCGGGCTGGCGTCTTCTTAAGACTGAGATGAAGAGAAAATCGACTGGCACTCCCCTCCGTTTCATTGGCAAATATCCAGTCAATCAGGAATAAAATGGATGAGCTTCGTTCGAGAGACTCCTTTCAGAAAGACTTGAAAAGCTGCAATATTATATGCCTTGCAGAAACTTCATTTTGTGTCAGAGGGTAAGATGAGAAATCATTAATGGTGCTATTGGTGGAAATCTATTTATCATTTCAAGGCATGGAGTAACAATCTGCATTTATGAGTGTAAATTCCACTGCTGATGTGTTGATTGAATGGGTACGATGGAGTATTTGTTTGGTTAATGCTAAATGGAAGATTTGGAGCGTGGTTGGGGGTTGAAAACTCACTTATTCAATAGGGAATGGGTGGAGAGAGAGAGAGTTTTTACGTGTATTAAAAGTTGCATAAGATAGCTTTAGTAGTATTCTAGATAGGTCTATGAAAATATGTTACAAGTACGAATGACATTATTTCCTAAGAAGGAAGATTGTAGGGAAGTTTCCCGCGCCTCCCTTATAATGTAGGAAGGAGCAGGAGAGGGGGAGGAGATGTAAGAGACAGTACATAGTTCAGATGGTAGGAATGTCATTAAGTGTATGCTGATCAACGATAGCAAGTATTTGTTTTATTAATTAGGGCCTAATCAGAGAGAAAAGTTTAAGAAATGGAATAGCAAACTGAAATGGGTTAGCGGGAAAATACAAAATTGTCGGTACATTCTAGAACGATAATTTATTTTGGTTACGGGGATGCAAGTATGCATTGGCTGTTGTGCTGGGGGAATAGCGCCAGCCTGTGGTGGGTTATGGATTGGTGAAATTGGGGGGACAGGAACAATAGAAGGGGAGACAGATTTTCCTAGGGGGTTGAACAAATAATTAATAATGGATCATTTGAGATGAGATCACATGTAACAGAGTTAGGGTAATCAATTAAATAATCATTGTATACTCAAGGAATTTTGAGTGGTTTAATGGATTAGTTATGAGGAATTAGATTGATACAAACAATTATTGATGGGTTAAGACTGGGGATATCTGTATCATGTTTTGTGTATACTACCATCTTTAGATTATAACCAGGAGAAAGAGATTAGCTCATCTCAGTTAGGCAGTATTTAGGTAATACAAGTGAGCTACCAAATTAAGTGAGGCCTGGCTATTTGTGGTTGTTGTTTTTCAAATTGGGTTAAAATGGGTTCACAGAGCCAGAGGCTGTACAGAGAAAGGTGGAGCCCCCATGTTGCCCTAGTGAAAGAACATTCATAGGAATGGTTATCACTAGGTAAATGGAGAAAACAGGGGGAAAACATTACTGACTGGCAGAATACACCAAATGGGGATCAGTGTGGCCACTCCACTGGGAGATATAGAAGAAAGTTGAATTGGAGAGCAAAAACCCTGCCCGGGGTCCACCTGGAGATAAGTTTTAACGGATGACAGGAAGAGATTTCTTAACTCAGGAACAGGAGGCTGAGTTAGCAGCAATTCCGTTCAAATTATGGTCACAAGGACCAGCCGATGTAGGACTAATTAAGGGGGTAGCTCCAGTACAAGTGATTCCTCGATCCGATCATAGACCATACCAAAAGCAATATCCTATGAAACCAGAAGCAATAAAAGGGATAACACCTACATTTGAGCATTTACTTAAGGGAGGGGTGATAATTCCTGGAGATGAGGCACAATGCAACTCTCCAGTATTTCCTCTTAAAAAGGTGGCACCTAGCGCCAACTGGAGGATGGTCATGGACTTGCAGGGGGTTAATAGAAATATATTTCCCAGAGCTCCATGTGTACCAGATCCACATACATTGCTGAACCAATTGAAACCAGAGAACTCCTATTTTACAGTGATAGATTTAGCTAATGCTTTCTTTAGTATCCCAGTTCATCCGGATAGTCAGGGATGGTTTGGCTTTACTTTTCAGGGAAGGAAATGGACTTACGCTAGGATGCCTCAAGGCTACTCGGAAAGTCTTACAATCTTTGCCCAGGCTATAACTAGGAATTTGGGAAAGTTGGAACCTAGGGAAGGAAGCCAAATGTTAGTTTATGTAGATGATATTCTATTGGCTAATCCCACTCAGGAGGGATGTAAGAGGGATACAATCAAATTGTTAACCTTCCTGGCAGAACAGGGACACAAAGTGAGCAAAAAGAAACTTCAACTTTGGCAGAGCGAGGTCATTTACCTAGGAAACACTATAACTCAGGAGGGGCGAATGTTCAACTCATCCAGGAAAACTGCTATACTTGAAGCGCCAAAACCGTTAAACAAAAAACAAATGATGAGCTTTTTGGTAATGATAAACTGCTGTAAAGCTTGGGTACTCCATTATGTACTGCATACGGGTAAATTAAGTGATCTTAACTATGGGAAGGCAATGGCAGCCCATGGTAAAATAATTTGGAACTCTAAGGAGGCATACATACATCAGGGATGTTATCCAAATGGTAGAGAGTAAAGAGGGATATGACATTGGTCGTGATTTAAAGATGATGAGGTTTTTTGGTGGGCTATTAGATATAACTGGGTTAATCATGAACATAGAGGTTTTTATTCTTTGTTGCTAGGCAGAAGACTTAGGTGACCTAAATATGGACTTGTCATGTCCAACAATCAGTCTTCAGGTCAAGCCCGGGAGAGCCTGGGTAGAACAGAGCTTGAACTAAACATGAGTGTTTTTACAAGATAAGAGATTGATGATTGGATTACTAATTGATTCTGAACTGGATGAAAGTCGAATTTAGCTGCCATAAAAGACAAAGGAAGTGGGAGGAGCAATAAAGAAGCAAAAGACAATCTCAAAAATGAAAGGCATGGCAATTGGATGATAAATTACATAAGGGATTGTTTAGGAAGGTGGTAATATTGACACATGGGCAAATCATGTGTCAAAAAAGGGGGAGTGATAGGATTAAATAATAATGATAGGATTAAATAATAAATAGAAATAAATAAAAAAAAAAATAGAAATTGAGAGCTGAACATGTATGTGTGAAGATAGTTTATTAACCACACCTGTATGTCAGAGGTTTTGTGCCCCACAGGTGAACTAAAGGAGAAGGTGACCCACTCTATCTCACCAGGAGACTGGGTGAGCATCCAGTCCCTAAAATAAGAAAAACTGGAAGCAGGCCTGTTGGGAAGGGCCCTATCAAGTCCTATTAGATCCACCTGGGTGCATGTCACACACTGCAAAAAGGTAAACCCAGTTACACCTGACGAACAAACACAGAGTTAGGAGAAAGAACCGATCACCACTAGGGCTCGGGGGTTGGCTCCTTAACGAAGATTCCCTTACCCTCTCTGATCATCCCTGTGTGAGTTCGGTAGAAGGTGAAGCAATGGGTTGGCGTCTGACATGTTCTCAGGGCGAGGGTGGGGATTCACAGGTCTCCTGACGGTAGGTAGATGCCTGATTGTGGGGGCCATATTCCTAACACACTCAAACCCTCCTGATCAGCCAGAAGTAGTAGTTAACCTAACACAAGTTGATAAAATAATACCTGAGCACAGTCTACGAAGGCATAGGAGACAGCTAGACGTAGGGAAAGGGGAAGTACTAGGGACTTTAGGGAAGGACATCACCATATGTATGTCACCATGTACATCCTGGGATTATGTAGTTGCTCATACCAAGTGGGGGGGGATATGTCAATCTCCATACACAGTTTAGGGACAGGTGTAGTATTGTGAAAGTAGGGAATTACCAGAAATGGCAGTGCGACCCATATAAGGGTAGGTACTGTCTGAAAGTCTGAATTATGCTAAAACAGGTTACAGACCTGAACAAGTGAGATATCCTCTTCAACTGGGGCACCCTATAGAGTAAACCTCTCTGAGGGAGGTAGTGAGACCGGGGCTGTGGTAAAGATAGTACAAACCGTAGGAATCTTGACCGGTGGTTGGAATGGATTTAGTATACGGCAAGAAATGTCTAAAGAGGACTGTTATGCCTGTGGGACAGCCAAACCAAGGTTAACAACTACTCCGTTCCCCTTGACAGGCTTTAACTCTCTGTCAGGTTTATCCTCCATGCAAGCCACCTGGGAATGTGGTGAAAGAGTCTTGTAGTAACTTGAACTATCTGTATCCCCCGAAAACAAAGTCATTCCGACCTAGGTTGCCTCTGTTTGAAGTCTCAGGGGGTTCTAATTGTTTTTCTAGGACTGGTAATATAGGATACAGAGTAGGGCATCTTAGCTCCTGCTCCCACACAGAGAATATCACAACTAAAAGAGACCATGACTAATCTCTCCTCTTTGTTGCAGCCAGAGGATTTTAGGAACCAAAACCAGGCCCGTGCTGACATCTGATGGTTGTGTGGTGATAACTGATTGTGAACTCACCTACATATGTAAACAATCAAACGTGTCAGAGACTGGTGAGTTGTCACGTAGAAAGTGGGACCTCCTCCCGGGTTCCTTTGATGAAAGGATATATATATTGATGGGATAGGAGTACCTCGATGGGTTCCAGAACAATTCAAAGCTAGGAATCAGATCGCAGCTGAGTTTGAATCAAGTATTTTTTGGTGGTCAACAATTAATAAAAACGTAGATTGGATAAATTATATTTACTATAACCAGCAAAGATTTATAAACCACACTCGTGATGCATTAAAGGGATTAGCTGAGCAGACAGCGGCAACTAGCTTAATGACATGGCAGAATAGAATAGCTTTAGATATGCTTTTGGCTGAGCGGGGCGGAGTTTGTGTTCTGTTTGGATCTATGTGCTGTATTTTCATCCTCAAACAACATAGCACCGGACGGGTCCGTGACAAAAGAGCTTCAGGGGAGTAACTACGCTGACGAACGAACTGGCTGAGAACTCTGGTATTGATAGCTCCATAAACGGTTGGTTTGATAACATATTTGGTAAATGGAAAACTATTGTTGTAACTATTCTGGTTGAAGTTATAGCTTCTATGGGTATACTTGTTCTTTGTGGATGTTGTCTTATTTCCTGTGTCTGAGGTTTGGTGAGAAAGGAGATGGGGAAGGTGGTTTCCCAACAGATGGTGAGATACGGCCCAATCCTGGACTCCGACCTAAGGAATTAAGGATATGACCTACCAGGCTTGGTGGAGTGACACTAGAGGGTGTCTAAAGGGGGCCAAAATATACTTCTCTGTTTGTGTTTTATGTTTTAATAGTCTTATGTTTTGTGTTCTATTAATCCTGTGTTTTATGGTTTGAAGTTCCTTGGTGACTGGTAACAATTTGCATGTTGGGTGTAGATGGACTGAGGGTTTTTATTTTTTAGTATCATCATAGCCTATTAATAAAAGTGTGATTCTTTTTGTTTGTATTGTATTATAATGAATGACACCCTGTGTTGTCATATTTTGAATCACACCCAGTGGGTGTGAAAAGGGGGATTATGGGGGATTTATTATTCTCCTAATTGATGGGATGACTAACTTAGAAAGAATGCATTCTGGACTGTGCTGATGTAGGTTGTGTCACCTGGCAAGCTGTGATTGATGTGAAGAGCTGTTTTAGGGGGTAAAATGAGATAAGGATTTGTGTCTCCAAATACTAGACTATACTGGTTCTTTGTGATCTGTGAACCTTCCTTGGACGTAGGAATGGTGTCTAGGGGAGCTGGCACTTCTCATTATGACAGGTTGTTATGATAAACGTATGCCTGGAAACAGGGATGTGCTAAGAGGCGGGGAACAGCCAGTGCGCCAACGGATTGGCTGAGTAAGTGTCACGGTTTCGGCCGAGGCTGCTCCTCCTCCTGGTTCGGGCAGGCTTCGGCGGTCGTCGGCCCCGGAGTACTAGCTGCCACCGATCTATGTTTCATGTTTGTTTGGTTTTGTCTTGATGTTGTACACCTGTGTCTTGTTAGTCCTCGTTAGTGTCCTATTTAGTTCTCGTTGTGTGTGTTTGTCTTTGTGTGTGATTGCTCTTCTGTTTTGTGTTGGAGCTACGTACTTCCCTCCAGTGATTTGGAGAGGTTTTTCGCACATGTTAGTGTGCCGTTGGTTTGACGCCTGTGTGCGCCGTTATTTCGCCTTCGGGCTTATTGTGCTTATTTTCTACGTTAATATTGCACTAAAGTCTTATTGGACTGAGCTTCTGCGTCCTGCGCTTGATTCATGCACCACACCCACCTTCAGCACCCCTTGACAGAATCACACACCAAAATGGAATCAGCAGGATCTGCTGTTACGCCTGAGTCGCTCGAGGAGCATGTTCGCGGCCAAGATGACCAGATACGACAACTGGGGACCGCTCATCAACACCCTGCACCGATGGGAGGCCAGCGGGGTACCCACACCTCCACCTACCCTGCCAACCCCATCGGCCGGTCCACCAGTCCCAGGTCCGGAACCCAGGGGGATTCGGCTCTCGCTCCCGAGGGCGTGTGACGGAACAGCTGCCGGGTGTCAGGGGTTCCTCCTGCAGGTGGAGCTCTACCTGGCCACTGTACACCCGGTGCCCTCGGGACACGAGAGCGTTTCCGCCCTCATCTCCTGTCTCACGGGCAAGGCGTTGGAGTGGGCTAACGCCGAGTGGAGGAAGATGGACGCCAACACCATCTCCTACGCCGAGTTCTCCCGCCGCTTCAAGGCCGTGTTCGACCATCCACCTGAGGGCAAAGCGGCGGGGGAGCGTCTAGCCCACCTGAGAAAGGGGAGGAGGAGCGCACAGGCGTTTGCTCTAGAGTTCCGGACTCTAGCGGCGGACGCAGGGTGGAATGAACGGGCCCTCATCGACCATTTTCGATGTAGCCTACGGGAGGACGTTCAACGTGAGTTGGCCTGCAGGGATACCCATCTCACCTTCGACCAGTTGGTCGATATGTCCATCCGTCTGGACACCCTGCTGGCCACCCGTGGACGTCCCGAGGGGGGTCCGTCCATTCCGCCCTCCGGCACCTCCGAGCCGAGCCCTATGGAGCTCGGGGGTGCCGGCGCTAGAGAAAGGAGGAGGAGGAGCCCGAGGGGGCCTGTCTCCTGCAACAAGGGCGGTCGTGGAGGGCACACTGCGGCCAGGTGCTGGGGAGGGTTCTCCGGGGGAGAAGACAACAGGCCACGCACTGGGGGGGCCTCCCAGGTGAGTAGACGTCCCACTTACCCAGAGCTTTCTGTTGCGCACTTTTGTATACCTGTGTGTTTTCCACAGGTTGCACTTCATTCCCAGCATAAGGCGCTAGTAGATTCAGGCGCAGCTGGGAATTTTGTTGATCGGAAGTTTTGTTTAGATTTAGGGATCCCTCTCCTACCTGTTGACAAACCTTTTCCCGTTCATGCCTTAGATAGCCGCCCGTTGGGGTCGGGGTTGATTAGGGAGATCACAGCACCACTTAGGATGTGTGCGCAGGGGGGTCATGAAGAGACTATACAGCTGTATCTGATCGACTCTCCTGCGTACCCAGTGGTGCTGGGAATTCCCTGGTTAAGCACCCATAACCCTGCTAGTTCGTGGCAACAGAGGGCTCTCGATGGGTGGTCTGCTCAGTGCGAGGGGCGATGTCTGGGTGTTTCCGTGGGGGCGACTTCGGTGGAAAGTCCAAACCAAGTGCCCGCACTGCACATTCCGCCTGAATATGGGGATTTAGCTCTCGTGTTTAGTAAAACTAGGGCGACGCAGTTGCCTCCTCATAGACAGGGGGATTGTGCGATTGATCTCCAGGCAGGATCAGCGCTCCCACGGAGCCACGTGTATCCTTTGTCTCAAGAGGAGAGAAAAGCTATGGAGACTTACATAGCCGAATCTTTGCGACAGGGATACATTCGGCCCTCCACTTCTCCCGCCTCCTCAAGCTTCTTTTTTGTGAAGAAGAAAGATGGAGGGTTGCGCCCGTGCATTGATTACCATGGTCTCAATCAGATTACTGTGAAATACAGTTATCCACTCCCTCTGATTGCGACCATGACAGAGTCATTGCATGGAGCGCGGTTTTTCACAAAATTGGATCTCAGGAGCGCGTATAACTTGGTGCGCATTAGGGAGGGCGACGAATGGAAGACAGCGTTTAGTACCACGTCAGGTCATTTCGAATATCTCGTCATGCCATATGGGTTGATGAATGCTCCATCAGTCTTCCAATCCTTCGTAGATGACATTTTCCGGGATATGCAGGGACAAGGGGTGGTCGTGTACATTGATGACATTCTGGTGTACTCGTCTACCCGAGCCGAGCATATAACCCTGGTGCGTCGTGTATTGAGGAGGCTGTTGGAGCACGACCTATATGTCAAGGCAGAGAAATGTCTGTTTTTCCAGGAGTCGGTCTCCTTTTTGGGTTATCGGTTGTCCGCGTCAGGGGTGAGAATGGAGGTGGATCGTGTGTCCGCTGTGCATAATTGGCAAACTCCAACCACTGTAAAGGAGGTGCAGCAGTTCTTGGGCTTTGCGAATTACTACCGGAGGTTTATCCGGGGTTTTGGACAGGTGGCAGCTCCCATCACATCCCTTCTGAAAGGGGGTCCGGTGCGCCTGCAGTGGTCAGCTGATGCGGACAGGGCCTTTAGGAGACTGAAGGACCTGTTTACGTCGGCTCCGGTGCTGGCGCATCCGGATCCCGCATTACCCTTTCAGGTTGAGGTAGACGCGTCTGAGGCTGGTATAGGGGCCGTTCTCTCTCAACGGTCCGGCACGCCACCTAAACTCCGCCCCTGTGCTTTTTACTCAAAAAAGCTCAGCCCGGCGGAGCGTAACTTGACGTTGGGGACAGGGAGCTGTTAGCTGTAGTTCAAGCCCTTAAGGTGTGGAGGCATTGGCTTGAGGGGGCTCAACACCCTTTCCTCATTTTGACTGACCATCGGAACTTGGAGTACATCTGGGCAGCGAGGAGACTGAACCCTCGCCAGGCTCGATGGAGTATGTTTCTCACTAGGTTCGTATTTAAAATCACGTACATCCCTGGGTCCCAGAATGGTAAGGCAGATGCGCTGTCCCGGCGGTATGACACGGAGGAGAGGTCCGTTGAGCCTACTCCCATACTACCGGAATCTTGCCTTGTGGCACCGGTGGTGTGGGAGGTCGATGCCGAAATCGAGCGAGCATTGCGTACCGACCCCAGCCCTCCACAGTGTCCTGAGGGTCGGAAGTACGTTCCGCTCGAGATTCGGGATCGACTCATTTACTGGGCTCACACGTCACCCTCCTCTGGACATCCGGGTATCGGCCGGACGGTGCATTGCCTTAGCCCTAAATACTGGTGGCCCACTTTGGCTAGGGATGTGAGGGTTTATGTCTCCTCCTGCTCGGTGTGCGCCCAGTGTAAGGCGCCCCGACATCTGCCCAGGGGTAAGTTACAACCCCTGCCCGTTCCACAACGACCATGGTCTCACCTCTCGGTTTTGTGACAGACCTTCCCCTCTCTCAGAGGAATACCACCATCCTGGTCGTTGTGGACCGGTTCTCTAAGGCCTGTCGTCTTCTCCCTATGTCGGGTCTTCCTACTGCCCTACAGACCGCTGAGGCCCTATTTACCCATGTCTTCCGGCATTACGGGGTACCCGAGGATATAGTGTCTGATCGAGGCCCCCAGTTTACCTCCCGTGTTTGGAGAGCGTTCATGGAGCGGTTGGGGGTCTCGGTTAGCCTTACCTCAGGGTACCACCCGGAGAGTAACGGGCAGGTAGAACGTGTCAACCAGGATGTGGGTAGGTTTCTGAGGTCGTATTGCCAGGGCCGGCCGGAGGAGTAGGCACGGTACATTCCCTGGGCCAAGATGGCCCAGAACTCTCTCCGCCACTCCTCTACCAACCTATTCCCCTTCCAATGTGTGTTAGGTTACCAGCCGGTTCTGGCACCTTGGCAGCAGAGCCAGATCGAGGCCCCTGCGGTGGATGATTGGATGAGGTGCTCGGAAGAGACGTGGAACGCTGCCCACGTCCACCTGCAGCGGGCCGTCCTTCGTCACAAGGCGAGCGCCGATCTCCACCGCAGTGAGGGGCCGGTGTATGCACCCGGAGATCGAGTCTGGCTCTCTACCAGAAACCTACCCCTCCGCCTGCCCTGCCGGAAGCTGGGTCGGCGGTTTGTGGGGCCCTTTAAAGTCCTGAGAAGATTGAACGAGGTGTGTTATAGGTTACATCTACCTGTTGAGTATAAGAATATTAACCCCTCGTTCCATGTGTCTCTTCTCAGGCCGGTGGTAGCTGGTCCACTCCAGTACAATGAGATAGGGGAGACTCCTCCGCCCCCACTGGACATCGAGGGGGCTCCGGCGTACACCATTCGGTCCATCTTGGACTCAAGACGCCGGATGGGGGGTCTCCAGTATCTCGTGGAGTGGGAGGGGTATGGCCCGGAGGAGCGGTGCTGGGTGCCGCGGAGGGACATCCTAGACCCATCTCTCCTGTCGGAGTTCCACCGGGACCATCCCGCGCGCCCTGCTCCGCGTCCTCCTGGTCGTCTCCGAGGCCGGGGTCGGCGCACGGCTGGAGCCGCGCGTCAAGGGGGGGGTACTGTCACGGTTTCGGCCGAGGCTGCTCCTCCTCCTGGTTCGGGCAGGCTTCGGCGGTCGTCGTCCCCGGAGTACTAGCTGCCACCGATCTATGTTTCATGTTCGTTTGGTTTTGTCTTGATGTTGTACACCTGTGTCTTGTTAGTCCTCGTTAGTGTCCTATTTAGTTCTCGTTGTGTGTGTTTGTCTTTGTGTGTGATTGCTCTTCTGTTTTGTGTTGGAGCTACGTTCTTCCCTCCAGTGTTTTGGAGAGGTTTTTCACACATGTTAGTGCGCCGTTGGTTTGACGCCTGTGTGCGCCGTTATTTCGCCTTCGGGCTTATTGTGCTTAAAGTCTTTTTGGACTGAGCTTCTGCGTCCTGCGCTTGATTCATGCACCACACCCACCTTCAGCACCCCTTGACAGTAAGTCTAAACCACGTTCAAGCGTCTACTCTGATTGCCCAGCAGAGAGGTCGGAAACTCTCTCTCTGTAAGAGTATTTGAGGAAGAATCTAAAACAATAGATTTAGTTCTCTGAAGTGCCCTGCGAGGTATTTCAAGGAGCCCGTATATACGAAACATCATATTTACCATTGAAGGTTTTTGCATTAATTAAAATAACTAGTATATCTTAGAAGTCGTGTTGACCTCTTTTGTTCCTAATGCCAGATTTGAATTGACGCAACTTTGACAGGTGATAAACAAACAATAAACCGCACACCCAGAGGCAGCGTTTCTAGTGGGCAGAGACTTTAACGCGGAGAGACTTACAGTACAACCGTTCTACCTCACTTCTACCAACACGTCTCTGCACATGTCGAGAGACAAATTTGAGGTGACAGAGAGTGACATTCAATACCGCCTTACACACTCTTGCCTGCATCTAGCTGATATAGGGTGTAATCATTAGTAGTCCAACAGTTGCAAACTAGAGTTTCTATTGGACAAATTAATGTATGTCTATCCCTGTTTTGTTCCATTTGCTTCCGTTTATGAAACCATTTTCAACAGAATCGGCGGAATGAATACACCCCTGAAACACGTAAACAGAGTTCACTTTCATAACAGACACGTTGTATTCCTTCTCTTCCCTTCGCTTGTGGAATTCAATGCACAACACATCAGCTGTATGTGACCAGGCGAAGAAACCTTTCCAAGCCAAACCGGTAAACCCAGCCTACATTGTTGTCCCCATAAGTAACGTCATAGTCAGCATAGCTAATAGAACTAACGCATTAGTAAACACGCTACAATCATGCAGTAACATTAGTGTACAGTCAGTAAGCAGTTACACCGGCGGACCCCAGTGGCAATAAATTAGTAATACCAAAAGCTTATCTTGACTTGGAAGAGTTCCAGTGTTGTGTTAGAAAGTCATAGCCACCTAGCTAACATAGCATCCCTCTGTTTGAGCAGGGTGTTTCAGTATGCTAAACTAGCAAGCTGCATTTCCTAGCTAAGTAAGTGAAAGTGAAAAAGAAATGATGAAATCTCTCTCTCGCTATTTCTCTCGTTTCTCCTTCATTTTGGAAGAAATTATTTTGTTCAAAACTTTTCAACTATTCTCTTTCTCTCTCTTTGAGTCAACTACTCACCACATTTTATATATTGCAGTGCTCGCTAGCTGTAGTTTGTGCTTTTAGTACTAGATTAATTCTCTGATCCTTTGATTGGATGAACAACATGTTAGTTCATGCTGCAGGAGCTTTGATAGGCTGGAGGACGTCCTTCGGAATTTGTCATAATTACTGTGTAACTCTACGGAAGGGGGTGAGAACTATGAGCCTCCTAGGTTTTGTCAATGTACCCAGTGGAGGACGGAAGCTATCTGTCCTCCGGCTTCACCATGGTGCTACCCTACATAGTGCTGTTGAGGCTACTGTAGACCTTTGCAAAATACTGTGTTTTAATCAGTTATTTGGTGATGTGATTATATTTAGCATATTTTTATGTAAAAAGGATCACTTTTTTAATGTTTTACCATTTTAATTTTCATGAAATTCACTGAGGAGGATGGCCCTCCCCTTCTTCCTCTGAAGAGCCTCCACTGGTATTGACTGCAGCTGAAATGCTTCCTGAGGAGACTATAGATGGCATCTGGGTTAGCTAGAATGCCACTATTCCTGATTCCGATTGAGACTACATCTTCTGCTCTTCCCTTGAGATGGATGAGAATCTCTCAGGCCTGTTCCTCTATTTTCATGTGTCCCTTTTTAATAAAGTTTATCATGGCCTCTTCCCATTCATCAAATGTAATTGTGTCTTATCTCTCCCCTCTAAAGGAAGGTGGTTCTTTGACTTTTCTTTGGGCAACTACTTGGACTTGGGAGAAGTCTAGAACTTGGCTAACTGTAGGGTCAGGTCTGTGTCTTGGTTCACTTTGGCTAGTGGCTGTAGCTCCTGTTGGGCTACTAGAACTGAAGTGCATGATAATGCTATCAGCTAGCTGCTGTCCTATCTGTTGGACTATGATACTCATCTGGCCTATTAGCACTGCATCATCATTGGGGTTAGGAGTGGAGGTGCTAACAACCTGGGGCCTAGGTGAGTTGACTGCATGATGACAATGAGAAGCTGCATTGTCCCCACTGACTAAAGGAACTTCCCCTGCAATTTCACTACCATTGACATCACCACACACACTAGGACTACCAGTTGGGAAAGGAATAGATAACCCCAACACACCCCTTCCCCTACCAACATTGACAGGTGTTAGCAAATCTGAAAAACAAATATGGTTGAAACTCATTGTAGTAGCTCAAAATGAAAGTTGATAAAAAAAATATTTTGTAGCAAAATTTGAAATTGTGTTTTTTACATTGGATAAAAGTAGAGACTCAGAGCTAGAAAATTGTGTATCATACACTACAGTTGAGGAAAAAATATAAATTAATTCTGCGTTGAAAATTGGTAAACTTGTAACCTAACTTATGAGAAAATTGCCTTTGAATGTTTTGTACACCTTATGGAGACCTCTTCTTTGTCTACACCCATTCAGCATCGTTCAGCTTTAGCCCCACCCATCTCTTTAAGGTATGATCCAAGCGTCCTGTCCTAACAACAACAGTCAAGCTAACTGGCTAGCTTGCTAGCTACTTCCAGACACAAATGAGAGAACAGCTCACTCTGACCATTTTACTCGCCCTAGTAGAGCTGGTTAGGATGTTTTTATGTTTTCCAGAGCGTTGGTGACTGCAACTGTGCTGCTGGCAACAATTTACGCTTTTTTGCAAATGTCTACTGACACCGGCCATATTCCATGGGTGTTGAGCGTTCGTAATTTCGTCAGTTATTATGCGCTCTGGCACACTCAGACGAGAGTTCTCTGAAATCGGAGTAGATAGCCAGAGCGAATTTAAAAGCTACATCTATCAACCTTGCCACCAGAGGTCTCTTCACAGTCCCCAAGTCCAGAACAGACTATGGGAGGCACACAGGACTACATAGAGCAATGACTACATGGAACTCTATTCCACATCAGGTAACTGATGCAAGCAGTAGAATCAAATTTAAAACATTTCTAAAAATACACCTTATGGAACAGCGGGATTGTGAAGCAACACAAACATAGGCACAGACACATGCATACACACACATGATAACATACGTTCTATACACACACGTAAACATGGATTTTGTGTTGGAGATATGTGATAGTGGATTATGGGCCTGAGGGGGCACACTTTATGTTGTAAATTCTGTAATGAATGTATTGTAATGTTTTAAAAATTAATTTTGTTGGACCCCAGGAAGAGCTAATGGGTACAAATATCTACCTCAAATACCTTGTAACCCTGCACACTGATCTGGAACTGGTACTCCTTGTATATAGCTTTATTCTTGGGTATTTTATTCCTCGTCAAACATTAAAGGAACAGTTGTCTCCATGTCTCGTCCGTACCTGGTAGGAGTACTCGGGTGGGGGTCCCGCGGAGTTCATCCCATTGGCTGGGGGAGGAGGGTAGGCATAGGCCTCATTGGCCATATATTTTCCAGAGAATCTACCAATTTTCCTTCCTGAGGAAATTGCAATAAATTCTCGGGCTTCCCGGTATTCCCGTTCAAACCGAAAGTGCTATTTAAAAGCATATAATACCATTAAATAAAATCTGACATGATTATACCACTCTAAATGGAGAAATATGCACAATCTAAAGTGTTCTTTATGTATTTGTTGCAATTTAATCAACAATGTTCCCTCAAAGTCACCACACCATTTCATTGATGTAGCCTAGTTTTAACAGGCCTATGAAGCACTGATGGCCGACGGGTCAAATATGAGGTTAATACAGTACAAATTAATATTTTTAGCCTACCTTTGAAAGATGCATTTTGGTCCTTTTCTCTCCCCTTGCACCTGGCTATTGAGGGAATTTGGGAAGGTTGTGGCTGTTTATACTTCACTTATTGTTATGATTTTGTCAGAGGAACTAATCGGAATCTCCAATAATCAATCAGTTAAGCGGAGATTCAACAATGGATAGCGCCGCAGTTGATCAATTGCCCGTGAATCTAAACCCGCATTTAATATGCCATTCTAAGGTAGGCTATATTTTACATAAAATCTTATGAGGCCTACTTACTGCATCTGTTTTCTAGCAATAAAGTAAATGATCATCTCTGAAGTCACAGCATAAATGAAACGTGAGACTTTGGACTACACAAACAGACTATATATTCAAAGTAAATAAACTGCCATTATTACTTTTATTCAATACAAAATACAGTTCTCGCATTATTTTTCAACAGGAAAAACACTTGGTCAGAAACTAAGTAATTGACACTGACTGATTCCATGTAGCAAACAAAATCATTTGCATAGGCCATACCCGTTTTAACGTGTTGCTTCAAAACAGGCTCAATTCAGGTCGGATTTGCAGTCGGCCTCGTTGGCATAAATGAGTGAAGCTTTGCCACAGACCTTTTGTATTAAAGCAGGTAGGCCTACCGGTAGCTCAAAAGTTGGAGTCAATTTTGTTACTGTATTTCAAGGTTGCGTGTACATGCACTTTGAATTCATGGCGACTAAAAACGGTAGGCTACGACGCACAAACCCTAGGCGCTACAAGCAACTCTGGGAGAGCTAGGACCAGATCGCAGCCTGCCAGCTAAGACAGGTTAACATTGCCTTTAACCTAAAAGTTTGGATTTTTACTGGCATATGCAGACCAACCCCCAAAACGATTGGCTAATGATATGAGAGCTGGTGTTACATGTAAGAATTCACGAGTAGGAAACCAATTGTCCGTAGACTCAAGACTAGTAGACACTCAGCAGAGTAATTTAAATGCAATTTGACAACATTCAGCACTGACACCATTAACCCCAATTCTAGCAACATCCTCATTTACAGACGTGATATGCACCAACCCCAAGCGCTCAGTTCTACAAACTACATCAGGTTAAATTGACCTAGAACCCATTACATCATTTGATGCTACTAGCATAAGCAAATGTAGCTTAAGAAAGTCCAATGGTAATTTAAACACAAATTGGTCGAAGTAGTAATATATTGCTGATGCCAAAGCATGTTTATAATGCAATAAAACTGTTTTGCCATCACCCCAGTTACTAAAGTCAGGTCATTGAACCTCCAAAACAAAACTAAGGACACAAGTATTAAAGTTACTGTTTAATTGAGGCAAAACACACAAACGCAGTTACACACAACCTGGACTAGAGTACCCATGTACGTCCCACTTCAGATATCCATGTTTGTGGTCAACGGGGTCTCAGATGCAGAGGTGAACTGTTCCTCAATGGCATGGTCAGTAACAGAAGGCGCTTGGTCTACAGACTCGTCCCCACTTGTGCTAGAGTATAAATTAACCACAATCAGTAGTTCTCGTGGCTTCAGTAGCCAGTTGTGGCGTCGTCGGACGTGCCGGTTGTGGCTTCTGAAGCGGCGTCGTCGGACGTGCCAGTTGTGGCTTCTGAAGCGGCGTCGTCGGACGTGCCAGTTGTGGCTTCTGAAGCGGCGTCGTCGGACGTGCCAGTTGTGGCTTCTGAAGCGGCGTCGTCGGACGTGCCAGTTGTGGCTTCTGAAGCGGCGTCGTCGGACGTGCCGGTTGTGGCTTCTGAAGCGGCGTCGTCGGACGTGCCAGTTGTGGCTTCTGAAGCGGCGTCGTCGGACGTGCCGGTTGTGGCTTCTGAAGCGGCGTCGTCGGACGTGCCAGTTGTGGCTTCTGAAGCGGCGTCGTCGGACGTGCCAGTTGTGGCTTCTGAAGCGGCGTCGTCGGACGTGCCAGTTGTGGCTTCTGAAGCGGCGTCGTCGGACGTGCCAGTTGTGGCTTCTGAAGCGGCGTCGTCGGACGTGCCAGTTGTGGCTTCTGAAGCGGCGTCGTCGGACGTGCCAGTTGTGGCTTCTGAAGCGGCGTCGTCGGACGTGCCAGTTGTGGCTTCTGAAGCGGCGTCGTCGGACGTGCCAGTTGTGGCTTCTGAAGCGGCGTCGTCGGACGTGCCAGTTGTGGCTTCTGAAGCGGCGTCGTCGGACGTGCCAGTTGTGGCTTCTGAAGCGGCGTCGTCGGACGTGCCAGTTGTGGCTTCTGAAGCGGCGTCGTCGGACGTGCCAGTTGTGGCTTCTGAAGCGGCGTCGTCGGACGTGCCAGTTGTGGCTTCTGAAGCGGCGTCGTCGGACGTGCCAGTTGTGGCTTCTGAAGCGGCGTCGTCGGACGTGCCAGTTGTGGCTTCTGAAGCGGCGTCGTCGGACGTGCCAGTTGTGGCTTCTGAAGCGGCGTCGTCGGACGTGCCAGTTGTGGCTTCTGAAGCGGCGTCGTCGGACGTGCCAGTTGTGGCTTCTGAAGCGGCGTCGTCGGACGTGCCAGTTGTGGCTTCTGAAGCGGCGTCGTCGGACGTGCCAGTTGTGGCTTCTGAAGCGGCGTCGTCGGACGTGCCAGTTGTGGCTTCTGAAGCGGCGTCGTCGGACGTGCCAGTTGTGGCTTCTGAAGCGGCGTCGTCGGACGTGCCAGTTGTGGCTTCTGAAGCGGCGTCGTCGGACGTGCCAGTTGTGGCTTCTGAAGCGGCGTCGTCGGACGTGCCAGTTGTGGCTTCTGAAGCGGCGTCGTCGGACGTGCCAGTTGTGGCTTCTGAAGCGGCGTCATCGGACGTGCCAGTTGTGGCTTCTGAAGCGGCGTCGTCGGACGTGCCAGTTGTGGCTTCTGAAGCGGCGTCGTCGGACGTGCCAGTTGTGGCTTCTGAAGCGGCGTCGTCGGACGTGCCAGTTGTGGCTTCTGAAGCGGCGTCGTCGGACGTGCCAGTTGTGGCTTCTGAAGCGGTTGTGGCAGTAGGAGAGTTTCCATAGTCATCAGACCAGCGTCTCATCTTCTCAGCAGAGGCCAGGTCATCGTTTGCCAGAGAGCTACCATAGTTTGGAGAGTCTTGGGATGCTACTTCATTTGTCTCCAAATACTCTAGAGAAAAAGAGAAGAGGAACAGTTGGGTGTTCTACACGGTCTAGGCCAAATTGCCATTTGAATGTTCAGCAACATTGCACCCCACTGAACCCGACGTAGTTCTAAACGAATGTTGCAGGCCTAACATTTTCTGGCTTCTTTAGCATCAGACACTATGGATCGGAGCATGTGCAATGGAGACGTCATTTGATGACAGCTCTGAAAAACGTAGGTTCAGGTACACAAGCAAATTTTCAAAATCAACAGCAAAGGGTTTGATAACTTCTGGTTTAAAAAAAGATTCTAAACATTTGTTATTTAGACTGGGTTACTCTACGGTGTTGAATTAGTTTAAAACACAGCAGCAAAGAACATTGCTAGAAGGGATGGGATAACATAGGGGAAGAAACGCTTACCTCCAAGTCTCCTCTGCAGAGAGACTTGATCTTGTTTCTGGGACTTGCCAACAGGGGAACAAGAAACTGAGGAGAAAGAGTTGACAGAAGTTGAGTTGACACAAAATAGCTACATATATTTAATAGCAGTGAACAAAAAAGAGGACCAACGTGGAAGAAACAGACAGTCAGATTTGAATCTCCAACTTACAAAGTTCAACATGTTTCCCAAACAAAACCCTTCAATCCAAATAAAACATTAGTGAACCAACCTTTGAAGACCCCCACAGTCAGCACAAAGAGCAGAAATTCTCTCACACCTCCCATGATTATGAGAATAGTCTTTATTATCAACAAGTAATGTCATCCCGTGGCCTGTATGAGGCTTATATAGGCCACTAATGACCGTTTACCAGACAAACATGACTTAACGATCAATTAACATGCTTGATTGAGTTGAAACATTCAGATAGAAATAGACCATGTAGAACAGATGTTTCTTTGGAGGGCAGGCAATCTTTTCTACTCTATATATTGCATTTATATCTGCTATGTTTTACCCTTCTGGTCTCAGATCAGCAGTAGAAAGAAGTAGGCCTAATTATTTTAGGTATAATCTTCAAAGATTTTCGGGGGAAATAAACACTGTACCCAAATCCACTTTTTATTATGATCCTGGGAAATGGGTAGGCCTCCACCATATGGTCCTTCACAGTTTTACACCTGTGTTATATTCCTTTATTTACATAGATCACATACATAAATATATATGTTAGCTGTTAGTAGCTTTGGGATCAAATTTTCATATTGTATTGTTACTAACCATATATCATATTTTCCTCATTTGCTCTGTAGGAGACTTGGCTGGTGGAGATTCGTCATATGAAGGACATTCAAGTGGATGTGACCCCTAACCTGCAGGACAGGCTCAGCGGGGTGACAGACATCCTGTAACGGATCTCCAAACTAGTGTCTGAGGACCTGCAGAAGGCTGTGTCTACAGCTGTGGAGCAGGACAAGCAAGGTAACCTAACCTCACCTAACCTCACTGTATGAAGGATTTTATTTTTATGTATAGTCATCTCCAATCTGTTAAAATATATGTCTCTGTATTTCTCGCCCAATCTCTCTACTCTTCCCCATCCCCTTCACTAGGTTCTCCCCAGGATAAGCACACCATCCTGGCTGTGGTCCCCAGTCCTGCTGCTCCATGACACCTAGCCAGAAAGCAGGGCCTCAGTGAATGTATGTGGTTGTTCCTTACTTTAACATAAAACTCTCATAGATATTAACACAGTAACTGTAAATAATAACAACTATTCTGGGCTATATAATTAGTAACCTGAATGATCTATCACCTATCCGTTGTTTTAGAGCTAATTTAGACTAATAAGCTGTACACCTAAATGTCTTCTCCCCTGCTCCCTTCCCCCTCCTCCTCCTCCTCAGACCGCTGTACCCTGACCTTTGACCCTCGCACGGTCAACGGTCACCTGCTCCTCTCCAGGGAGAACCTACGGGTGCCTCTTCCCACCATAATCTTTGACCCCTACATATCTCCCCCAGGAAGGAAAAGGGGAAACAGTGTATGGTGGGAATGAACGATCATCCCTGGAGCCTCCAGCTGGATGAGTGCCAGTTGAGCGCCTGGCACAATGGGTGCCGGGAAACGATGGCTGGCCACTCCCACCACTCCCACGCGGCTGCATGCCTTCCACTGTACCTTCACTCAGGAGCTGTTCCCTGCCTGTTGGATAGGGGCGTCAGCATCACCCTCTGCTTGCCACGATGACAACACGAAAGGGAATGACCGTGACCTAACAATGTCATATTGGATTAGTCTCCATAACCATAGACTTCGATAGACATCGCATCATTGTATCTGTCCCATTATGGTGTCTGCAAGAGCACAGGCAGCGCCATTGAGGCCATCTCCATTTTGAAGTAGTCCATTGTCATTTTCTTCTTCTACTGCTTCTATGAGTTGGCAAACAAACTGAAAGGGTGCACACTGCCACCTAGAGTGTGTTTGAACAGGTATAAAGCCAAGGTTGGCGATTTACTGCCACCTGCAGTTATGGCATTTTTTTACATTTACATTTACATTTTTACATTTTAGTCATTTAGCAGACGCTCTTATCCAGAGCGACTTACAGGAGCAATTAGGGTTAAGTGCCTTGCTCAAGGGCACATTTACGTCATTTAGCAGACGCTCTTATCCAGAGCGACTACAAATTGGTGCATTCACCCTATAGCCAGTGGGATAACCACTTTACAATTATACAATTTGTTTTTTTTTTTGTTTTTTTTTTTTGGGGGGGGGTGGGGGGGTAGAAGGATTACTTTATCCTATCCCAGGTGTTCCTTAAAGAGGTGGGGTTTCAAATGTCTCCGGAAGGTGGTGAGTGACTCCGCTGTCCTGGCGTCGTGAGGAAGCTTGTTCCACCATTGGGGTGCCAGAGCAGCGAACAGCTTTGACTGGGCTGAGCGGGAACTATGCTTCCGCAGAGGAAGGGGAGCCAGCAGGCCAGAGGTGGATGAACGCAATGCCCTCGCCTGGGTGTAGGGACTGATCAGAGCCTGAAGGTACGGAGGTGCCGTTCCCCTCACTGCTCCATAGGCAAGCACCATGGTCTTGTAACGGATGCGAGCTTCAACTGGAAGCCAGTGGAGTGTGCAGAGGAGGGGGGTGACGTGAGAGAACTTGGGAAGGTTGAACACCAGACGGGCTGCGGCATTCTGGATGAGTTGTAGGGGTTTAATGGCACAGGCAGGGAGCCCAGCCAACAGCGAGTTGCAGTAATCCAGACGGGAGATGACAAGTGCCTGGATTAGGACCTGTGCCGCTTCCTGTGTAAGGCAGGGTCGTACTCTCCGAATGTTGTAGAGCATGAACCTGCAGGATCGGGTCACCGCCTTGATGTTAGCGGAGAACGACAGGGTGTTGTCCAGGGTCACGCCAAGGCTCTTCGCACTCTGGGAGGAGGACACAACGGAGTTGTCAACCGTGATGGCGAGATCATGGAACGGGCAGTCCTTCCCCGGGAGGAAGAGCAGCTCCGTCTTGCCAGGGTTCAGCTTGAGGTGGTGATCCGTCATCCATACTGATATGTCGGCCAGACATGCAGAGATGCGATTCGCCACCTGGTTATCAGAAGGGGGAAAGGAGAAGATTAGTTGTGTATCGTCAGCGTAGCAATGATAGGAGAGGCCATGTGAGGCTATGACAGAGCCAAGTGACTTGGTGTATAGGGAGAAAAGGAGAGGGCCTAGAACTGAGCCCTGGGGGACACCAGTGGTGAGAGCACGTGGTGCGGAGACAGCTTCTCGCCACACCACTTGGTAGGAGCGACCGGTCAGGTAGGACGCAATCCAGGAGTGAGCGCGCCGGAGATGCCCAGCTCGGAGAGGGTGGAGAGGAGGATCTGATGGTTCACTGTATCAAAGGCAGCAGACAGGTCTAGAAGGACAAGAGCAGAGGAGAGAGAGTTAGCTTTAGCAGTGCGGAGAGCCTCCGTGACACAGAGAAGAGCAGTCTCAGTTGAATGACCAGTCCTGAAACCTGACTGGTTTGGATCAAGAAGGTCATTCTGAGAGAGATAGCAAGAGAGTTGGCTAAAGACGGCACGCTCAATAGTTTTGGAAAGAAAAGAAAGAAGGGATACTGGTCTGTAGTTGTTGACATCAGTGGGATCGAGTGTTGGTTTTTGAGAAGGGGTGCAACTCTCGCTCTCTTATTGACGGAAGGGACATGGCCAGCGGTCAAGGATGAGTTGATCAGCGAGGTGAGGTAGGGGAGAAGGTCACCGGAGATGGTCTGGAGAAGAGAGGAGGGGATGGGGTCAAGCGGGCAGGTTGTTGGGCGGCCTGCAGTCACTAGTCGCAAGATTTTATCTGGAGAGAGAGGGGAGAAAGAAGTCAAAGCATAGGGTAGGGCAGTGTGAGCAGGACCAGCAGTGTCATTAGACTTAACAAACGAGGATCGGATGTCGTCAACCTTCTTTTCAAAGTGGTTGACAAAGTCATCCACAGAGAGGGAGGAGGGGGGGGGGGGGGGGGGGATTCAGCAGTGAGGAGAATGTGGCAAAGAGCTTCCTAGGATTAGAGGCAGATGCTTGGAATTTAGAGTGGTAGAAAGTGGCCTTAGCAGCAGAAACAGATGAAGAAAATGTAGAGAGGAGGGAGTGAAAAGATGCCAGGTCGGCAGGGAGTTTAGTTTTCTTCCATTTCCGCTCAGCTGCCCGGAGCTCTGTTCTGTGAGCTCGCAATGAGTCATCAAGCCACAGAGCTGGAGGGGAGGACCTAGCCGGCCGGGAGGATAGGGGACACAGGGAGTCAAAGGATGCAGAAAGGGAGGAGAGGAGGGTTGAGGAGGCAGAATCAGGAGATTGGAGGGAGAACGATTGAGCAGAGGGAAGAGATGATAGGATGGAAGAGGAGAGAGTAGTGGGAGAGAGAGAGCGAAGGTTGCGGCGGCGCGTTACCATCTGTGTAGGGGCAGAGTGAGTAGTGTTGGAGGAGAGCGAGAGAGAAAAGGATACAAAGTAGTGGTCGGAGACATGGAGGGGAGTTGCAGTGAGATTAGTAGAAGAGCAACATCTAGTAAAGATGAAGTCAAGCGTATTGCCTGCCTTGTGAGTGGGGGGGGGATGGTGAGAGGGTGAGGTCAAAAGAGGAGAGGAGTGGAAAGAAGGAGGCAGAGAGAAATGAGTCAAATGTAGACGTGGGGAGGTTGAAATCCCCCAAAACTGTGAAGGGTGAGCCATCCTCAGGAAAGGAACTTATCAAGGCGTCAAGCTCATTGATGAACTCTCCAAGGGAACCTGGAGGGCGATAGATGACAAGGATATTAAGCTTAAATGGGCTAGTGACTGTGACAGCGTGGAATTCAAATGAGGAGATAGACAGATGGGTTAGGGGAAAAATTGAGAATGACCACTTGGGAGAGATGAGGATTCCTGTGCCACCACCCCTCTGACCAGATGCTCTCGGGGTATGCGAGAACACATGGTCAGACGAGGAGAGAGCAGTAGGAGTAGCAGTGTTTTCAGTGGTAATCCATGTTTCCGTCAGCGCCAGGAAGTCGAGGGACTGGAGGGTAGCATAGGCTGGGATGAAGTCAGCCTTGTTGGCGGCAGAACGGCAGTTCCAGAGGCTGCCTGAGACCTGGAACTCCAGGTGTGTGGTGCGTGCAGGGACCACCAGGTTAGAGAGGCAGCAGCCACGCGGTGTGAGGCGTTTGTGTAGCCTGTGCGGAGAGGAGAGAACAGGGATAGGCAGAGGCATAGTTGACAGGCTGCAGCAGATGGCTACAATAATGCAGAGGAGATCGGAATGAAATGAACTAAACATCAGGGAAAGGAGAGAGCAGGCCTCCCTCACCAAAAAAAAAAATATATATATAACTCTCCCAACTTCCACCTCAGAAACTATAATTGTTTCACTGAACCACCCGAGTAAAACTCTCCCAACTTCCACTTTAGAAATTAGAATTGTTGTAAACTACAGCAGACTGTTATCAGTAGCTGTAATTAAGTACAGCAGCTACCAACCACCTAACGTTAATGCCTCGGATGAGGTTAGAAAAACAGCTGAATGGTAGCAGCTAGCTGGCTCAATCACAGGTACTCTTAAGCATGAAATAACATTGGAAACAATTAACCACAGTTGCAAAAAGTTACCAGTATAATTCATTGGCTGATCCCCCGTGGTGACCTGGATGGAATTCTGTGATCATTCCTTAACCTATAGGAAGTCCCACCCCATCCCCCCTTTTGCCCTCAGAAAAGCCTACATTTGTCGGGGCATGGACTCTACAGGGATACTGGCCCATGTTAACTCCAATGCTTTCCACAGTTGTGTCAAGTTGGCTGGGTGTCCTTTGGGTGGTGGACAATTCTTGATACACACGGGAAACCCCAGCAGTGTTACAGTTCTTGACACAAACCAGTGTGCCTGCCACCTAATAACATACCCCGTTCATAGGCACTTAAATGTTTTGTCTTGCCCATTCACTCTCTGAATGGCACACATACACATACACAATCCATGTCTCAATTGTCTCAAGGCTTAACACTCCTTCTTTAACCTGTCTCCTCCCCTTCATCTACACTGATTGAAGTGGATTTAACAAGTGACATCAATAAGGGATCATAGCTTTCACCTGGATTCACCTGGTCAGTCTATGTCATGGAAAGAGTTCTTCATGTTTTGTATACTCAGTGTATATAAAGATGATATCTCTATCATTCTCTATGGGCTAGGTAGAGCAAGAACCATATTGTCTATACTTGTGTCACTAACCTTGGTCTAGGGGAGTAATTACATATATAGAGGGAAGCGAGCTAGTTATTTCGATTGAATCCCAGCCCCTGTTCCAGTTGGATACTAGGACACTGATGCCTGGATGGGTGAAAGCAATATGGCCTTCCATTATGCTCCGTGGAGTTGCCTCCATATTCCCTTCAACTATCCAGACTTCTAAGATCAGTTAGTTTGGGAAAGTACTAGGATGTATGTAGGAAAGTAAGTCATTTAGGCGTATTACAGAACTATCCTGTGTATGTGAGACATTTCCTTCTCCGACTGTAGTCTGCAACATCCATTTTTCCCATAGTGAGATAATTTAGCCAAGTCAGCATTTTAGAAACAAAATCCTTAACCTGGTGAGACCCCAGGTTGCGAAATTGCAACAGGCCCTCAAACTCATGTCAAACACTACATAGTTTATCTCCTTAGACCCGTATGTACACTGAACAAAAATTTAAACGCAACATGTAAAGTGTTGGTCAAGGATTATTTATTTTTTTATTCCTTGATGTGATGTGGTGGGTGAGTGAGTGTGTTCTAGAATGTTCAGAAGAGTGACATTCAGGACATGACATAATAGGCCAACTGCTCTATACACACACACACACACACACACACACACACACACACACACACACACAGGCAGTAGCAGTAGTAGCATATAGCCAAGATAATCTTTCCATGTACACTGAACAAAAACATATTGTAAATGCAACATGCAAACATTTAAAAGATTTTACTGAGTTACAGTTCATATAAGGAAATCAGTCAATTTAAATACATAAATTAGGCCCTAATCTAATCTGTGGCGTTGTGTTGTGTGACAAAACTGCACATTTTAGAGTGGTATTTTATTGTCCCCAGCACAAGGTGCACCTCTGTATTGATCATGCTGTTTAATCAGCTTCTTGATATGCCACACCTGTCTGTCACGGTTTCGGCTGAGGCTGCTCCTCCTCCTTGTTCGGGCAGGCTTCGGCGGTCGTCGTCCCCGGAGTACTAGCTGCCACCGTTCGATGTTTCATGTTTGTTTGGTTTTGTCTGTTTGTACACCTGTTCCTTGTTAGTGTTTGATTTTGTTTCCTATTTAGTTATCGTGTGTTGGGTCAGGTGTTATGTGTGATTGTTTTTTGTCAAGCTGTTGCTCTCTGGATTTACTCTCGTGTTTTGTTGTGTTTCGAGAGTCCGCACTGTGTGCGCTATCGTTGTTTTACGCACTGTGTTTATTTGTGCGTAATTTGTATTTTGCCTCCCGGTTGGGTTGGCTGTTCGCCTGTTTGGTGCTGCTTTCGTTGACTAAAGTCTGTTCACGAACGCCCGTGTTTCCTGCGCTTGATTTCCACACCGCATCTACACTCAGCTACTGACAGAATCACACATCTACCCATGGAATCAGCAGGAGCAACCGCGCCAACGGACATCATGGAGGACCGATTTCGTGGGCAGGAGGACAGGATCAACCAGATCGGTCACGCCCTGGATCGGGTGATGAACACTCTCCACCGATGGGAAAGCAGCGGGGTACCCATGCCCCCACCTACCGGACCATCCCCATCGGTCAGTCCTCCTGTCCCCCTTCCGGAACCCAGCGGGATTCGGCTCTCGCTCCCGAGGGCGTACGACGGCTCCGCTGCCGGGTGTCAAGGGTTCCTGCTGCAAGTGGAGCTCTACCTCGCCACCGTACACCCGGCGCCCTCGGGACACGAGAGCGTCTCCGCCCTCATCTCCTGTCTCACCGGCAAGGCGTTGGAGTGGGCCAACGCCGAATGGAGGAGAATAGACGCCGCTACTATTACCTATGCGGAGTTCTCCCGCCGCTTCCGTGCCGTGTTTGACCATCCACCAGAAGGGAAGGCGGCGGGGGAGCGTCTGTTCTACCTCCGACAGGGGATGAGGAGCGCACAGAATTTTGCTTTGGAGTTCCGGACTCTAGCGGCAGATGCAGGGTGGAATGAGCGGGCCCTCATAGACCCCTTCCGCTGCAGCCTCCGGGAGGACGTCCAGAGAGAGTTGGCGTGCAGGGATACCACGTTGTCGTTTGACCAACTGGTCGACATGGCCATTCGGCTGGACACCCTGGTCGCCACCCGTGGACGTCCCGGGTGGGGGTTGCCCATTCCACCTTCCGGCACCTCCGAGCCGAGCCCTATGGAGCTCGGAGGTGCTGGCGCTAGAGAACGGAGGAGTAGGAACCCGAGGGGGGCCGTTCCCTGCACCAACTGTGGCCGTGGAGGGCACACCGCGGCTAGGTGTTGGGGAAGGTTCCCCGGTGGAGGTGAAGGCAGGCCACGCATTGGGGAGTCCTCCCAGGTGAGTAGGCGCCCTACTTACCCAGAGCTTTCTGTCGTTCACATAACCTTGCCTGTTTGTTTCCCACAGGTTGCACCTCGTTCCCAGCATAAGGCGCTAGTAGATTCAGGCGCAGCTGGGAATTTTGTAGATCGCCAGTTCTGTGTAGAGTTAGGGATTCCTCTCCTTCCCATTGATATGCCTTTCCCTGTACATGCCCTAGATAGCCGTCCGTTAGGATCTGGGTTAATTAGGGAGGTCACAGCGCCCCTTAGGATGAAGACGCAGGGGGGTCATGAGGAGACGATTCAGCTCTATCTGATTGACTCTCCTGCGTATCCGGTGGTGCTGGGACTTCCCTGGTTGATTACCCATGATCCTACTATTTCGTGGCGAGAGAAAGCTCTTAAAGGGTGGTCTGTTCAGTGTGAGGGGCTATGTCTGGGTGTTTCCATAGGGGCGACCTCGGTGGAGAGTCCAAATCAAATGCCCGCACTGCATATTCCCCCCGAGTATGAGGATTTGACATTGGTGTTTAGTAAGACAAGGGCGGCGCAGCTGCCGCCTCATAGACGGGGGGATTGTGCGATAGATCTCCAGTTAGGAGCAGCACTCCCGCGGAGCCATGTGTATCCCTTGTCTCAAGAGGAGAGGAAGGCGATGGAAACTTACATCGCCGAGTCTCTGAGACAGGGATACATACGGGCCTCCACTTCACCCGCTTCCTCGAGCTTCTTTTTTGTGAAGAAAAAAGATGGAGGTTTGCACCCGTGTATTGATTACCGCGGTCTCAATCAGATTACGGTGAAGTACAGTTATCCACTTCCTCTGATTGCGACTATGACGGAGTCATTACACGGTGCTCAGTTCTTCACAAAATTGGATCTCAGGAGCGCATATAACTTGGTGCGCATTAGAGAGGGCGATGAATGGAAGACAGCATTTAGCACGACCTCCGGTCATTACGAGTATCTCGTCATGCCATATGGGTTAATGAATGCTCCCTCAGTCTTCCAATCCTTTGTAGATGAGATTTTCCGGGACATGCAGGGGCAGGGAGTAGTCGTGTACATAGACGATATTCTGGTGTACAGTTCTACCCGAGCTGAGCATGTAGCCCTGGTGCGCCGAGTGTTGAGGAGACTGTTGGAGCATGACCTATATGTCAAGGCAGAGAAATGTCTGTTCTTTCAGAAGTCGGTCTCCTTTTTGGGTTATCAGTTGTCTGCGTCAGGGGTGAAGATGGAGGTTGACCGGGTGTCAGCTGTGCGTAATTGGCAAACCCCAACCACTGTGAAAGAGGTGCAACAGTTCTTGGGTTTTGCGAATTATTACCGGAGGTTTATCCGGGGTTTTGGACAGGTGGCAGCTCCCATAACGTCTCTGTTGAAGGGGGGTCCGGTGCGCTTGCGGTGGTCAGCTGAGGCGGACAGGGCTTTTGGGAGACTGAAGGACCTGTTTACCTCGGCGCCGGTGTTGGCGCATCCGGATCCCGCGTTACCATTCCAGGTAGAGGTAGACGCGTCCGAGGCCGGTATTGGGGCCGTCCTCTCACAACGGTCTGGCACACCACTTAAGCTCCGCCCCTGTGCTTTTTATTCTAAGAAGCTCAGTCCGGAGGAGCGGAATTATGACGTAGGGGACAGGGAGCTGTTAGCCGTGGTACACCCTTTCCTCATTTTGACGGACCACCGTAACCTGGAGTACATCCGGGCAGCTAGGAGACTGAATCCTCGCCAGGCCCGCTGGACTATGTTTCTAGCCCGGTTTGTGTTTAAAATCACTTACATCCCTGGGTCCCAGAACGGGAAGGCAGATGCCCTGTCTCGGCGGTATGACACGGAGGAGAGGTCCGTTGAGCCCACTACCATACTACCAAAGTCTTGTTTGGTGGCACCGGTGGTATGGGAGGTCGATGCAGAGATCGAGCGGGCGTTACGCACCGACCCAAGTCCTCCACAGTGTCCAGTGGGTCGGACGTACGTTCCGCTCGAGGTACGCGATCGCCTCATTTATTATCTTAAAGGTCCCCCTCCTCTGGACATCCAGGTATCGGCCGGACAGTTCACTGCCTTAGCACTAAGTACTGGTGGCCAACGTTAGCCAGGGATGTGAGGGTTTATGTCTCCTCCTGTTCGGTGTGTGCACAGTGTAAGGCGCCCAGACATTTGCCCAGGGGTAAGCTACAACCCCTGCCCGTTCCACAACGACCCTGGTCCCACCTCTCGGTGGACTTTGTTACAGACCTTCCCCCCTCACAGGGGAATACTACCATCCTGGTCGTTGTGGATCGGTTCTCGAAGGCCTGTCGTCTCCTTCCCATGCCGGGTCTCCCTACTGCCCTACAGACCGCTGAGGCTCTGTTTACCCATGTCTTCCGGCATTACGGGGTACCCGAGGATATAGTGTCTGATCGAGGCCCCCAGTTCACCTCCAGAGTGTGGAGAGCCTTTATGGAACGGTTGGGGGTTTCGGTGAGCCTTACCTCGGGTTACCACCCGGAGAGTAATGGGCAGGTTGAACGTGTCAACCAGGATGTGGGTAGGTTTCTGAGGTCTTATTGCCAGGGCCGGCCGGAGGAGTGGGCGAGATACGTTCCGTGGGCCGAGATGGCGCAGAACTCTCTCCGCCACTCCTCCACCCAACTAACCCCTTTCCAGTGTGTGTTAGGGTACCAGCCGGTTCTGGCACCTTGGCACGAGAGCCAGATCGAGGCCCCTGCGGTGGATGAGTGGGTGCGGCGCTCGGAGGAGACATGGAACGCTGCCCATGTCCATCTGCAGCGGGCCATCCGTCGGCATAAGACGAGCGCCGATCTCCACCGCAGTGAGGGGCCTGTATACGCACCTGGAGATCGAGTCTGGCTCTCGACCAGAAACCTGCCCCTCCGCCTGCCCTGCCGGAAGCTGGGTCGGCGGTTTGTGGGGCCATTCAAAGTCCTGAGGAGGTTGAACGAGGTGTGTTACAGGTTAGAACTGCCTATTGATTACAGGAATATTAACCCCTCGTTCCATGTGTCTCTCCTCAGGCCGGTGGTAGCTGGTCCACTCCAGGACTATGAGATAGAGGAGATTCCTCCGCCCCCGTTGGACATCGAGGGGGCTCCGGCGTACACTGTGAGGTCCATCCTTGATTCGAGACGCCGGATGGGGGGTCTCCAATATCTCGTGGAGTGGGAGGGGTACGGCCCGGAGGAGCGGTGCTGGGTGCCGAGGAGGGACATATTAGACCTGTCCCTGCTGACCGAGTTCCATCGGGGTCATCCTACGCGCCCTGCTCCGCGTCGTCCTGGTCGTCCCCGAGGCCGGGATCGGCGCACGGCCGGAGCCGCGCGTCAAGGGGGGGGGTACTGTCACGGTTTCGGCCGAGGCTGCTCCTCCTCCTTGTTCGGGCAGGCTTCGGCGGACGTCGTACCCGGAGTACTAGCTGCCACCGTTCGATGTTTCATGTTTGTTTGGTTTTGTCTGTTTGTACACCTGTCCCTTGTTAGTGTTTGATTTTGTTTCCTATTTAGTTATCGTGTGTTGGGTCAGGTGTTATGTGTGATTGTTCTTTGTCAAGCTGTTGCTCTCTGGATTTACTCTCGTGTTTTGTTGTGTTTCGAGAGTCCGCACTGTGTGCGCTATCGTTGTTTTACGCACTGTGTTTATTTGTGCGTAATTTGTATTTTGCCTCCCGGTTGGGTTGGCTGTTCGCCTGTTTGGTGCTGCTTTCGTTGACTAAAGTCTGTTCACGAACGCCCGTGTTTCCTGCGCTTGATTTCCACACCGCATCTACACTCAGCTACTGACACTGTCAGGTGGATGTATTATCTTGGCAAAGGAGAAATGCTCACTAACAGGGATGTGAACACATTTGTGCACTAATTTTAAGATAAATAATATTTTTGTGCGTATGGAACATTTCTGGGATCTTTTGTTTCAGCTCATGAAAAATGGGACCAACACTTTACGTGTTGCGTTCATATTTTTGTTCAGTATAGTTAGTTGGACTAGGATCAGGGATTCGCTCCTATACTACCTAGACATTATGGTCCCTATCAACACAAAGTTCAAGTTTCATATTACACCATATTCCCTATATACAAGGGTGACATTTCAGATTTGTACCATAAGTCAAACTTCACCAACTCTTATGTATTTAAAAACTGTTTTTTAAGGTTAATTCAGGCTAGTCTCTTTGCAATAACATTTATTTTTCAACAGAGACCTGGTCATATGATCGACTGCTACCCTCTCATATTTAAGTTGTCACATTAAAAACCTGTACAGACAAATAATAAATAAACAAATAATAGTGTCCAGTACAGGCCGTGAGAAGGAGGGGTGGGAGCTGAGATACAGGCGCTCTTCTTGTCTTCAGCAGGGGAGTAGGGTGGAGGTTTGTCCTGGAGAAGATGTTTTCATACATTCCCCTAATTTATTTGGACGGTGAAGCTAAGACTTTTAATTTGTCTCTATACTCCAGCATTTTGGATCTGAGATCAAGTGTTTCATGTGAGGCGACAGTACAGAATGTCACCTTTTATTTGAGGGTATTTTCATTCATATCTATTTTAGAAATGAAAGCATTTTATGTATCTAGTCCCCCCATTTGAATGTATCATAATTAATTGGACAAACATCAAGCTTGTGACCAATATTCCCTCTAATCTATTTTAGCACTGAGCAAATTTCAGGTCGGCTGAGCGCAAACTTGAACGTTTTGAAAATTCTGTGCAACTTCCAACGAGTGTTAACTGTGAACACTGAGGCTGTGCCCGCTTTAACTTACTGTTTTAACAGTGGCCAAGTAGGCTACTATGGCTATTTGATCATAATGTAGGCCTACTGTCAAAAACAATGGAGAAAATGCATCTCATAACATTTAACATGGAAATAGCTGTTCAATCATTCAGCCTACAGAAGCAGCCAATGTGTGGTGTTCAATGTAGGCCTACATTCCATGAGACTTTTGAAAAAAACATGCAGGGCTTGACATTAACCTCTATGAGATCGGTGTCCCGTATACGGGACGGTTGAATTAACGTGCGCTAATGTGATTAGCATGACTGTTGTAAGTATCAGCAAACTTTCCAGGACATAGACATCTATCATATGGGCAGAAAACTTAAATTCCTGTTAATCTAACTGCACTGTCCAATTTACAGTAGCTATTACAGTGAAAGAATACCATGTTATTGTTTGAGGAGAGTGCACAACAAATGTATCACGGCAACTGGTTTGATCAATTCACCTCTGAAGGTAAATAATGTACTTACATTCAGTAATCTTGCTCTGTTTTGTCATCCTAAGGGTCTCAGAGATAAAATGTAGCATAGTTTTGTTTGATAAAATCAATTTTTATATTCAAATGTAGGAACTGGGTTCTACAGTTTGAACCCCTGCTGTCTCTGGCTCCACACCCACCCCGCCATCTAGATGTGTGAAAGTTAATGTATAAGCTAGTTGTCACGATTGTCATACACAGAGGACCAAGGCGCAGCGTGCAATGCGAACATACTTTTAATTTGAATGATCACACGAACAAAACAACAAACGATACAAAACGTGAAGTCCTTGGTTACATTACAAACCATACGGAACAAGATCCCACAACACACTGTGGAAAACAGGCTGCCTAAGTATGGTTCCCAATCAGAGACAACAAGCAACAGCTGATACAAGTTGCCTCTGATTGAGAACCACACCGGCCAACATAGAAACAAAAGAACTAGATAATAACCCTTGCACACAAAACACATAGAAACCACACACCCTGGCTCAACATAACAGAGTCCCAGAGCCAGGGCGTGACAGTACCCCCCCCCCAAAGGCGCGGACTGCGACCGCGCCAAACATAAACCGAACAGGGGAGGGCCGGGTGGGCATTCCTCCTCGGAGGCGGTTCCGGCTCCGGGCTTGACCCCCACCCTCCAACCAACCCCCCAAAGCGCCCCTGGTCCGGTCTGGCCCTGCTGGCCGGAGCTGGACTGAACACTGGTGGAGCGGATTGCTCTAGCTCCGGAGTGGAGCAGCTGACCGGTGCCGGACCAGGCACCGGTGGAACAGGCACGGGCTGTGCCGGACTGACGACGCGCACCACAGGCTTGGTGCGGGGAGCAGGGACGGGCCGGACCGGGCTGACGACGCGCACCAATGGCTTGGTGCGGGGAGCAGAGACGGGCCGAACCGGGCTGACGAAGCGCACCACTGGCTTGGTGCGGGGAGCAGGAACAGGCCGGACCGGGCTGACGACGCGCACCATTGGCTTGGTGCGGGGAGCAGGGACGGGCCGAACCGGGCTGACGAAGCGCACCACTGGCTTGGTGCGGGGAGCAGGAACAGGCCGGACCGGGCTGACGACGCGCACCATTGGCTTGGTGCGGGGAGCAGGGACGGGCCGAACCGGGCTGACGAAGCGCACCACTCGCTTGGTGTGGGGAGCAGGAACAGGCTGGACCGGGCTGACGACGCGCACCACAGGCTTGGTGCGGGGAGCAGGGACGGGCCGAACCGGGCTGACGAAGCGCACCACTGGCTTGGTGCGGGGAGCAGGAACAGGCCGGACCGGGCTGACGACGCGCACCACAGGCTTGGTGCGAGGGGCAGGAACATGCCGGACCGGGCTGGCGACGCGCACCACAGGCTCGGTGCGAGGGACAGGAACAAGCCGGACTGTACTGGGGACACACACCACTGGCCCTACGCGGGGATCAGGAACGGGCCGGACCGGACTGGCAAAACAAACCAGAAATAGAATAGTGGAGGACGGAAGCTAGCTGTCCTCCGGCTACACCATGGTGCTACCCTACATAGTGCTGTTGAGGCTACTGTAGACCTTTGCAAAATACTGTGTTTTAATCAGTTATTTGGTGATGTGATTATATTGAGTATAGATTTATCTAAAAAGGATCACTTTTTTAATGTTTTACCATTTACATTTTCATGAAATTCACTGAGGAGGATGGCCCTCCCCTTCTTCCTCTGAAGAGCCTCCACTGGTATTGACTGCAGCTGAAATACTTCCTGAGGAGACTATAGATGGCATCTGGGTTAGCTAGAATGTCACTATTCCTGATTCCGATTGAGACTACATCTTCTGCTCTTCCCTTGAGATGGATGAGAATCTCTCAGGCCTGTTCCTCTATTTTCATGTGTCCCTTTTTAATAAAGTTTATCATGGCCTCTTCCCATTCATCAAATGTAATTGTGTCTTATCTCTCCCCTCTAAAGGAAGGTGGTTCTTTGACTTTTCTTTGGGCAACTACTTGCCCAAAGAGAAGTCTAGAACTTGGCTAACTGGAGGGTCAGGTCTGTGTCTTGGTTCACTTTGGCTAGTGGCTGTAGCTCCTGTTGGGCTACTAGAACTGAAGTGCATGATAATGCTATCAGCTAGCTGCTGTCCTATCTGTTGGACTATGATACTCATCTGGCCTATTAGCACTGCATCGTCATTGGGGTTAGGAGTGGAGGTGCTAACAACCTGGGGCCTAGGTGAGTTGACTGCATGATGACAATGAGAAGCTGCATTGTCCCCACTGACTAAAGGAACTTCCCCTGCAATTTCACTACCATTGACATCACCACACACACTAGGACTACCAGTTGGGAAAGGAATAGATAACCCCAACACACCCCTTCCCCTACCAACATTGACAGGTGTTAGCAAATCTGAAAAACAAATACGGTTGAAACTCATTGTAGTAGCTCAAAATGAAAGTTGATAAAAAAAATATTTTGTAGCAAAATTTGAAAGTGTTTTTTACATTGGATAAAAGTAGAGACTCAGAGCTAGAAAATTGTGTATCATACACTACAGTTGAGGAAAAATTAGAAATTAATTCTGCGTTGAAAATTGGTAAACTTGTAACCTAACTTATGAGAAAATTGCCTTTGAATGTTTTGTACACCTTATGGAGACCTCTTCTTTGTCTACACCCATTCAGCATCGTTCAGCTTTAGCCCCACCCATCTCTTTAAGGTATGATCCAAGCGTCCTGTCCTAACAACAGCAGTCAAGCTAACTGGCTAGCTTGCTAGCTACTTCCAGACACAAATGAGAGAACAGCTCACTCTGACCATTTTACTCGCCCTAGCAGAGCTGGTTAGGATGTTTTTATGTTTTCCAGAGCGTTGGTGACTGCAACTGTGCTGCTGGCAACAATTTACGCTTTTTTGCAAACGTCTACTGACACCGGCCATATTCCATGGGTGTTGAGCGTTCGTAATTTCGTCAGTTATTATGCGCTCTGGCACACTCAGACGAGAGTTCTCTGAAATCGGAGTAGATAGCCAGAGCGAATTTAAAAGCTACATCTATCAACCTTGCCACCAGAGGTCTCTTCACAGTCCCCAAGTCCAGAACAGACTATGGGAGGCACACAGGACTACATAGAGCAATGACTACATGGAACTCTATTCCACATCAGGTAACTGATGCAAGCAGTAGAATCAAATTTAAAACATTTCTAAAAATACACCTTATGGAACAGTGGGATTGTGAAGCAACACAAACATAGGCACAGACACATGCATACACACACATGATAACATACGTTCTATACACACACGTACACATGGATTTTGTGTTGTAGATATGTGATAGTGGATTATGGGCCTGAGGGGGCACACTTTATGTTGTAAATTCTGTAATGAATGTATTGTAATGTTTTAAAAATTAATTTTGTTGGACCCCAGGAAGAGCTAATGGGTACAAATATCTACCTCAAATACCTTGTAACCCTGCACACTGATCTGGAACTGGTACTCCTTGTATATAGCTTTATTCTTGGGTATTTTATTCCTCGTCAAACATTAAAGGAACAGTTGTCTCCATGTCTCGTCCGTACCTGGTAGGAGTACTCGGGTGGGGGTCCCGCGGAGTTCATGTCAAGGCGTGCTGAAGGTGGGTGTGGTGTATGAATCATGCGCAGAACGCAGAGGCTCAGTCCAAAGGCTTTAGTGCAATATATATAAAAGACAGAAGCACAATAATCCCGAAGGCGAATACACGGCGCACACAGGCGACAAAACAAACGGCGCACAAACATGTGCAAAAATAACCTCTCCAAAACACTGGATGGAAAATGTAGCTCCAAACACGAAACAGAAGCGCAATCACACACAACGACAAGCACACACAACGAGAACTAAATAGGACACTAACGAGGACTAACAAGACACAGGTGTACAACATCCAGACAAAACCAAACGAACATGAAACATATATCGGTGGCAGCTAGTACTCCGGGGACGACGACCGCCGAAGCCTGCCCGAACCAGGAGGAGGAGCAGCCTCGGCCGAAACCGTGACAGTACCCCCCCCCCCCTTGACGCGCGGCTCCAGCCATGCGCCGACCCTGGCCTCGGGGACGACCAGGAGGACGCGGAGCAGGGCGCGCGGGATGGTCCCGGTGGAACTCCGACAGGAGAGATGGGTCTAGGATGTCCTTCCGCGGCACCCCTCCCACTCCACGAGATACTGGAGACCCCCCATCCGGCGTCTAGAGTCCAAGATGGACAGAACGGTGTACGCCGGAGCCCCCTCGATGTCCAGTGGGGGCGGAGGAGTCTCCCCTATCTCATTGTCCTGGAGTGGAGCAGCTACCACCGGCCTGAGAAGAGACACGAGGAACGAGGGGTTTTTAATATTCTTATACTCAACAGGTAGATGTAACCTATAACACACCTCGTTCAATTTTCTCAGGACTTTAAAGGGCCCCACAAACCGCCGACCCAGCTTCCGGCAGGGCAGGCGGAGGGGTAGGTTTCTGGTAGAGAGCCAGACTCGATCTCCGGGTGCGTACACCGGCCCCTCACTGCGGTGGAGATCGGCGCTCGCCTTGTGACGAAGGACGGCCCGCTGCAGGTGGACGTGGGCAGCGTTCCACGTCTCTTCCGAGCGCCTCATCCAATCATCCACCGCAGGGGCCTCGATCTGGCTCTGCTGCCAAGGTGCCAGAACCGGCTGGTAACCTAACACACATTGGAAGGGGGTCAGGTTAGTAGAGGAGTGGCGGAGAGAGTTCTGGGCCATCTCGGCCCAGGGAATGTACCGTGCCCACTCCTCCGGCCGGTCCTGGCAATACGACCTCAGAAACCTACCCACATCCTGGTTGACACGTTCTACCTGCCCGTTACTCTCCGGGTGGTACCCTGAGGTAAGGCTAACCGAGACCCCCAAACGCTCCATGAACGCTCTCCAAACACGAGAGGTAAACTGGGGGCTTCGATCAGACACTATATCCTCGGGTACCCCGTAATGCCGGAAGACGTGGGTAAATAGGGCCTCAGCGGTCTCTAGGGCAGTAGGAAGACCCGACATAGGGAGAAGACGACAGGCCTTAGAGAACCGGCCACAACGACCAGGATGGTGATATTCCCCTGAGAGAGGGGAAGGTCTGTCACAAAATCCACCGAGAGGTGGGACCATGGTCGTTGTGGAACGGGCAGGGGTTGTAACTTACCCCTGGGCAGATGTCGGGGCGCCTTACACTGGGCACACACCGAGCAGGAGGAGACATAAACCCTCACATCCCTAGCCAAAGTGGGCCACCAGTATTTAGGGCTAAGGGAATGCACCGTCCGGCCGATACCCGGATGTCCAGAGGAGGGTGACGTGTGAGCCCAGTAAATGAGTCGATCCTGAATCTCGAGCGGAACGTACTTCCGACCCTCAGGACACTGTGGAGGGCTGGGGTCGGTACGCAACGCTCGCTCGATTTCGGCAACGACCTCCCACACCACCGGTGCCACAAGGCAAGACTCCGGTAGTATGGGAGTGGGCTCAACGGACCTCTCCTCCGTGTCATACCGCCGGGACAGCGCATCCGCCTTACCATTCTGGGACCCAGGGATGTACGTGATTTTAAATACGAACCTGGTGAGAAACATACTCCATCGAGCCTGGCGAGGGTTCAGTCTCCTCGCTGCCCGGATGTACTCCAGGTTCCGATGGTCAGTCAAAATGAGGAAAGGGTGTTGAGCCCCCTCAAGCCAATGCCTCCACACCTTAAGGGCTTGAACTACAGCTAACAGCTCCCTGTCCCCAACGTCATAGTTACGCTCCGCCGGGCTGAGCTTCTTTGAGTAAAAAGCACAGGGGCGGAGTTTAGGTGGCGTGCCGGACCGTTGAGAGAGAACGGCCCCTATACCAGCCTCAGACGCGTCTACCTCGACCTGAAAGGGTAATGCGGGATCCGGATGCGCCAGCACCGGAGCCGACGTAAACAGGTCCTTCAGTCTCCTAAAGGCCCTGTCCGCATCGGCTGACCACTGCAGGCGCACCGGACCCCCCTTCAGAAGGGACGTGATGGGAGCTGCCACCTGTCCAAAACCCCAGATAAACCTCCGGTAGTAATTCGCAAAGCCCAAAAACTGCTGCACCTCTTTTACAGTAGTTGGGGTTTGCCAATTACGCACAGCGGACACACGATCCACCTCCATTCTCACCCCTGACGCGGACAACCGATAACCCAAAAAGGAGACCAACTCCTGGAAAAACAGACATTTCTCTGCCTTGACATATAGGTCGTGCTCCAACAGCCTCCTCAATACACGACGCACCAGGGTTATATGCTCGGCTCGGGTAGACGAGTACACCAGAATGTCATCAATGTACACGACCACCCCTTGTCCCTGCATATCCCGGAAAATGTCATCTACGAAGGATTGGAAGACTGATGGAGCATTCATCAACCCATATGGCATGACGAGATATTCGAAATGACCTGACGTGGTACTAAAAGCTGTCTTCCATTCGTCACCCTTCCTAATGCGCACCAAGTTATACGCGCTCCTGAGATCCAGTTTTGTGAAAAACCGCGCTCCATGCAATGACTCCGTCATGGTCGCAATCAGAGGGAGTGGATAACTGTATTTCACAGTAATCTGATTGAGACCACGGTAATCAATGCACGGGCGCAACCCTCCATCTTTCTTTTTCACAAAAAAGAAGCTCGAGGAGGCGTTAGAAGTGGAGGGCCGAATGTATCCCTGTCTCAAAGATTCGGCTATGTAAGTCTCCATAGCTTTTCTCTCCTCTTGAGACAAAGGATACACATGGCTCCGTGGGAGCGCTGCTCCTGCCTGGAGATCAATCGCACAATCCCCCTGTCTATGAGGAGGCAACTGCGTCGCCCCAGTTTTGCTAAACACGAGAGCTAAATCCCCATATTCAGGCGGAATGTGCAGTGCGGGCACTTGGTTTGGACTTTCCACCGAAGTCGCCCCCACGGAAACACCCAGACATCGCCCCTCGCACTGAGCAGACCAACCATCGAGAGCCCTCTGTTGCCACGAAATAGCAGGGTTATGGGTGCTTAACCAGGGAATCCCCAGCACCACTGGGTACGCAGGAGAGTCGATCAGATACAGCTGTATAGTCAATCAATCAATCAATTTTATTTTATATAGCCCTTCTTACATCAGCTAATATCTCGAAGTGCTGTACAGAAACCCAGCCTAAAACCCCAAACAGCTAGTAATGCAGGTGTAGAAGCACTTCGAGATATTAGCTGATGTAAGAAGGGCTATATAAAATAAAATTGATTGATTGATTGACTATACAGCTGTATCTGATCGACTCTCCTGCGTACCCAGTGTAGTCTCCTCATGACCCCCCTGCGCACACATCCGAAGTGGCGCTGTGATCTCCCTGATCAACCCCGACCCCAACGGGCGGCTATCTAAGGCATGAACGGGAAAAGGTTTGTCAACAGGTAGGAGAGGGATCCCTAACTCAAAACAAAACTTCCGATCAACAAAATTCCCAGCTGCGCCTGAATCTACTAGCGCCTTATGCTGGGAATGAAGTGCAACCTGTGGAAAACACACAGGTATACAAAAGTGCGCAACAGAAAGCTCTGGGTAAGTGGGATGTCTACTCACCTGGGAGGCCCCCCCAGTGCGTGGCCTGTTGTCTTCTCCCCCGGAGAACCATCCCCAGCACCTGGCCGCAGTGTGCCCTCCACGACCGCACTTGGTGCAGGAGACAGGCCCCCTCGGGCTCCTCCTCCTCCGTTCTCTAGCGCCGGCACCCCCGAGCTCCATAGGGCTCGGCTCGGAGGTGCCGGAGGGCGGAATGGACGGACTCCCCTCGGGCCAGCAGGGTGTCCAGACGGATGGACATATCAACCAATTGGTCGAAGGTAAGATGGGTATCCCTGCAGGCCAACTCACGTTGAACGTCCTCTCGTAGGCTACATCGAAAATGGTCGATGAGAGCCCGTTCATTCCACCCTGCATCCGCCGCTAGAGTCCGTTACTCTAGAGCGAACACCTGAGCGCTCCTCTTCCCCTGTCTCAAATGGACTAGACGCTCCCCCGCCGCTTTGCCCTCAGGTGGATGGTCGAACACGGCCTTGAAGCGGCGGGAGAACTCGGCGTAGGTGATGGTGTTGGCGTCCATCTTCCTCCACTCGGCGTTAGCCCACTCCAACGCCTTGCCCGTGAGACAGGAGATGAGGGCGGAAACGCTCTCGTATCCCGAGGGCACCGGGTGTACAGTGGCCAGGTAGAGCTCCACCTGCAGGAGGAACCCCTGACACCCGGCAGCTGTTCCGTCATACGCCCTCGGGAGCGAGAGCCGAATCCCCCTGGGTTCCGAACCTGGGACTGGTGGACCGACCGATGGGGTGGGCAGGGTAGGTGGAGGTGTGGGTACCCTGCTGGCCTCCCATCGGTGCACGGTGTTGATTACCTCCTGTAGAGCGGACACCAGTTGTCTTATCTGGCCCTCTTGCCCACGGAGATGCTCCTCGAGCGACACAGGCGTCACTGCCGATCCTGCTGATTCCATTAAGGTGTGTGATTCTGTCAAGGCGTGCTGAAGGTGGGTGTGGTGTATGAATCATGCGCAGAACGCAGAGGCTCAGTCCAAAGGCTTTAGTGCAATATATATAAAAGACAGAAGCACAATAAGCCCGAAGGCGAATACACGGCGCACACAGGCGACAAAACAAACGGCGCACAAACATGTGCAAAAATAACCTCTCCAAAACACTGGAGGGAAAATGTAGCTCCAAACACGAAACAGAAGCGCAATCACACACAACGAGAACTAAATAGGACACTAACGAGGACTAACAAGACACAGGTGTACAACATCCAGACAAAACCAAACGAACATGACACATAGATCGGTGGCAGCTAGTACTCCGGGGACGACGACCGCCGAAGCCTGCCCGAACCAGGAGGAGGAGCAGCCTCGGCCGAAACCGTGACAGTTCATCCCATTGGCTGGGGGAGGAGGGTAGGCATAGGCCTCATTGGCCATATATTTTCCAGAGAATCTACCAATTTTCCTTCCTGAGGAAATTGCAAGAAATTCTCGGGCTTCCCGGTATTCCCGTTCAAACCGAAAGTGCTATTTAAAAGCATATAATACCATTAAATAAAATCTGACATGATTATACCACTCTAAACGGAGAAATATGCACAATCTAAAGGGTTCTTTATGTATTTGTTGCAATTTAATCAACAATTTTCCCTCAAAGTCACCACACCATTTCATTGATGTAGCCTAGTTTTAACAGGCCTATGAAGCACTGATGGCCGACGGGTCAAATATGAGGTTAATACAGTACAAATTAATATTTTTAGCCTACCTTTGAAAGATGCATTTTGGTCCTTTTCTCTCCCCTTGCACCTGGCTATCGAGGGAATTTGGGAAGGTTGTGGCTGTTTATACTTCACTTATTGTTATGATTTTGTCAGAGGAAACTAATCTGAATCTCCAATAATCAAACAGTTAAGCGGAGATTCAACAATGGATAGCGCCGCAGTTGATCAATTGCCCGTGAATCTAAACCCGCATTTAATATGCCATTCTAAGGTAGGCTATATTTTACATAAAATCTTATGAGGCCTACTTACTGCATCTGTTTTCTAGCAATAAAGTAAATGATCATCTCTGAAGTCACAGCATAAATGAAACGTGAGACTTTGGACTACACAAACGGACTATATATTCAAAGTAAATAAACTGCCATTATTACTTTTATTCAATACAAAATACAGTTCTCGCATTATTTTTCAACAGGAAAAACACTTGGTCAGAAACTAAGTAATTGACACTGACTGATTCCATGTAGCAAACAAAATCATTTGCATAGGCCATACCCGTTTTAACGTGTTGCTTCAAAACAGGCTCAATTCAGGTCGGATTTGCAGTCGGCCTCGTTGGCATAAATGAGTAAAGCTTTGCCACAGACCTTTTGTATTAAAGCAGGTAGGCCTACCGGTAGCTCAAAAGTTGGAGTCAATTTTGTTACTGTATTTCAAGGTTGCGTGTACATGCACTTTGAATTCATGGCGACTAAAAACGGTAGGCTACGACGCACAAACCCTAGGCGCTACAAGCAACTCTGGGAGAGCTAGGACCAGATCGCAGCCTGCCAGCTAAGACAGGTTAACATTGCCTTTAACCTAAAAGTTTGGATTTTTACTGGCATATGCAGACCAACCCCCAAAACGATTGGCTAATGATATGAGAGCTGGTGTTACATGTAAGAATTCACGAGTAGGAAACCAATTGTCCGTAGACTCAAGACTAGTAGACACTCAGCAGAGTAATTTAAATGCAATTTGACAACATTCAGCACTGACACCATTAACCCCAATTCTAGCAACATCCTCATTTACAGACGTGATATGCACCAACCCCAAGCGCTCAGTTCTACAAACTACATCAGGTTAAATTGACCTAGAACCCATTACATCATTTGATGCTACTAGCATAAGCAAATGTAGCTTAAGAAAGTCCAAAGGTAATTTAAACACCTTAACCACAAATTGGTCGAAGTAGTAATATATTGCTGATGCCAAAGCAGGTTTATAATGCAATAAAACTGTTTTGCCATCACCCCAGTTACTAAAGTCAGGTCATTGAACCTCCAAAACAAAACTAAGGACACAAGTATTAAAGTTACTGTTTAATTGAGGCAAAACACACAAACGCAGTTACACACAACCTGGACTAGAGTACCCATGTACGTCCCACTTCAGATATCCAGGTTTGTGGTCAACGGGGTCTCAGATGCAGAGGTGAACTGTTCCTCAATGGCATGGTCAGTAACAGAAGGCGCTTGGTCTACAGACTCGTCCCCACTTGTGCTAGAGTATAAATTAACCACAATCAGTAGTTCTCGTGGCTTCAGTAGCCAGTTGTGTCGTCGTCGGACGTGCCGGTTGTGGCTTCTGAAGCGGCGTCGTCGGACGTGCCAGTTGTGGCTTCTGAAGCGGCGTCGTCGGACGTGCCAGTTGTGGCTTCTGAAGCGGCGTCGTCGGACGTGCCAGTTGTGGCTTCTGAAGCGGCGTCGTCGGACGTGCCAGTTGTGGCTTCTGAAGCGGCGTCGTCGGACGTGCCAGTTGTGGCTTCTGAAGCGGCGTCGTCGGACGTGCCAGTTGTGGCTTCTGAAGCGGCGTCGTCGGACGTGCCAGTTGTGGCTTCTGAAGCGGCGTCGTCGGACGTGCCAGTTGTGGCTTCTGAAGCGGCGTCGTCGGACGTGCCAGTTGTGGCTTCTGAAGCGGCGTCGTCGGACGTGCCAGTTGTGGCTTCTGAAGCGGCGTCGTCGGACGTGCCAGTTGTGGCTTCTGAAGCGGCGTCGTCGGACGTGCCAGTTGTGGCTTCTGAAGCGGCTTCGTCGGACGTGCCAGTTGTGGCTTCTGAAGCGGCGTCGTCGGACGTGCCAGTTGTGGCTTCTGAAGCGGCGTCGTCGGACGTGCCAGTTGTGGCTTCTGAAGCGGCGTCGTCGGACGTGCCAGTTGTGGCTTCTGAAGCGGCGTCGTCGGACGTGCCAGTTGTGGCTTCTGAAGCGGCGTCGTCGGACGTGCCAGTTGTGGCTTCTGAAGCGGCGTCGTCGGACGTGCCAGTTGTGGCTTCTGAAGCGGCGTCGTCGGACGTGCCAGTTGTGGCTTCTGAAGCGGCGTCGTCGGACGTGCCAGTTGTGGCTTCTGAAGCGGCGTCGTCGGACGTGCCAGTTGTGGCTTCTGAAGCGGCGTCGTCGGACGTGCCAGTTGTGGCTTCTGAAGCGGCGTCGTCGGACGTGCCAGTTGTGGCTTCTGAAGCGGCGTCGTCGGACGTGCCAGTTGTGGCTTCTGAAGCGGCGTCGTCGGACGTGCCAGTTGTGGCTTCTGAAGCGGCGTCGTCGGACGTGCCAGTTGTGGCTTCTGAAGCGGCGTCGTCGGACGTGCCAGTTGTGGCTTCTGAAGCGGCGTCGTCGGACGTGCCAGTTGTGGCTTCTGAAGCGGCGTCGTCGGACGTGCCAGTTGTGGCTTCTGAAGCGGCGTCGTCGGACGTGCCAGTTGTGGCTTCTGAAGCGGCGTCGTCGGACGTGCCAGTTGTGGCTTCTGAAGCGGCGTCGTCGGACGTGCCAGTTGTGGCTTCTGAAGCGGCGTCGTCGGACGTGCCAGTTGTGGCTTCTGAAGCGGCGTCGTCGGACGTGCCAGTTGTGGCAGTAGGAGAGTTTCCATAGTCATCAGACCAGCGTCTCATCTTCTCAGCAGAGGCTAGGTCATCGTTTGCCAGAGAGCTACCATAGTTTGGAGAGTCTTGGGATGCTACTTCATTTGTCTCCAAATACTCTAGAGAAAAAGAGAAGAGGAACAGTTGGGTGTTCTACACGGTGTAGGCCAAATTGCCATTTGAATGTTCAGCAACATTGCACCCCACTGAACCCGACGTAGTTCTAAACGAATGTTGCAGGCCTAACATTTTCTGGCTTCTTTAGCATCAGACCCTATGGATCGGAGCATGTACAATGGAGACGTCATTTGATGACAGCTCTGAAAAACGTAGGTTCAGGTACACAAGCAAATTTTCAAAATCAACAGCAAAGGGTTTGATAACTTCTGGTTTAAAAAAAGATTCTAAACATTTGTTATTTAGACTGGGTTACTCTACAGTGTTGAATTAGTTTAAAACACAGCAGCAAAGAACATTGCTAGAAGGGATGGGATAACATAGGGGAAGAAACGCTTACCTCCAAGTCTCCTCTGCAGAGAGACTTGATCTTGTTTCTGGGACTTGCCAACAGGGGAACAAGAAACTGAGGAGAAAGAGTTGACAGAAGTTGAGTTGACACAAAATAGCTACATATATTTAATAGCAGTGAACAAAAAAGATGACCAACGTGGAAGAAACAGACAGTCAAATTTGAATCTCCAACTTACAAAGTTCAACATGTTTCCCAAACAAAACCCTTCAATCCAAATAAAACATTAGTGAACCAACCTTTGAAGACCCCCACAGTCAGCACAAAGAGCAGAAATTCTCTCACACCTCCCATGATTATGAGAATAGTCTTTATTATCAACAAGTAATGTCATCCCGTGGCCTGTATGAGGCTTATATAGGCCACTAATGACCGTTTACCAGACAAACATGACTTAACGATCAATTAACATGCTTGATTGAGTTGAAACATTCAGATAGAAATAGACCATGTAGAACAGATGTTTCTTTGGAGGGCAGGCAATCTTTTCTACTCTATATATTGCATTTATATCTGCTATGTTTTACCCTTCTGGTCTCAGATCAGCAGTAGAAAGAAGTAGGCCTAATTATTTTAGGTATAATCTTCAAAGATTTTCGGGGGAAATAAACACTGTACCCAAATCCACTTTTTATTATGATCCTGGGAAATGGGTAGGCCTCCACCATATGGTCCTTCACAGTTTTACACCTGTGTTATATTCCTTTATTTACATAGATCACATACATAAATATATATGTTAGCTGTTAGTAGCTTTGGGATCAAATTTTCATATTGTATTGTTACTAACCATATATCATATTTTCCTCATTTGCTCTGTAGGAGACTTGGCTGGTGGAGATTCGTCATATGAAGGACATTCAAGTGGATGTGACCCCTAACCTGCAGGACAGGCTCAGCGGGGTGACAGACATCCTGTAACGGATCTCCAAGCTAGTGTCTGAGGACCTGGAGAAGGCTGTGTCTACAGCTGTGGAGCAGGACAAGCAAGGTAACCTAACCTCACCTAACCTCCCTGTATGAAGGATTTTATTTTTATGTATAGTCATCTCCAATCTGTTAAAATATATGTCTCTGTATTTCTCGCCCAATCTCTCTCCTCTTCCCCATCCCCTTCACTAGGTTCTCCCCAGGATAAGCACACCATCCTGGCTGTGGTCCCCAGTCCTGCTGCTCCATGACACCTAGCCAGAAAGCAGGGCCTCAGTGAATGTATGTGGTTGTTCCTTACTTTAACATAAAACTCTCATAGATATTAACACAGTAACTGTAAATAATAACAACTATTCTGGGCTATATAATTAGTAACCTGAATGATCTATCACCTATCCGTTGTTTTAGAGCTAATTTAGACTAATAAGCTGTACACCTAAATGTCTTCTCCCCTGCTCCCTTCCCCCTCCTCCTCCTCCTCAGACCGCTGTACCCTGACCTTTGACCCTCGCACGGTCAACGGTCACCTGCTCCTCTCCAGGGAGAACCTACGGGTGCCTCTTCCCACCATAATCTTTGACCCCTACATATCTCCCCCAGGAAGGAAAAGGGGAAACAGTGTATGGTGGGAATGAACGATCTTCCCTGGAGCCTCCAGCTGGATGAGTGCCAGTTGAGCGCCTGGCACAATGGGTGCCGGGAAACGATGGCTGGCCACTCCCACCACTCCCACGCGGCTGCATGCCTTCCACTGTGCCTTCACTCAGGAGCTGTTCCCTGCCTGTTGGATAGGGGCGTCAGCATCACCCTCTGCTTGCCACGATGACAACACGAAAGGGAATGACCGTGACCTAACAATCTCATATTGGATTAGTCTCCATACCCATAGACTTCGATAGACATCGCATCATTGTATCTGTCCCATTATGGTGTCTGCAAGAGCACAGGCAGCGCCATTGAGGCCATCTCCATTTTGAAGTAGTCCATTGTCATTTTCTTCTCCTACTGCTTCTATGAGTTGGCAAACAAACTGAAAGGGTGCACACTGCCACCTAGAGTGTGTTTGAACAGGTATAAAGCCAAGGTTGGCGATTTACTGCCACCTGCAGTTATGGCATTTTTTCTCATGAGTATAATTCATTGGCTGATCCCCCGTGGTGACCTGGATGGAATTCTGTGATCATTCCTTAACCTATAGGAAGTCCCACCCCATCCCCCCTTTTGCCCTCAGAAAAGCCTAAATTTGTCGGTGCATGGACTCTACAGGGGTACTGGCCCATGTTAACTCCAATGCTTTCCACAGTTGTGTCAAGTTGGCTGGGTGTCCTTTGGGTGGTGGACAATTCTTGATACACACGGGAAACCCCAGCAGTGTTACAGTTCTTGACACAAACCAGTGTGCCTGCCACCTAATAACATACCCCGTTCATAGGCACTTAAATGTTTTGTCTTGCCCATTCACTCTCTGAATGATACACATACACAATCCATGTCTCAATTGTCTCAAGGCTTAACACTCCTTCTTTAACCTGTCTCCTCCCCTTCATCTACACTGATTGAAGTGGATTTAACAAGTGACATCAATAAGGGATCATAGCTTTCACCTGGATTCACCTGGTCAGTCTATGTCATGGAAAGAGTTCTTCATGTTTTGTATACTCAGTGTATATAAAGATGATATCTCTATCATTCTCTATGGGCTAGGTAGAGCAAGAACCATATTGTCTATACTTGTGTCACTAACCTTGGTCTAGGGGAGTAATTACATATATAGAGGGAAGCGAGCTAGTTATTTCGATTGAATCCCAGCCCCTGTTCCAGTTGGATACTAGGACACTGATGCCTGGATGGGTGAAAGCAATATGGCCTTCCATTATGCTCCGTGGAGACTTCTAAGATCAGTTAGTTTGGGAAAGTACTAGGATGTATGTAGGAAAGTAAGTCATTTAGGCGTATTACGGAACTATCCTGTGTATGTGAGACCTTTCCTTCTCCGACTGTAGTCTGCAACACCCATTTTTCCCATAGTGAGATAATTTAGCCAAGTCAGCATTTTAGAAACAAAATCCTTAACCTGGTGAGACCCCAGGTTGCGAAAATGCAACAGGCCCTCAAACTCATGTCAAACACTACATAGTTTATCTCTTTAGACCCGTATGTACACTGAACAAAAATATAAACGCAACATGTAAAGTGTTGGTCAAGGATTATTTATTTTTTTATTCCTTGATGTGATGTGGTGGGTGAGTGAGTGTGTTCTAGAATGTTCAGAAGAGTGACATTCAGGACATGACATAATAGGCCAACTTCTCTATACACACACACACACACACACACACACAGGCAGTAGCAGTAGTAGCATATAGCCAAGATAATCTTTCCATGTACACTGAACAAAAACATATTGTAAACGCAACATGCAAACATTTAAAAGATTTTACTGAGTTACAGTTCATATAAGGAAATCAGTCAATTTAAATACATAAATTAGGCCCTAATCTAATCTGTGGCGTTGTGTTGTGTGACAAAACTGCACATTTTAGAGTGGTATTTTATTGTCCCCAGCACAAGGTGCACCTCTGTATTGATCATGCTGTTTAATCAGCTTCTTGATATGCCACACCTGTCAGGTGGATGTATTATCTTGGCAAAGGAGAAATGCTCACTAACAGGGATGTGAACACATTTGTGCACTAATTTTAAGATAAATAATATTTTTGTGCGTATGGAACATTTCTGGGATCTTTTGTTTCAGCTCATGAAAAATGGGACCAACACTTTACGTGTTGCGTTCATATTTTTGTTCAGTATAGTTAGTTGGACTAGGATCAGGGATTCGCTTCTATACTACCTAGACATTATGGTCCCTATCAACACAAAGTTCAAGTTTCATATTACACCATATTCCCTATATACAAGGGTGACATTTCAGATTTGTACCATAAGTCAAACTTCACCAACTCTTATGTATTTAAAAACTGTTTTTTAAGGTTAATTCAGGCTAGTCTCTTTGCAATAATATTTATTTTTCAACAGAGACCTGGTCATATGATCGACTGCTACCCTCTCATATTTAAGTCGTCACATTAAAAACCTGTACAGACAAATAATAAATAAACAAATAATAGTGTCCAGTACAGGCCGTGAGAAGGAGGGGTGGGAGCTGAGATACAGGCGCTCTTCTTGTCTTCAGCAGGGGAGTAGGGTGGAGGTTTGTCCTGGAGAAGATGTTTTCATACATTCCCCTAATTTATTTGGACAGTGAAGCTAAGACTTTTAATTTGTCTCTATACTCCAGCATTTTGGATCTGAGATCAAGTGTTTCATGTGAGGCGACAGTACAGAATGTCACTTTTTATTTGAGGGTATTTTCATTCATATCTGTTTTAGAAATGAAAGCATTTTATGTATCTAGTCCCCCCATTTGAATGTATCATAATTAATTGGACAAATCCAATTATAGTGAGTAGTCAAACGTTTAGTGTCAAAAGTTTAGTATTTGGTCCCATATTCCTAGCACGCAATGACAACATCAAGCTTGTGACCAATATTCCCTCTAATCTATTTTAGCACTGAGCAAATTTCAGGTCGGCTGAGCGCAAACTTGAACGTTTTGAAAATTCTGTTCAACTTCCAACGAGTGTTAACTGTGAACACTGAGGCTGTGCCCGCTTTAACTTACTGTTTTAACAGTGGCCAAGTAGGCTACTATGGCTATTTGATCATAATGTAGGCCTACTGTCAAAAACAATGGAGAAAATGCATCCCATAACATTTAACATGGAAATAGCTGTTCAATCATTCAGCCTACAGAAGCAGCCAATGTGTGGTGTTCAATGTAGGCCTACATTCCATGAGACTTTTGAAAAAAACATGCAGGGCTTGACATTAACCTCTATGAGATCGGTGTCCCGTATACGGGACGGTTGAATTAACGTGCGCTAATGTGATTAGCATGACTGTTGTAAGAATCAGCAAACTTTCCAGGACATAGACATCTATCATATGGGCAGAAAGCTTAAATTCCTGTTAATCTAACTGCACTGTCCAATTTACAGTAGCTATTACAGTGAAAGAATACCATGTTATTGTTTGAGGAGAGTGCACAACAAATGTATCACGGCAACTGGTTTGATCAATTCACCTCTGAAGGTAAATAATGTACTTACATTCAGTAATCTTGCTCTGTTTTGTCATCCTAAGGGTCTCAGAGATAAAATGTAGCATAGTTTTGTTTGATAAAATCAATTTTTATATTCAAATGTAGGAACTGGGTTCTACAGTTTGAACCCCTGCTGTAATAATAAATAATAATTAGTCATTTAGCAGACGCTCTTATCCAGAGCGACTTACAGGAGCAATTAGGGTTAAGTGCCTTGCTCAAGGGCACATCGACAGATTTTTCACCTAGTCGGCTCAGGGATTAGAACCAGCGACCTTTCGGTTACTGGCACAACGCTCTTAACCACTAAGCTACCTGCTGTCTCTGGCTCCACACCCACCCCGCCAGGCCATCTAGATGTGTGAAAGTTAATGTATAAGCTAGTTGTCACGATCGTCATACACAGAGGACCAAGGCGCAGCGTGGAATGCGAACATACTTTTAATTTGAATGATCACACGAACAAAACAACAAACGATACGAAACGTGAAGTCCTTGGTTACAATACAAACCATACGGAACAAGATCCCACAACACATTGTGGAAAACAGGCTGCCTAAGTATGGTTCCCAATCAGAGACAACAAGCAACAGCTGATACACATTGCCTCTGATTGAGAACCACACCGGCCAACATAGAAACAAAAGAACTAGTTAATAACCCTAGCACACAAAACACATAGAAACCACACACCCTGGCTCAACATAACAGAGTCCCAGAGCCAGGGCGTGACACTAGTGATCCATCATGTATGACATTCCTGGGAGCGTGTAAACGTACATTTTGTATTACCATATCATTTTTGTATGTTCTCTATAGTTATGTACTTGAAAATGCATCAATTGACCAATTCGGCACATTTGGGCAGACTTGATACAAAATAGTCCAGTATTGCACTGCTTCACTGGATCAATCAGAAACTTTGCAAACACACTGCTGTGTGGCCAAAATGGGCAAAATCTAAATTGTGCCTAAACTGCAATATTATATTGTGGTCTTTCTCTTGCATTTCAAAAATGATGGAACAAAAAAAGAATAGAAAATGCATGTTTTTTTGTTTGTATTATCTTTTACCAGATCTAATGTGTTAAATTCCCCTACATTAATTTCACATTTCCACAGACTTCAAAGTATTTCCTTTTAAATTGTATCAAGAATATGCGTATCCTTGCTTCAGGTCTTGAGCTACAGGCAGTTAGATGTGGGTGTGTCATTTTAGGAGGAAATTGAAAAAAAGGGTCCGATCCTTAAGAGGTTAACCTGTTTATCGACTTGTCCTTCAGACAAGGAGGTGACTGAACATTTTGTTGTGTTGTTTGATGGAAGATACCACTTTACAAAATAAAATGCATTATTATTCCCATACCATTACTACAGAGAATCAGGCAAATTATGCTACACTCTGCCTATTGGCTTGTTAGTTTATTCAAGCCTGTCTGAAAATATAACACTAAGACAAAAAAAGCTCTTTACCTGACTCTCTTTTCAAAGATGTCTAGAAATGCACACATGTTGTGCTCTTGTAGGAAGCAACACCTCCCCCATTGTTGACTAGAAATTACCTATAACTGGGCTAATAACACAATAACTAGCAAAGGATATGAACAAAATGTGCACACGTGGCTACATGCAGCTCTTGCTTTGAACTCAAAACAAGCACATCTACTCACGACCAGAGCTGTAAACACAGTCCAGTTCAAAGTAAATGGCACAGATCCATATGTGGCAATAGTCTATTTGCATACAGGCCTACTGCAGCTCTGATTGGTTATACCCACATCTGTGTAGAGTACGGGCTGAGTCATGTGCAATAGAATCCTACTCCCATGCATTCTGCCTACAACAAAATCTCTTGAGTAGTTTGTTTTGTTTCAGTATGTTGCATTGAAAGTGGCTAATATTGCGTTGATTCGATCACAATTGCCACAGTAAAGGAAAAATGTTGGAAGTGTTAACTAACATGAAAAACTTGTTGAGTGTAGTTCAATCTTGTGCTTCTCTCTGAGGGCTGATATTTCTTCTGAGATCTGCATGAGGCAGTCTCTGGCTACTGCGCGATCAAACACGCGCTCGCTCAGAGGGAACATTGCTTGTGACTACAATCTTGTTGGCTGCATTTGCAGTTCGTTTTGGTTGTGTTTTGGATTATGTTGTGTCCAATAGAAATATATGTAAATAATGTATTGTGTCATTTTGGAGTCCATTTTATAGTAAATAAAAATATAACTTGTTTCTGAACACAATCATGAATGAATCATGAATAATAAAGAGCAAGAAAGTTAAAGAGACACAACAATCATACCCCTGAAACATGCTAATGTCTCACCATTACCAATAACAGGGGAGTTTAGCATTTTTTGGTGGGTATGATATTTATGTCTATGTTAATCAATTGTCAATGAATTAATTGTGCTCTTATTTAATACTTTGGCAATATGGGATCACTCACATCATGCTAATTAAACTATCACTACTGAAGGAACTTTACAAGAGTGAGTTAGAGAAAGAGAGATGGCGCAGACTGAGAAGGCTGACATCTTACAGAAAGTACATACTATTGTCACATATGACCGCTAAGCACTTGTGGAAGTCAGATCGACAGTTACTAACCTCGATTTCGACTACAAATCCGACATCAACTCTTACCCAGCTTTTCTCTTGTTCACACCGGACACTATTATTTTGTTTCATGGGCTATAAAGAAACGCTGCAGGCGTAGACATGTTAGTCGGGCTGGCGTCTTCTTAAGACTGAGATGAAGAGAAAATCGACTGGCACTCCCCTTCGTTTCATTGGCAAATATCCAGTCAATCAGGAATAAAATGGATGAGCTTCGTTCGAGAGTCTCCTTTCAGAGAGACTTGAAAAGCTGCAATATTATGTGCCTTGCAGAAACTTGGCTGACTCAATCTATGAACATGGAACTCAGTGGTTTCTCCATGCAATGGCACGATCGGATGTAGGCAGCCTCGGGAAAGTCCAAAGGGGGAGGAGTGTGCCTCTCCATTAACAACTGGTGCGCTGCTTCCAGTGTGAAGTAAATCTCAAGATTTTGCTCACCTAATCTACAATGCTTATGGTAAGCTGCAGACCTTTTTATCTACCAAGCCAACACAACTTTGGCACTCAACAAACTGTATGGGGTGTATGGGGGATTTATTATTCTCCTAATTGATGGGATGACTAACTTAGAAAGAATGCATTCTGGACTGTGCTGATGTAGGTTGTGTCACCTGGCAAGCTGTGATTGATGTGAAGAGCTGTTTTAGGGGGTAAAATGAGATAAGGATTTGTGTCTCCAAATACTAGACTATACTGGTTCTTTGTGATCTGTGAACCTTCCTTGGACGTAGAAATGGTGTCTAGGGGAGCTGGCACTTCTCATTATGACAGGTTGTTATGATAAACGTATGCCTGGAAACAGGGATGCGCTAAGAGGCGGGGAACAGCCAGTGCGCCAACGGATTGGCTGAGTAAGTCTAAACCACGCTCAAGCGTCTACTCTGATTGGCCAGCAGAGAGGTGGGAAACTCTCTCTCTGTAAGAGTATTTGAGGAAGAATCTAAAACAATAGATTTAGTTCTCTGAAGTGCCCTGCGAGGTATTTCAAGGAGCCCGTATATACGAAACATCATATTTACCATTGAAGGTTTTGCATTAATTAAAATAACTAGTATATCTTAGAAGTCGTGTTGACCTCTTTTGTTCCTAATGCCAGATTTGAATTGACGCAACTTTGACAGGTGATAAACAAACAATAAACCGCACACCCAGAGGCAGCGTTTCTAGTGGGCATAGACTTTAACGCGGAGAGACTTACAGTACAACCGTTCTACCTCACTTCTACCAACACGTCTCTGCACATGTCGAGAGACAAATTTGAGGTGACAGAGAGTGACATTCAATACCGCCTTACACACTCTTGCCTGCATCTAGCTGATATAGGGTGTAATCATTAGTAGTCCAACAGTTGCAAACTAGAGTTTCTATTGGACAAATTCATGTATGTTTATCCCTGTTTTGTTCCATTTGCTTCCGTTTATGAAACCATTTTCAACAGAATCGGCGGAATGAATACACCCCTGAAACACGTAAACAGAGTTCACTTTCATAACAGACACGTTGTATTCCTTCTCTTCCCTTCGCTTGTGGAATTCAATGCACAACACATCAGCTGTATGTGACCAGGCGAAGAAACCTTTCCAAGCCAAACCGGTAAACCCAGCCTACATTGTTGTCCCCATAAGTAACGTCATAGTCAGCATAGCTAATAGAACTAACACATTAGTAAACACGCTACAATCATGCAGTAACATTAGTGTACAGTCAGTAAGCAGTTACACCGGCGGACCCCAGTGGCAATAAATTAGTAATACCAAAAGCTTATCTTGACTTGGAAGAGTTCCAGTGTTGTGTTGGAAAGTCATAGCCACCTAGCTAACATAGCATCCCTCTGTTTGAGCAGGGTGTTTCAGTATGCTAAACTAGCAAGCTGCATTTCCTAGCTAAGTAAGTGAAAGTGAAAAAGAAATGATGAAATCTCTCTCTCGCTATTTCTCTCGTTTCTCCTTCATTTTGGAAGAAATTATTTTGTTCAAAACTTTTCAACTATTCTCTTTCTCTCTCTTTGAGTCAACTACTCACCACATTTTATATACTGCAGTGCTCGCTAGCTGTAGTTTATGCTTTTAGTACTAGATTAATTCTCTGATCCTTTGATTGGATGAACAACATGTTAGTTCATGCTGCAGGAGCTTTGATAGGCTGGAGGACGTCCTTCGGAATTTGTCATAATAACTGTGTAACTCTACGGAAGGGGGTGAGAACTATTAGCCTCCTAGGTTTTGTCAATGTACCCAGTGGAGGACGGAAGCTAGCTGTCCTCCGGCTTCACCATGGTGCTACCCTACATAGTGCTGTTGAGGCTACTGTAGACCTTTGCAAAATACTGTGTTTTAATCAGTTATTTGGTGATGTGATTATATTGAGCATATTTTTATGTAAAAAGGATCACTTTTTTAATGTTTTACCATTTTAATTTTCATGAAATTCACTGAGGAGGATGGCCCTCCCCTTCTTCCTCTGAAGAGCCTCCACTGGTATTGACTGCAGCTGAAATGCTTCCTGAGGAGACTATAGATGGCATCTGGGTTAGCTAGAATGCCACTATTCCTGATTCCGATTGAGACTACATCTTCTGCTCTTCCCTTGAGATGGATGAGAATCTCTCAGGCCTGTTCCTCTATTTTCATGTGTCCCTTTTTAATAAAGTTTATCATGGCCTCTTCCCATTCATCAAATGTAATTGTGTCTTATCTCTCCCCTCTAAAGGAAGGTGGTTCTTTGACTTTTCTTTGGGCAACTACTTGGACTTGGGAGAAGTCTAGAACTTGGCTAACTGTAGGGTCAGGTCTGTGTCTTGGTTCACTTTGGCTAGTGGCTGTAGCTCCTGTTGGGCTACTAGAACTGAAGTGCATGATAATGCTATCAGCTAGCTGCTGTCCTATCTGTTGGACTATGATACTCATCTGGCCTATTAGCACTGCATCGTCATTGGGGTTAGGAGTGGAGGTGCTAACAACCTGGGGCCTAGGTGAGTTGACTGCATGATGACAATGAGAAGCTGCATTGTCCCCACTGACTAAAGGAACTTCCCCTGCAATTTCACTACCATTGACATCACCACACACACTAGGACTACCAGTTGGGAAAGGAATAGATAACCCCAACACACCCCTTCCCCTACCAACATTGACAGGTGTTAGAAAATCTGAAAAACAAATATGGTTGAAACTCATTGTAGTAGCTCAAAATGAAAGTTGATAAAAAAAATATTTTGTAGCAAAATTTGAAATTGTGTTTTTTACATTGGATAAAAGTAGAGACTCAGAGCTAGAAAATTGTGTATCATACACTACAGTTGAGGAAAAATTAGAAATTAATTCTGCGTTGAAAATTGGTAAACTTGTAACCTAACTTATGAGAAAATTGCCTTTGAATGTTTTGTACACCTTATGGAGACCTCTTCTTTGTCTACACCCATTCAGCATCGTTCAGCTTTAGCCCCACCCATCTCTTTAAGGTATGATCCAAGCGTCCTGTCCTAACAACAACAGTCAAGCTAACTGGCTAGCTTGCTAGCTACTTCCAGACACAAATGAGAGAACAGCTCACTCTGACCATTTTACTCGCCCTAGTAGAGCTGGTTAGGATGTTTTTATGTTTTCCAGAGCGTTGGTGACTGCAACTGTGCTGCTGGCAACAATTTACGCTTTTTTGCAAATGTCTACTGACACCGGCCATATTCCATGGGTGTTGAGCGTTCGTAATTTCGTCAGTTATTATGCGCTCTGGCACACTCAGACGAGAGTTCTCTGAAATCGGAGTAGATAGCCAGAGCGAATTTAAAAGCTACATCTATCAACCTTGCCACCAGAGGTCTCTTCACAGTCCCCAAGTCCAGAACAGACTATGGGAGGCACACAGGACTACATAGAGCAATGACTACATGGAACTCTATTCCACATCAGGTAACTGATGCAAGCAGTAGAATCAAATTTAAAACATTTCTAAAAATACACCTTATGGAACAGCGGGATTGTGAAGCAACACAAACATAGGCACAGACACATGCATACACACACATGATAACATACGTTCTATACACACACGTACACATGGATTTTGTGTTGGAGATATGTGATAGTGGATTATGGGCCTGAGGGGGCACACTTTATGTTGTAAATTCTGTAATGAATGTATTGTAATGTTTTAAAAATTAATTTTGTTGGACCCCAGGAAGAGCTAATGGGTACAAATATCTACCTCAAATACCTTGTAACCCTGCACACTGATCTGGAACTGGTACTCCTTGTATATAGCTTTATTCTTGGGTATTTTATTCCTCGTCAAACATTAAAGGAACAGTTGTCTCCATGTCTCGTCCGTACCTGGTAGGAGTACTCGGGTGAGGGTCCCGCGGAGTTCATCCCATTGGCTGGGGGAGGAGGGTAGGCATAGGCCTCATTGGCCATATATTTTCCAGAGAATCTACCAATTTTCCTTCCTGAGGAAATTGCAATAAATTCTCGGGCTTCCCGGTATTCCCGTTCAAACCGAAAGTGCTATTTAAAAGCATATAATACCATTAAATAAAATCTGACATGATTATACCACTCTAAATGGAGAAATATGCACAATCTAAAGTGTTCTTTATGTATTTGTTGCAATTTAATCAACAATGTTCCCTCAAAGTCACCACACCATTTCATTGATGTAGCCTAGTTTTAACAGGCCTATGAAGCACTGATGGCCGACGGGTCAAATATGAGGTTAATACAGTACAAATTAATATTTTTAGCCTACCTTTGAAAGATGCATTTTGGTCCTTTTCTCTCCCCTTGCACCTGGCTATTGAGGGAATTTGGGAAGGTTGTGGCTGTTTATACTTCACTTATTGTTATGATTTTGTCAGAGGAAACTATAATAATAATAATAATAATATGCCATTTAGCAAACGCTTTTATCCAAAGCAACTTACAGTCATGCGTGCATACATTTTTTGTGTATGGGTGGTCCCGGGGATCGAACCCACTACCCTGGTAGAGCACGCGTTACAAGCGCCGTGCTCTACCAGCTGAGCTACAAACTAATCGGAATCTCCAATAATCAAACAGTTAAGCGGAGATTCAACAATGGATAGCGCCGCAGTTGATCAATTGCCCGTGAATCTAAACCCGCATTTAATATGCCATTCTAAGGTAGGCTATATTTTACATAAAATCTTATGAGGCCTACTTACTGCATCTGTTTTCTAGCAATAAAGTAAATGATCATCTCTGAAGTCACAGCATAAATGAAACGTGAGACTTTGGACTACACAAACAGACTATATATTCAAAGTAAATAAACTGCCATTATTACTTTTATTCAATACAAAATACAGTTCTCGCATTATTTTTCAACAGGAAAAACACTTGGTCAGAAACTAAGTAATTGACACTGACTGATTCCATGTAGCAAACAAAATCATTTGCATAGGCCATACCCGTTTTAACGTGTTGCTTCAAAACAGGCTCAATTCAGGTCGGATTTGCAGTCGGCCTCGTTGGCATAAATGAGTGAAGCTTTGCCACAGACCTTTTGTATTAAAGCAGGTAGGCCTACCGGTAGCTCAAAAGTTGGAGTCAATTTTGTTACTGTATTTCAAGGTTGCGTGTACATGCACTTTGAATTCATGGCGACTAAAAACGGTAGGCTACGACGCACAAACCCTAGGCGCTACAAGCAACTCTGGGAGAGCTAGGACCAGATCGCAGCCTGCCAGCTAAGACAGGTTAACATTGCCTTTAACCTAAAAGTTTGGATTTTTACTGGCATATGCAGACCAACCCCCAAAACGATTGGCTAATGATATGAGAGCTGGTGTTACATGTAAGAATTCACGAGTAGGAAACCAATTGTCCGTAGACTCAAGACTAGTAGACACTCAGCAGAGTAATTTAAATGCAATTTGACAACATTCAGCACTGACACCATTAACCCCAATTCTAGCAACATCCTCATTTACAGACGTGATATGCACCAACCAAGCGCTCAGTTCTACAAACTACATCAGGTTAAATTGACCTAGAACCCATTACATCATTTGATGCTACTAGCATAAGCAAATGTAGCTTAAGAAAGTCCAATGGTAATTCAAACACAAATTGGTCGAAGTAGTAATATATTGCTGATGCCAAAGCATGTTTATAATGCAATAAAACTGTTTTGCCATCACCCCAGTTACTAAAGTCAGGTCATTGAACCTCCAAAACAAAACTAAGGACACAAGTATTAAAGTTACTGTTTAATTGAGGCAAAACACACAAACGCAGTTACACACAACCTGGACTAGAGTACCCATGTACGTCCCACTTCAGATATCCAGGTTTGTGGTCAACGGGGTCTCAGATGCAGAGGTGAACTGTTCCTCAATGGCATGGTCAGTAACAGAAGGCGCTTGGTCTACAGACTCGTCCCCACTTGTGCAAGAGTATAAATTACCCACAATCAGTAGTTCTCGTGGCTTCAGTAGCCAGTTGTGGCGTCGTCGGACGTGCCGGTTGTGGCTTCTGAAGCGGCGTCGTCGGACGTGCCAGTTGTGGCTTCTGAAGCGGCGTCGTCGGACGTGCCAGTTGTGGCTTCTGAAGCGGCGTCGTCGGACGTGCCAGTTGTGGCTTCTGAAGCGGCGTCGTCGGACGTGCCAGTTGTGGCTTCTGAAGCGGCGTCGTCGGACGTGCCAGTTGTGGCTTCTGAAGCGGCGTCGTCGGACGTGCCAGTTGTGGCTTCTGAAGCGGCGTCGTCGGACGTGCCAGTTGTGGCTTCTGAAGCGGCGTCGTCGGACGTGCCAGTTGTGGCTTCTGAAGCGGCGTCGTCGGACGTGCCAGTTGTGGCTTCTGAAGCGGCGTCGTCGGACGTGCCAGTTGTGGCTTCTGAAGCGGCGTCGTCGGACGTGCCAGTTGTGGCTTCTGAAGCGGCGTCGTCGGACGTGCCAGTTGTGGCTTCTGAAGCGGCGTCGTCGGACGTGCCAGTTGTGGCTTCTGAAGCGGCGTCGTCGGACGTGCCAGTTGTGGCTTCTGAAGCGGCGTCGTCGGACGTGCCAGTTGTGGCTTCTGAAGCGGCGTCGTCGGACGTGCCAGTTGTGGCTTCTGAAGCGGCGTCGTCGGACGTGCCAGTTGTGGCTTCTGAAGCGGCGTCGTCGGACGTGCCAGTTGTGGCTTCTGAAGCGGCGTCGTCGGACGTGCCAGTTGTGGCTTCTGAAGCGGCGTCGTCGGACGTGCCAGTTGTGGCTTCTGAAGCGGCGTCGTCGGACGTGCCAGTTGTGGCTTCTGAAGCGGCGTCGTCGGACGTGCCAGTTGTGGCTTCTGAAGCGGCGTCGTCGGACGTGCCAGTTGTGGCTTCTGAAGCGGCGTCGTCGGACGTGCCAGTTGTGGCTTCTGAAGCGGCGTCGTCGGACGTGCCAGTTGTGGCTTCTGAAGCGGCGTCGTCGGACGTGCCAGTTGTGGCTTCTGAAGCGGCGTCGTCGGACGTGCCAGTTGTGGCTTCTGAAGCGGCGTCGTCGGACGTGCCAGTTGTGGCTTCTGAAGCGGCGTCGTCGGACGTGCCAGTTGTGGCTTCTGAAGCGGTTGTGGCAGTAGGAGAGTTTCCATAGTCATCAGACCAGCGTCTCATCTTCTCAGCAGAGGCCAGGTCATCGTTTGCCAGAGAGCTACCATAGTTTGGAGAGTCTTGGGATGCTACTTCATTTGTCTCCAAATACTCTAGAGAAAAAGAGAAGAGGAACAGTTGGGTGTTCTACACGGTCTAGGCCAAATTGCCATTTGAATGTTCAGCAACATTGCACCCCACTGAACCCGACGTAGTTCTAAACGAATGTTGCAGGCCTAACATTTTCTGGCTTCTTTAGCATCAGACCCTATGGATCGGAGCATGTGCAATGGAGACGTCATTTGATGACAGCTCTGAAAAACGTAGGTTCAGGTACACAAGCAAATTTTCAAAATCAACAGCAAAGGGTTTGATAACTTCTGGTTTAAAAAAAGATTCTAAACATTTGTTATTTAGACTGGGTTACTCTACGGTGTTGAATTAGTTTAAAACACAGCAGCAAAGAACATTGCTAGAAGGGATGGGATAACATAGGGGAAGAAACGCTTACCTCCAAGTCTCCTCTGCAGAGAGACTTGATCTTGTTTCTGGGACTTGCCAACAGGGGAACAAGAAACTGAGGAGAAAGAGTTGACAGAAGTTGAGTTGACACAAAATAGCTACATATATTTAATAGCAGTGAACAAAAAAGATGACCAACGTGGAAGAAACAGACAGTCAAATTTGAATCTCCAACTTACAAAGTTCAACATGTTTCCCAAACAAAACCCTTCAATCCAAATAAAACATTAGTGAACCAACCTTTGAAGACCCCCACAGTCAGCACAAAGAGCAGAAATTCTCTCACACCTCCCATGATTATGAGAATAGTCTTTATTATCAACAAGTAATGTCATCCCGTGGCCTGTATGAGGCTTATATAGGCCACTAATGACCGTTTACCAGACAAACATGACTTAACGATCAATTAACATGCTTGATTGAGTTGAAACATTCAGATAGAAATAGACCATGTAGAACAGATGTTTCTTTGGAGGGCAGGCAATCTTTTCTACTCTATATATTGCATTTATATCTGCTATGTTTTACCCTTCTGGTCTCAGATCAGCAGTAGAAAGAAGTAGGCCTAATTATTTTAGGTATAATCTTCAAAGATTTTCGGGGGAAATAAACACTGTACCCAAATCCACTTTTTATTATGATCCTGGGAAATGGGTAGGCCTCCACCATATGGTCCTTCACAGTTTTACACCTGTGTTATATTCCTTTATTTACATAGATCACATACATAAATATATATGTTAGCTGTTAGTAGCTTTGGGATCAAATTTTCATATTGTATTGTTACTAACCATATATCATATTTTCCTCATTTGCTCTGTAGGAGACTTGGCTGGTGGAGATTCGTCATATGAAGGACATTCAAGTGGATGTGACCCCTAACCTGCAGGACAGGCTCAGCGGGGTGACAGACATCCTGTAACGGATCTCCAAGCTAGTGTCTGAGGACCTGGAGAAGGCTGTGTCTACAGCTGTGGGGCAGGACAAGCAAGGTAACCTAACCTCACCTAACCTCACTGTATGAAGGATTTTATTTTTATGTATAGTCATCTCCAATCTGTTAAAATATATGTCTCTGTATTTCTCGCCCAATCTCTCTCCTCTTCCCCATCCCCTTCACTAGGTTCTCCCCAGGATAAGCACACCATCCTGGCTGTGGTCCCCAGTCCTGCTGCTCCATGACACCTAGCCAGAAAGCAGGGCCTCAGTGAATGTATGTGGTTGTTCCTTACTTTAACATAAAACTCTCATAGATATTAACACAGTAACTGTAAATAATAACAACTATTCTGGGCTATATAATTAGTAACCTGAATGATCTATCACCTATCCGTTGTTTTAGAGCTAATTTAGACTAATAAGCTGTACACCTAAATGTCTTCTCCCCTGCTCCCTTCCCCCTCCTCCTCCTCCTCAGACCGCTGTACCCTGACCTTTGACCCTCGCACGGTCAACGGTCACCTGCTCCTCTCCAGGGAGAACCTACGGGTGCCTCTTCCCACCATAATCTTTGACCCCTACATCTCTCCCCCAGGTGACCTACGAGGGCATCCCCAGGAAGGAAAAGGGGAAACAGTGTATGGTGGGAATGAACGATCTTCCCTGGAGCCTCCAGCTGGATGAGTGCCAGTTGAGCGCCTGGCACAATGGGTGCCGGGAAACGATGGCTGGCCACTCCCACCACTCCCACGCGGCTGCATGCCTTCCACTGTGCCTTCACTCAGGAGCTGTTCCCTGCCTGTTGGATAGGGGCGTCAGCATCACCCTCTGCTTGCCACGATGACAACACGAAAGGGAATGACCGTGACCTAACAATCTCATATGGGATTAGTCTCCATAACCATAGACTTCGATAGACATCGCATCATTGTATCTGTCCCATTATGGTGTCTGCAAGAGCACAGGCAGCGCCATTGAGGCCATCTCCATTTTGAAGTAGTCCATTGTCATTTTCTTCTTCTACTGCTTCTATGAGTTGGCAAACAAACTGAAAGGGTGCACACTGCCACCTAGAGTGTGTTTGAACAGGTATAAAGCCAAGGTTGGCGATTTACTGCCACCTGCAGTTATGGCATTTTTTTACATTTACATTTACATTTTTACATTTTAGTCATTTAGCAGACGCTCTTATCCAGAGCGACTTACAGGAGCAATTAGGGTTAAGTGCCTTGCTCAAGGGCACATTTACGTCATTTAGCAGACGCTCTTATCCAGAGCGACTACAAATTGGTGCATTCACCCTATAGCCAGTGGGATAACCACTTTACAATTATACAATTTGTTTTTTTTTTTGTTTTTTTTTTGGGGGGGGGGGTGGGGGGGTAGAAGGATTACTTTATCCTATCCCAGGTGTTCCTTAAAGAGGTGGGGTTTCAAATGTCTCCGGAAGGTGGTGAGTGACTCCGCTGTCCTGGCGTCGTGAGGAAGCTTGTTCCACCATTGGGGTGCCAGAGCAGCGAACAGCTTTGACTGGGCTGAGCGGGAACTATGCTTCCGCAGAGGAAGGGGAGCCAGCAGGCCAGAGGTGGATGAACGCAATGCCCTCGCCTGGGTGTAGGGACTGATCAGAGCCTGAAGGTACGGAGGTGCCGTTCCCCTCACTGCTCCATAGGCAAGCACCATGGTCTTGTAACGGATGCGAGCTTCAACTGGAAGCCAGTGGAGTGTGCAGAGGAGGGGGGTGACGTGAGAGAACTTGGGAAGGTTGAACACCAGACGGGCTGCGGCATTCTGGATGAGTTGTAGGGGTTTAATGGCACAGGCAGGGAGCCCAGCCAACAGCGAGTTGCAGTAATCCAGACGGGAGATGACAAGTGCCTGGATTAGGACCTGTGCCGCTTCCTGTGTAAGGCAGGGTCGTACTCTCCGAATGTTGTAGAGCATGAACCTGCAGGATCGGGTCACCGCCTTGATGTTAGCGGAGAACGACAGGGTGTTGTCCAGGGTCACGCCAAGGCTCTTCGCACTCTGGGAGGAGGACACAACGGAGTTGTCAACCGTGATGGCGAGATCATGGAACGGGCAGTCCTTCCCCGGGAGGAAGAGCAGCTCCGTCTTGCCAGGGTTCAGCTTGAGGTGGTGATCCGTCATCCATACTGATATGTCGGCCAGACATGCAGAGATGCGATTCGCCACCTGGTTATCAGAAGGGGGAAAGGAGAAGATTAGTTGTGTATCGTCAGCATAGCAATGATAGGAGAGGCCATGTGAGGCTATGACAGAGCCAAGTGACTTGGTTTATAGGGAGAAAAGGAGAGGGCCTAGAACTGAGCCCTGGGGGACACCAGTGGTGAGAGCACGTGGTGCGGAGACAGCTTCTCGCCACGCCACTTGGTAGGAGCGACCGGTCAGGTAGGACGCAATCCAGGAGTGAGCCGCGCCGGAGATGCCCAGCTCGGAGAGGGTGGAGAGGAGGATCTGATGGTTCACTGTATCAAAGGCAGCAGACAGGTCTAGAAGGACAAGAGCAGAGGAGAGAGAGTTAGCTTTAGCAGTGCGGAGAGCCTCCGTGACACAGAGAAGAGCAGTCTCAGTTGAATGACCAGTCCTGAAACCTGACTGGTTTGGATCAAGAAGGTCATTCTGAGAGAGATAGCAAGAGAGTTGGCTAAAGACGGCACGCTCAATAGTTTTGGAAAGAAAAGAAAGAAGGGATACTGGTCTGTAGTTGTTGACATCAGTGGGATCGAGTGTTGGTTTTTGAGAAGGGGTGCAACTCTCGCTCTCTTATTGACGGAAGGGACATGGCCAGCGGTCAAGGATGAGTTGATCAGCGAGGTGAGGTAGGGGAGAAGGTCACCGGAGATGGTCTGGAGAAGAGAGGAGGGGATGGGGTCAAGCGGGCAGGTTGTTGGGCGGCCTGCAGTCACTAGTCGCAAGATTTTATCTGGAGAGAGAGGGGAGAAAGAAGTCAAAGCATAGGGTAGGGCAGTGTGAGCAGGACCAGCAGTGTCATTAGACTTAACAAACGAGGATCGGATGTCGTCAACCTTCTTTTCAAAGTGGTTGACAAAGTCATCCACAGAGAGGGAGGAGGGGGGGGGGGGGGGGATTCAGCAGTGAGGAGAATGTGGCAAAGAGCTTCCTAGGGTTAGAGGCAGATGCTTGAAATTTAGAGTGGTAGAAAGTGGCCTTAGCAGCAGAAACAGATGAAGAAAATGTAGAGAGGAGGGAGTGAAAAGATGCCAGGTCGGCAGGGAGTTTAGTTTTCTTCCATTTCCGCTCAGCTGCCCGGAGCTCTGTTCTGTGAGCTCGCAATGAGTCATCAAGCCACAGAGCTGGAGGGGAGGACCGAGCCGGCCGGGAGGATAGGGGACACAGGGAGTCAAAGGATGCAGAAAGGGAGGAGAGGAGGGTTGAGGAGGCAGAATCAGGAGATTGGAGGGAGAACGATTGAGCAGAGGGAAGAGATGATAGGATGGAAGAGGAGAGAGTAGTGGGAGAGAGAGAGCGAAGGTTGCGGCGGCGCGTTACCATCTGTGTAGGGGCAGAGTGAGTAGTGTTGGAGGAGAGCGAGAGAGAAAAGGATACAAAGTAGTGGTCGGAGACATGGAGGGGAGTTGCAGTGAGATTAGTAGAAGAGCAACATCTAGTAAAGATGAAGTCAAGCGTATTGCCTGCCTTGTGAGTGGGGGGGGGGATGGTGAGAGGGTGAGGTCAAAAGAGGAGAGGAGTGGAAAGAAGGAGGCAGAGAGAAATGATTCAAATGTAGACGTGGGGAGGTTGAAATCCCCCAAAACTGTGAAGGGTGAGCCATCCTCAGGAAAGGAACTTATCAAGGCGTCAAGCTCATTGATGATCTCTCCAAGGGAACCTGGAGGGCGATAGATGACAAGGATATTAAGCTTAAATGGGCTAGTGACTGTGACAGCGTGGAATTCAAATGAGGAGATAGACAGATGGGTTAGGGGAAAAATTGAGAATGACCACTTGGGAGAGATGAGGATTCCTGTGCCACCACCCCTCTGACCAGATGCTCTCGGGGTATGCGAGAACACATGGTCAGACGAGGAGAGAGCAGTAGGAGTAGCAGTGTTTTCAGTGGTAATCCATGTTTCCGTCAGCGCCAGGAAGTCGAGGGACTGGAGGGTAGCATAGGCTGGGATGAAGTCAGCCTTGTTGGCGGCAGAACGGCAGTTCCAGAGGCTGCCTGAGACCTGGAACTCCAGGTGTGTGGTGCGTGCAGGGACCACCAGGTTAGAGAGGCAGCAGCCACGCGGTGTGAGGCGTTTGTGTAGCCTGTGCGGAGAGGAGAGAACAGGGATAGGCAGAGGCATAGTTGACAGGCTGCAGCAGATGGCTACAATAATGCAGAGGAGATCGGAATGAAATGAACTAAACATCAGGGAAAGGAGAGAGCAGGCCTCCCTCACCAAAAAAAAAATAAATATATATAACTCTCCCAACTTCCACCTCAGAAACTATAATTGTTTCACTGAACCACCCGAGTAAAACTCTCCCAACTTCCACTTTAGAAATTAGAATTGTTGTAAACTACAGCAGACTGTTATCAGTAGCTGTAATTAAGTACAGCAGCTACCAACCACCTAACGTTAATGCCTCGGATGAGGTTAGAAAAACAGCTGAATGGTAGCAGCTAGCTGGCTCAATCACAGGTACTCTTAAGCATGAAATAACATTGGAAACAATTAACCACAGTTGCAAAAAGTTACCAGTATAATTCATTGGCTGATCCCCCGTGGTGACCTGGATGGAATTCTGTGATCATTCCTTAACCTATAGGAAGTCCCACCCCATCCCCCCTTTTGCCCTCAGAAAAGCCTACATTTGTCGGGGCATGGACTCTACAGGGATACTGGCCCATGTTAACTCCAATGCTTTCCACAGTTGTGTCAAGTTGGCTGGGTGTCCTTTGGGTGGTGGACAATTCTTGATACACACGGGAAACCCCAGCAGTGTTACAGTTCTTGACACAAACCAGTGTGCCTGCCACCTAATAACATACCCCGTTCATAGGCACTTAAATGTTTTGTCTTGCCCATTCACTCTCTGAATGGCACACATACACATACACAATCCATGTCTCAATTGTCTCAAGGCTTAACACTCCTTCTTTAACCTGTCTCCTCCCCTTCATCTACACTGATTGAAGTGGATTTAACAAGTGACATCAATAAGGGATCATAGCTTTCACCTGGATTCACCTGGTCAGTCTATGTCATGGAAAGAGTTCTTCATGTTTTGTATACTCAGTGTATATAAAGATGATATCTCTATCATTCTCTATGGGCTAGGTAGAGCAAGAACCATATTGTCTATACTTGTGTCACTAACCTTGGTCTAGGGGAGTAATTACATATATAGAGGGAAGCGAGCTAGTTATTTCGATTGAATCCCAGCCCCTGTTCCAGTTGGATACTAGGACACTGATGCCTGGATGGGTGAAAGCAATATGGCCTTCCATTATGCTCCGTGGAGTTGCCTCCATATTCCCTTCAACTATCCAGACTTCTAAGATCAGTTAGTTTGGGAAAGTACTAGGATGTATGTAGGAAAGTAAGTCATTTAGGCGTATTACGGAACTATCCTGTGTATGTGAGACATTTCCTTCTCCGACTGTAGTCTGCAACATCCATTTTTCCCATAGTGAGATAATTTAGCCAAGTCAGCATTTTAGAAACAAAATCCTTAACCTGGTGAGACCCCAGGTTGCGAAAATGCAACAGGCCCTCAAACTCATGTCAAACACTACATAGTTTATCTCCTTAGACCCGTATGTACACTGAACAAAAATGTAAACGCAACATGTAAAGTGTTGGTCAAGGATTATTTATTTTTTTATTCCTTGATGTGATGTGGTGGGTGAGTGAGTGTGTTCTAGAATGTTCAGAAGAGTGACATTCAGGACATGACATAATAGGCCAACTGCTCTATACACACACACACACACACACACACACACACACAGGCAGTAGCAGTAGTAGCATATAGCCAAGATAATCTTTCCACTGAACAAAAACATATTGTAAACGCAACATGCAAACATTTAAAAGATTTTACTGAGTTACAGTTCATATAAGGAAATCAGTCAATTTAAATACATAAATTAGGCCCTAATCTAATCTGTGGCGTTGTGTTGTGTGACAAAACTGCACATTTTAGAGTGGTATTTTATTGTCCCCAGCACAAGGTGCACCTCTGTATTGATCATGCTGTTTAATCAGCTTCTTGATATGCCACACCTGTCTGTCACGGTTTCGGCCGAGGCTGCTCCTCCTCCTTGTTCGGGCAGGCTTCGGCGGTCGTCGTCCCCGGAGTACTAGCTGCCACCGTTCGATGTTTCATGTTTGTTTGGTTTTGTCTGTTTGTACACCTGTCCCTTGTTAGTGTTTGATTTTGTTTCCTATTTAGTTATCGTGTGTTGGGTCAGGTGTTATGTGTGATTGTTTTTTGTCAAGCTGTTGCTCTCTGGATTTACTCTCGTGTTTTGTTGTGTTTCGAGAGTCCGCACTGTGTGCGTAATTTGTATTTTGCCTCCCGGTTGGGTTGGCTGTTCGCCTGTTTGGTGCTGCTTTCGTTGACTAAAGTCTGTTCACGAACGCCCGTGTTTCCTGCGCTTGATTTCCACACCGCATCTACACTCAGCTACTGACAGAATCACACATCTACCCATGGAATCAGCAGGAGCAACCGCGCCAACGGACATCATGGAGGACCGATTTCGTGGGCAGGAGGACAGGATCAACCAGATCGGTCACGCCCTGGATCGGGTGATGAACACTCTCCACCGATGGGAAAGCAGCGGGGTACCCACGCCCCCACCTACCGGACCATCCCCATCGGTCAGTCCTCCTGTCCCCCTTCCGGAACCCAGCGGGATTCGGCTCTCGCTCCCGAGGGCGTACGACGGCTCCGCTGCCGGGTGTCAAGGGTTCCTGCTGCAAGTGGAGCTCTACCTCGCCACCGTACACCCGGCGCCCTCGGGACACGAGAGCGTCTCCGCCCTCATCTCCTGTCTCACCGGCAAGGCGTTGGAGTGGGCCAACGCCGAATGGAGGAGAATAGACGCCGCTACTATTACCTATGCGGAGTTCTCCCGCCGCTTCCGTGCCGTGTTTGACCATCCACCAGAAGGGAAGGCGGCGGGGGAGCGTCTGTTCTACCTCCGACAGGGGATGAGGAGCGCACAGAATTTTGCTTTGGAGTTCCGGACTCTAGCGGCAGATGCAGGGTGGAATGAGCGGGCCCTCATAGACCCCTTCCGCTGCAGCCTCCGGGAGAACGTCCAGAGAGAGTTGGCGTGCAGGGATACCACGTTGTCGTTTGACCAACTGGTCGACATGGCCATTCGGCTGGACACCCTGGTCGCCACCCGTGGACGTCCCGGGTGGGGGTTGCCCATTCCACCTTCCGGCACCTCCGAGCCGAGCCTTATGGAGCTCGGAGGTGCTGGCGCTAGAGAACGGAGGAGTAGGAACCCGAGGGGGGCCGTTCCCTGCACCAACTGTGGCCGTGGAGGGCACACCGCGGCTAGGTGTTGGGGAAGGTTCCCCGGTGGAGGTGAAGGCAGGCCACGCATTGGGGAGTCCTCCCAGGTGAGTAGGCGCCCTACTTACCCAGAGCTTTCTGTCGTTCACGTAACCTTGCCTGTTTGTTTCCCACAGGTTGCACCTCGTTCCCAGCATAAGGCGCTAGTAGATTCAGGCGCAGCTGGGAATTTTGTAGATCGCCAGTTCTGTGTAGAGTCAGGGATTCCTCTCCTTCCCATTGATATGCCTTTCCCTGTACATGCCCTAGATAGCCGTCCGTTAGGATCTGGGTTAATTAGGGAGGTCACAGCGCCCCTTAGGATGAAGACGCAGGAGGGTCATGAGGAGACGATTCAGCTCTATCTGATTGACTCTCCTGCGTATCCGGTGGTGCTGGGACTTCCCTGGTTGATTACCCATGATCCTACTATTTCGTGGCGAGAGAAAGCTCTTAAAGGGTGGTCTGTTCAGTGTGAGGGGCTATGTCTGGGTGTTTCCATAGGGGCGACCTCGGTGGAGAGTCCAAATCAAATGCCCGCACTGCATATTCCCCCCGAGTATGAGGATTTGACATTGGTGTTTAGTAAGACAAGGGCGGCGCAGCTGCCGCCTCATAGACGGGGGGATTGTGCGATAGATCTCCAGTTAGGAGCAGCACTCCCGCGGAGCCATGTGTATCCCTTGTCTCAAGAGGAGAGGAAGGCGATGGAAACTTACATCGCCGAGTCTCTGAGACAGGGATACATACGGGCCTCCACTTCACCCGCTTCCTCAAGCTTCTTTTTTGTGAAGAAAAAAGATGGAGGTTTGCACCCGTGTATTGATTACCGCGGTCTCAATCAGATTACGGTGAAGTACAGTTATCCACTTCCTCTGATTGCGACTATGACGGAGTCATTACACGGTGCTCAGTTCTTCACAAAATTGGATCTCAGGAGCGCATATAACTTGGTGCGCATTAGAGAGGGCGATGAATGGAAGACAGCATTTAGCACGACCTCCGGTCATTACGAGTATCTCGTCATGCCATATGGGTTAATGAATGCTCCCTCAGTCTTCCAATCCTTTGTAGATGAGATTTTCCGGGACATGCAGGGGCAGGGAGTAGTCGTGTACATAGACGATATTCTGGTGTACAGTTCTACCCGAGCTGAGCATGTAGCCCTGGTGCGCCGAGTGTTGAGGAGACTGTTGGAGCATGACCTATATGTCAAGGCAGAGAAATGTCTGTTCTTTCAGAAGTCGGTCTCCTTTTTGGGTTATCAGTTGTCTGCGTCAGGGGTGAAGATGGAGGTTGACCGGGTGTCAGCTGTGCGTAATTGGCAAACCCCAACCACTGTGAAAGAGGTGCAACAGTTCTTGGGTTTTGCGAATTATTACCGGAGGTTTATCCGGGGTTTTGGACAGGTGGCAGCTCCCATAACGTCTCTGTTGAAGGGGGGTCCGGTGCGCTTGCGGTGGTCAGCTGAGGCGGACAGGGCTTTTGGGAGACTGAAGGACCTGTTTACCTCGGCGCCGGTGTTGGCGCATCCGGATCCCGCGTTACCATTCCAGGTAGAGGTAGACGCGTCCGAGGCCGGTATTGGGGCCGTCCTCTCACAACGGTCTGGCACACCACTTAAGCTCCGCCCCTGTGCTTTTTATTCTAAGAAGCTCAGTCCGGCGGAGCGGAATTATGACGTAGGGGACAGGGAGCTGTTAGCCGTGGTACACCCTTTCCTCATTTTGACGGACCACCGTAACCTGGAGTACATCCGGGCAGCTAGGAGACTGAATCCTCGCCAGGCCCGCTGGACTATGTTTCTAGCCCGGTTTGTGTTTAAAATCACTTACATCCCTGGGTCCCAGAACGGGAAGGCAGATGCCCTGTCTCGGCGGTATGACACGGAGGAGAGGTCCGTTGAGCCCACTCCCATACTACCAAAGTCTTGTTTGGTGGCACCGGTGGTATGGGAGGTCGATGCAGAGATCGACCGGGCGTTACGCACCGACCCAAGTCCTCCACAGTGTCCAGTGGGTCGGACGTACGTTCCGCTCGAGGTACGCGATCGCCTCATTTATTATCTTAAAGGTCCCCCTCCTCTGGACATCCAGGTATCGGCCGGACAGTTCACTGCCTTAGCACTAAGTACTGGTGGCCAACGTTAGCCAGGGATGTGAGGGTTTATGTCTCCTCCTGTTCGGTGTGTGCACAGTGTAAGGCGCCCAGACATTTGCCCAGGGGTAAGCTACAACCCCTGCCCGTTCCACAACGACCCTGGTCCCACCTCTCGGTGGACTTTGTTACAGACCTTCCCCCCTCACAGGGGAATACTACCATCCTGGTCGTTGTGGATCGGTTCTCGAAGGCCTGTCGTCTCCTTCCCATGCCGGGTCTCCCTACTGCCCTACAGACCGCTGAGGCTCTGTTTACCCATGTCTTCCGGCATTACGGGGTACCCGAGGATATAGTGTCTGATCGAGGCCCCCAGTTCACCTCCAGAGTGTGGAGAGCCTTTATGGAACGGTTGGGGGTTTCGGTGAGCCTTACCTCGGGTTACCACCCGGAGAGTAATGGGCAGGTTGAACGTGTCAACCAGGATTTGGGTAGGTTTCTGAGGTCTTATTGCCAGGGCCGGCCGGAGGAGTGGGCGAGATACGTTCCGTGGGCCGAGATGGCGCAGAACTCTCTCCGCCACTCCTCCACCCAACTAACCCCTTTCCAGTGTGTGTTAGGGTACCAGCCGGTTCTGGCACCTTGGCACGAGAGCCAGATCGAGGCCCCTGCGGTGGATGAGTGGGTGCGGCGCTCGGAGGAGACATGGAACGCTGCCCACGTCCATCTGCAGCGGGCCATCCGTCGGCATAAGACGAGCGCCGATCTCCACCGCAGTGAGGGGCCTGTATACGCACCTGGAGATCGAGTCTGGCTCTCGACCAGAAACCTGCCCCTCCGCCTGCCCTGCCGGAAGCTGGGTCGGCGGTTTGTGGGGCCATTCAAAGTCCTGAGGAGGTTGAACGAGGTGTGTTACAGGTTAGAACTGCCTATTGATTACAGGAATATTAACCCCTCGTTCCATGTGTCTCTCCTCAGGCCGGTGGTAGCTGGTCCACTCCAGGACTATGAGATAGAGGAGATTCCTCCGCCCCCGTTGGACATCGAGGGGGCTCCGGCGTACACTGTGAGGTCCATCCTTGATTCGAGATGCCGGATGGGGGGTCTCCAATATCTCGTGGAGTGGGAGGGGTACGGCCCGGAGGAGCGGTGCTGGGTGCCGAGGAGGGACATATTAGACCTGTCCCTGCTGACCGAGTTCCATCGGGGTCATCCTACGCGCCCTGCTCCGCATCGTCCTGGTCGTCCCCGAGGCCGGGATCGGCGCACGGCTGGAGCCGCGCGTCAAGGGGGGGGGTACTGTCACGGTTTCGGCCGAGGCTGCTCCTCCTCCTTGTTCGGGCAGGCTTCGGCGGTCGTCGTCCCCGGAGTACTAGCTGCCACCGTTCGATGTTTCATGTTTGTTTGGTTTTGTCTGTTTGTACACCTGTCCCTTGTTAGTGTTTGATTTTGTTTCCTATTTAGTTATCGTGTGTTGGGTCAGGTGTTATGTGTGATTGTTCTTTGTCAAGCTGTTGCTCTCTGGATTTACTCTCGTGTTTTGTTGTGTTTCGAGAGTCCGCACTGTGTGCGCTATCGTTGTTTTACGCACTGTGTTTATTTGTGCGTAATTTGTATTTTGCCTCCCGGTTGGGTTGGCTGTTCGCCTGTTTGGTGCTGCTTTCGTTGACTAAAGTCTGTTCACGAACGCCCGTGTTTCCTGCGCTTGATTTCCACACCGCATCTACACTCAACTACTGACACTGTCAGGTGGATGTATTATCTTGGCAAAGGAGAAATGCTCACTAACAGGGATGTGAACACATTTGTGCACTAATTTTAAGATAAATAATATTTTTGTGCGTATGGAACATTTCTGGGATCTTTTGTTTCAGCTCATGAAAAATGGGACCAACACTTTACGTGTTGGGTTCATATTTTTGTTCAGTATATTTAGTTGGACTAGGATCAGGGATTCGCTCCTATACTACCTAGACATTATGGTCCCTATCAACACAAAGTTCAAGTTTCATATTACACCATATTCCCTATATACAAGGGTGACATTTCAGATTTGTACCATAAGTCAAACTGCACCAACTCTTATGTATTTAAAAACTGTTTTTTAAGGTTAATTCAGGCTAGTCTCTTTGCAATAACATTTATTTTTCAACAGAGACCTGGTCATATGATCGACTGCTACCCTCTCATATTTAAGTTGTCACATTAAAAACCTGTACAGACAAATAATAAATAAACAAATAATAGTGTCCAGTACAGGCCGTGAGAAGGAGGGGTGGGAGCTGAGATACAGGCGCTCTTCTTGTCTTCAGCAGGGGAGTAGGGTGGAGGTTTGTCCTGGAGAAGATGTTTTCATACATTCCCCTAATTTATTTGGACAGTGAAGCTAAGACTTTTAATTTGTCTCTATACTCCAGCATTTTGGATCTGAGATCAAGTGTTTCATGTGAGGCGACAGTACAGAATGTCACCTTTTATTTGAGGGTATTTTCATTCATATCTGTTTTAGAAATGAAAGCATTTTATGTATCTAGTCCCCCCATTTGAATGTATCATAATTAATTGGACAAACATCAAGCTTGTGACCAATATTCCCTCTAATCTATTTTAGCACTGAGCAAATTTCAGGTCGGCTGAGCGCAAACTTGAACGTTTTGAAAATTCTGTGCAACTTCCAACGAGTGTTAACTGTGAACACTGAGGCTGTGCCCGCTTTAACTTACTGTTTTAACAGTGGCCAAGTAGGCTACTATGGCTATTTGATCATAATGTAGGCCTACTGTCAAAAACAATGGAGAAAATGCATCTCATAACATTTAACATGGAAATAGCTGTTCAATCATTCAGCCTACAGAAGCAGCCAATGTGTGGTGTTCAATGTAGGCCTACATTCCATGAGACTTTTGAAAAAAACATGCAGGGCTTGACATTAACCTCTATGAGATCGGTGTCCCGTATACGGGACGGTTGAATTAACGTGCGCTAATGTGATTAGCATGACTGTTGTAAGTATCAGCAAACTTTCCAGGACATAGACATCTATCATATGGGCAGAAAGCTTAAATTCCTGTTAATCTAAATGCACTGTCCAATTTACAGTAGCTATTACAGTGAAAGAATACCATGTTATTGTTTGAGGAGAGTGCACAACAAATGTATCACGGCAACTGGTTTGATCAATTCACCTCTGAAGGTAAATAATGTACTTACATTCAGTAATCTTGCTCTGTTTTGTCATCCTAAGGGTCTCAGAGATAAAATGTAGCATAGTTTTGTTTGATAAAATCAATTTTTATATTCAAATGTAGGAACTGGGTTCTACAGTTTGAACCCCTGCTGTCTCTGGCTCCACACCCACCCCGCCATCTAGATGTGTGAAAGTTAATGTATAAGCTAGATGTCACGATTGTCATACACAGAGGACCAAGGCGCAGCGTGGAATGCGAACATACTTTTAATTTGAATGATCACACGAACAAAACAACAAACGAAACAAAACGTGAAGTCCTTGGTTACAATACAAACCATACGGAACAAGATCCCACAACACACTGTGGAAAACAGGCTGCCTAAGTATGGTTCCCAATCAGAGACAACAAGCAACAGCTGATACAAGTTGCCTCTGATTGAGAACCACACCGGCCAACATAGAAACAAAAGAACTAGATAATAACCCTAGCACACAAAACACATAGAAACCACACACCCTGGCTCAACATAACAGAGTCCCAGAGCCAGGGCGTGACAGTACCCCCCCCCCCCCCCCCCCAAAGGCGCGGACTGCGACCGCGCCAAACATAAACCGAACAGGGGAGGGCCGGGTGGGCATTCCTCCTCGGAGGCGGTTCCGGCTCCGGGCTTGACCCCCACCCTCCAACCAACCCCCCAAAGCGCCCCTGGTCCGGTCTGGCCCTGCTGGCCGGAGCTGGACTGAACACTGGTGGAGCGGATTGCTCTAGCTCCGGAGTGGAGCAGCTGACCGGTGCCGGACCAGGCACCGGTGGAACAGGCACGGGCTGTGCCGGACTGACGACGCGCACCACAGGCTTGGTGCGGGGAGCAGGGACGGGCCGGACCGGGCTGACGACGCGCACCATTGGCTTGGTGCGGGGAGCAGAGACGGGCCGAACCGGGCTGACGAAGCGCACCACTGGCTTGGTGCGGGGAGCAGGAACAGGCCGGACCGGGCTGACGACGCGCACCATTGGCTTGGTGCGGGGAGCAGGGACGGGCCGAACCGGGCTGACGAAGCGCACCACTGGCTTGGTGCGGGGAGCAGGAACAGGCCGGACCGGGCTGACGACGCGCACCATTGGCTTGGTGCGGGGAGCAGGGACGGGCCGAACCGGGCTGACGAAGCGCACCACTCGCTTGGTGCGGGGAGCAGGAACAGGCTGGACCGGGCTGACGACGCGCACCACAGGCTTGGTGCGGGGAGCAGGGACGGGCCGAACCGGGCTGACGAAGCGCACCACTGGCTTGGTGCGGGGAGCAGGAACAGGCCGGACCGGGCTGACGACGCGCACCACAGGCCTGGTGCGAGGGGCAGGAACATGCCGGACCGGGCTGGCGACGCGCACCACAGGCTCGGTGCGAGGGACAGGAACAAGCCGGACTGTACTGGGGACACACACCACTGGCCCTACGCGGGGATCAGGAACGGGCCGGACCGGACTGTCATCACACCCCAGTACCTCTCGTCGTGCCTCTACATTCTCCTTCCCCCTGGTGACATGTGACTCCCGTAACCTGGCGGCCTCCTTTGCCAACCCGCTGAACCACTTTATCCCAGGCCTCCTGCTGCCCCGTCGTCCACGGCGTGAGCCCCCCCCCTAAAAAATTTCTGGCCGTCTCTCCTCCCCATGGGCCAGGCCTCCATGGCTCTCGCCAGACTCTCGCTCCTCTGCTCCAAAGTCCAGCTTCTCTCCTCCTCCCGCGGCTTGACCCAGTCGAGGTTGATATCCTTCAGAGTCACCTCTGGCGTTGGCTCCTGGACACGCTGCTTGGTCCAGTTATGGTGGGATCTTCTGTCACGATCGTCATACACAGAGGACAAAGGCGCAGCGTGGAATGCGAACATACTTTTAATTTGAATGATCACACGAACAAAACAACAAACGATACGAAACGTGAAGTCCTTGGTTACAATACAAACCATACGGAACAAGATCCCACAACACACTGTGGAAAACAGGCTGCCTAAGTATGGTTCCCAATCAGAGACAACAAGCAACAGCTGATACACGTTGCCTCTGATTGAGAACCACACCGGCCAACATAGAAACAAAAGAACTAGTTAATAACCCTAGCACACAAAACACATAGAAACCACACACCCTGGCTCAACATAACAGAGTCCCAGAGCCAGGGCGTGACACTAGTGATCCATCATGTATGACATTCCTGGGAGCGTGTAAACTTACATTTTGTATTACCATATCATTTTTGTATGTTCTCTATAGTTATGTACTTGAAAATGCATCAATTGACCAATTCGGCACATTTGGGCAGACTTGATACAAAATAGTCCAGTATTGCACTGCTTCACTGGATCAATCTGAAACTTTGCAAACACACTGCTGTGTGGCCAAAATGGGCAAAACTAAATTCCGCCTAAACTGCAATATTATATTGTGGTCTTTCTCTTGCATTTCAAAAAAAATGGAACAAAAAAAGAATAGAAAATGCATGTTTTTTTGTTTGTATTATCTTTTACCAGATCTAATGTGTTAAATTCTCCTACATTAATTTCACATTTCCACAAACTTCAAAGTATTTCCTTTTAAATGGTATCAAGAATATGCGTATCCTTGCTTCAGGTCTTGAGCTACAGGCAGTTAGATGTGGGTGTGTCATTTTAGGAGGAAATTGAAAAAAAGGGTCCGATCCTTAAGAGGTTAACCTGTTTATCCACTTGTCCTTCAGACAAGGAGGTGACTGAACATTTTGTTGTGTTGTTTGATGGAAGATACCACTTTACAAAATAAAATGCATTATTATTCCCATACCATTACTACAGAGAATCAGACAAATTATGCTACACTCTGCCTATTGGCTTGTTAGTTTATTCAAGCCTGTCTGAAAATATAACACTAAGACAAAAAAAGCTCTTTACCTGACTCTCTTTTCAAAGATGTCTAGAAATGCACACATGTTGTGCTCTTGTAGGAAGCAACCACTCCCCCATTGTTGACTAGAAATTACCTATAACTGGGCTAATAACACAATAACTAGCAAAGGATATGAACAAAATGTGCACACGTGGCTACATGCAGCTCTTGCTTTGAACTCAAAACAAGCACATCTACTCACGACCAGAGCTGTAAACACAGTCCAGTTCAAAGTAAATGGCACAGATCCATATGTGGCAATAGTCTATTTGCATACAGGCCTACTGCAGCTCTGATTGGTTATACCCACCTCTGTGTAGAGTACGGGCTGAGTCATGTGCAATAGAATCCTACTCCCATGCATTCTGCCTACAACAAAATCTCTTGAGTAGTTTGTTTTGTTTCAGTATGTTGCATTGAAAGTGGCTAATATTGCGTTGATTCGATCACAATTGCCACAGTAAAGGAAAAATGTTGGAAGTGTTAACTAACATGAAAAACTTGTTGAGTGTAGTTCAATCTTGTGCTTCTCTCTGAGGGCTGATATTTCTTCTGAGATCTGCATGAGGCAGTCTCTGGCTACTGCGCGCTCAAACACGCGCTCGCTCAGAGGGAACATTGCTTGTGACTACAATCTTGTTGGCTGCATTTGCAGTTCGTTTTGGTTGTGTTTTGGATTATGTTGTGTCCAATAGAAATATATGTAAATAATGTATTGTGTCATTTTGGAGTCCATTTTATAGTAAATAAAAATAGAACTTGTTTCTGAACACAATCATGAATGAATCATGAATAATAAAGAGCAAGAAAGTTAAAGAGACACAACAATCATACCCCTGAAACATGCTAATGTCTCACCATTACCAATAACAGGGGAGTTTAGCATTTTTTGGTGGGTATGATATTTATGTTTATGTTAATCAATTGTCAATGAATTAATTGTGCTCTTATTTAATACTTTGGCAATATGGGATCACTCACATCATGCTAATTAAACTATCACTACTGAAGGAACTTTACAAGAGTGAGTTAGAGAAAGAGAGATGGCGCAGACTGAGAAGGCTGACATCTTACAGAAAGTACATACTATTGTCACATATGACCGCTAAGCACTTGTGGAAGTCAGATCGACAGTTACTAACCTCGATTTCGACTACAAATCCGACATCAACTCTTACCCAGCTTTTCTCTTGTTCACACCGGACACTATTATTTTGTTTCATGGGCTATAAAGAAACGCTGCAGGCGTAGACATGTTAGTCGGGCTGGCGTCTTCTTAAGACTGAGATGAAGAGAAAATCGACTGGCACTCCCCTCCGTTTCATTGGCAAATATCCAGTCAATCAGGAATAAAATGGATGAGCTTCGTTCGAGAGACTCCTTTCAGAAAGACTTGAAAAGCTGCAATATTATATGCCTTGCAGAAACTTCATTTTGTGTCAGAGGGTAAGATGAGAAATCATTAATGGTGCTATTGGTGGAAATCTATTTATCATTTCAAGGCATGGAGTAACAATCTGCATTTATGAGTGTAAATTCCACTGCTGATGTGTTGATTGAATGGGTACGATGGAGTATTTGTTTGGTTAATGCTAAATGGAAGATTTGGAGCGTGGTTGGGGGTTAAAAACTCACTTATTCAATAGGGAATGGGTGGAGAGAGAGAGAGTTTTTACGTGTATTAAAAGTTGCATAAGATAGCTTTAGTAGTATTCTAGATAGGTCTATGAAAATATGTTACAAGTACGAATGACATTATTTCCTAAGAAGGAAGATTGTAGGGAAGTTTCCCGCGCCTCCCTTATAATGTAGGAAGGAGCAGGAGAGGGGGAGGAGATGTAAGAGACAGTACATAGTTCAGATGGTAGGAATGTCATTAAGTGTATGCTGATCAACGATAGCAAGTATTTGTTTTATTAATTAGGGCCTAATCAGAGAGAAAAGTTTAAGAAATGGAATAGCAAACTGAAATGGGTTAGCGGGAAAATACAAAATTGTCGGTACATTCTAGAACGATAATTTATTTTGGTTACGGGGATGCAAGTATGCATTGGCTGTTGTGCTGGGGGAATAGCGCCAGCCTGTGGTGGGTTATGGATTGGTGAAATTGGGGGGACAGGAACAATAGAAGGGGAGACAGATTTTCCTAGGGGGTTGAACAAATAATTAATAATGGATCATTTGAGATGAGATCACATGTAACAGAGTTAGGGTAATCAATTAAATAATCATTGTATACTCAAGGAATTTTGAGTGGTTTAATGGATTAGTTATGAGGAATTAGATTGATACAAACAATTATTGATGGGTTAAGACTGGGGATATCTGTATCATGTTTTGTGTATACTACCATCTTTAGATTATAACCAGGAGAAAGAGATTAGCTCATCTCAGTTAGGCAGTATTTAGGTAATACAAGTGAGCTACCAAATTAAGTGAGGCCTGGCTATTTGTGGTTGTTGTTTTTCAAATTGGGTTAAAATGGGTTCACAGAGCCAGAGGCTGTACAGAGAAAGGTGGAGCCCCCATGTTGCCCTAGTGAAAGAACATTCATAGGAATGGTTATCACTAGGTAAATGGAGAAAACAGGGGGAAAACATTACTGACTGGCAGAATACACCAAATGGGGATCAGTGTGGCCACTCCACTGGGAGATATAGAAGAAAGTTGAATTGGAGAGCAAAAACCCTGCCCGGGGTCCACCTGGAGATAAGTTTTAACGGATGACAGGAAGAGATTTCTTAACTCAGGAACAGGAGGCTGAGTTAGCAGCAATTCCGTTCAAATTATGGTCACAAGGACCAGCCGATGTAGGACTAATTAAGGGGGTAGCTCCAGTACAAGTGATTCCTCGATCCGATCATAGACCATACCAAAAGCAATATCCTATGAAACCAGAAGCAATAAAAGGGATAACACCTACATTTGAGCATTTACTTAAGGGAGGGGTGATAATTCCTGGAGATGAGGCACAATGCAACTCTCCAGTATTTCCTCTTAAAAAGGTGGCACCTAGCGCCAACTGGAGGATGGTCATGGACTTGCAGGGGGTTAATAGAAATATATTTCCCAGAGCTCCATGTGTACCAGATCCACATACATTGCTGAACCAATTGAAACCAGAGAACTCCTATTTTACAGTGATAGATTTAGCTAATGCTTTCTTTAGTATCCCAGTTCATCCGGATAGTCAGGGATGGTTTGGCTTTACTTTTCAGGGAAGGAAATGGACTTACGCTAGGATGCCTCAAGGCTACTCGGAAAGTCTTACAATCTTTGCCCAGGCTATAACTAGGAATTTGGGAAAGTTGGAACCTAGGGAAGGAAGCCAAATGTTAGTTTATGTAGATGATATTCTATTGGCTAATCCCACTCAGGAGGGATGTAAGAGGGATACAATCAAATTGTTAACCTTCCTGGCAGAACAGGGACACAAAGTGAGCAAAAAGAAACTTCAACTTTGGCAGAGCGAGGTCATTTACCTAGGAAACACTATAACTCAGGAGGGGCGAATGTTCAACTCATCCAGGAAAACTGCTATACTTGAAGCGCCAAAACCGTTAAACAAAAAACAAATGATGAGCTTTTTGGTAATGATAAACTGCTGTAAAGCTTGGGTACTCCATTATGTACTGCATACGGGTAAATTAAGTGATCTTAACTATGGGAAGGCAATGGCAGCCCATGGTAAAATAATTTGGAACTCTAAGGAGGCATACATACATCAGGGATGTTATCCAAATGGTAGAGAGTAAAGAGGGATATGACATTGGTCGTGATTTAAAGATGATGAGGTTTTTTGGTGGGCTATTAGATATAACTGGGTTAATCATGAACATAGAGGTTTTTATTCTTTGTTGCTAGGCAGAAGACTTAGGTGACCTAAATATGGACTTGTCATGTCCAACAATCAGTCTTCAGGTCAAGCCCGGGAGAGCCTGGGTAGAACAGAGCTTGAACTAAACATGAGTGTTTTTACAAGATAAGAGATTGATGATTGGATTACTAATTGATTCTGAACTGGATGAAAGTCGAATTTAGCTGCCATAAAAGACAAAGGAAGTGGGAGGAGCAATAAAGAAGCAAAAGACAATCTCAAAAATGAAAGGCATGGCAATTGGATGATAAATTACATAAGGGATTGTTTAGGAAGGTGGTAATATTGACACATGGGCAAATCATGTGTCAAAAAAGGGGGAGTGATAGGATTAAATAATAATGATAGGATTAAATAATAAATAGAAAAAAATAAATAAAAAAATAGAAATTGAGAGCTGAACATGTATGTGTGAAGATAGTTTATTAACCACACCTGTATGTCAGAGGTTTTGTGCCCCACAGGTGAACTAAAGGAGAAGGTGACCCACTCTATCTCACCAGGAGACTGGGTGAGCATCCAGTCCCTAAAATAAGAAAAACTGGAAGCAGGCCTGTTGGGAAGGGCCCTATCAAGTCCTATTAGATCCACCTGGGTGCATGTCACACACTGCAAAAAGGTAAACCCAGTTACACCTGACGAACAAACACAGAGTTAGGAGAAAGAACCGATCACCACTAGGGCTCGGGGGTTGGCTCCTTAACGAAGATTCCCTTACCCTCTCTGATCATCCCTGTGTGAGTTCGGTAGAAGGTGAAGCAATGGGTTGGCGTCTGACATGTTCTCAGGGCGAGGGTGGGGATTCACAGGTCTCCTGACGGTAGGTAGATGCCTGATTGTGGGGGCCATATTCCTAACACACTCAAACCCTCCTGATCAGCCAGAAGTAGTAGTTAACCTAACACAAGTTGATAAAATAATACCTGAGCACAGTCTACGAAGGCATAGGAGACAGCTAGACGTAGGGAAAGGGGAAGTACTAGGGACTTTAGGGAAGGACATCACCATATGTATGTCACCATGTACATCCTGGGATTATGTAGTTGCTCATACCAAGTGGGGGGGGATATGTCAATCTCCATACACAGTTTAGGGACAGGTGTAGTATTGTGAAAGTAGGGAATTACCAGAAATGGCAGTGCGACCCATATAAGGGTAGGTACTGTCTGAAAGTCTGAATTATGCTAAAACAGGTTACAGACCTGAACAAGTGAGATATCCTCTTCAACTGGGGCACCCTATAGAGTAAACCTCTCTGAGGGAGGTAGTGAGACCGGGGCTGTGGTAAAGATAGTACAAACCGTAGGAATCTTGACCGGTGGTTGGAATGGATTTAGTATACGGCAAGAAATGTCTAAAGAGGACTGTTATGCCTGTGGGACAGCCAAACCAAGGTTAACAACTACTCCGTTCCCCTTGACAGGCTTTAACTCTCTGTCAGGTTTATCCTCCATGCAAGCCACCTGGGAATGTGGTGAAAGAGTCTTGTAGTAACTTGAACTATCTGTATCCCCCGAAAACAAAGTCATTCCGACCTAGGTTGCCTCTGTTTGAAGTCTCAGGGGGTTCTAATTGTTTTTCTAGGACTGGTAATATAGGATACAGAGTAGGGCATCTTAGCTCCTGCTCCCACACAGAGAATATCACAACTAAAAGAGACCATGACTAATCTCTCCTCTTTGTTGCAGCCAGAGGATTTTAGGATCCAAAACCAGGCCCGTGCTGACATCTGATGGTTGTGTGGTGATAACTGATTGTGAACTCACCTACATATGTAAACAATCAAACGTGTCAGAGACTGGTGAGTTGTCACGTAGAAAGTGGGACCTCCTCCCGGGTTCCTTTGATGAAAGGATATATATATTGATGGGATAGGAGTACCTCGATGGGTTCCAGAACAATTCAAAGCTAGGAATCAGATCGCAGCTGAGTTTGAATCAAGTATTTTTTGGTGGTCAACAATTAATAAAAACGTAGATTGGATAAATTATATTTACTATAACCAGCAAAGATTTATAAACCACACTCGTGATGCATTAAAGGGATTAGCTGAGCAGACAGCGGCAACTAGCTTAATGACATGGCAGAATAGAATAGCTTTAGATATGCTTTTGGCTGAGCGGGGCGGAGTTTGTGTTCTGTTTGGATCTATGTGCTGTATTTTCATCCTCAAACAACATAGCACCGGACGGGTCCGTGACAAAAGAGCTTCAGGGGAGTAACTACGCTGACGAACGAACTGGCTGAGAACTCTGGTATTGATAGCTCCATAAACGGTTGGTTTGATAACATATTTGGTAAATGGAAAACTATTGTTGTAACTATTCTGGTTGAAGTTATAGCTTCTATGGGTATACTTGTTCTTTGTGGATGTTGTCTTATTTCCTGTGTCTGAGGTTTGGTGAGAAAGGAGATGGGGAAGGTGGTTTCCCAACAGATGGTGAGATACGGCCCAATCCTGGACTCCGACCTAAGGAATTAAGGATATGACCTACCAGGCTTGGTGGAGTGACACTAGAGGGTGTCTAAAGGGGGCCAAAATATACTTCTCTGTTTGTGTTTTATGTTTTAATAGTCTTATGTTTTGTGTTCTATTAATCCTGTGTTTTATGGTTTGAAGTTCCTTGGTGACTGGTAACAATTTGCAAGTTGGGTGTAGATGGACTGAGGGTTTTTATTTTTTAGTATCATCATAGCCTATTAATAAAAGTGTGATTCTTTTTGTTTGTATTGTATTATAATGAATGACACCCTGTGTTGTCATATTTTGAATCACACCCAGCGGGTGTGAAAAGGGGGATTATGGGGGATTTATTATTCTCCTAATTGATGGGATGACTAACTTAGAAAGAATGCATTCTGGACTGTGCTGATGTAGGTTGTGTCACCTGGCAAGCTGTGATTGATGTGAAGAGCTGTTTTAGGGGGTAAAATGAGATAAGGATTTGTGTCTCCAAATACTAGACTATACTGGTTCTTTGTGATCTGTGAACCTTCCTTGGACGTAGGAATGGTGTCTAGGGGAGCTGGCACTTCTCATTATGACAGGTTGTTATGATAAACGTATGCCTGGAAACAGGGATGTGCTAAGAGGCGGGGAACAGCCAGTGCGCCAACGGATTGGCTGAGTAAGTGTCACGGTTTCGGCCGAGGCTGCTCCTCCTCCTGGTTCGGGCAGGCTTCGGCGGTCGTCGGCCCCGGAGTACTAGCTGCCACCGATCTATGTTTCATGTTTGTTTGGTTTTGTCTTGATGTTGTACACCTGTGTCTTGTTAGTCCTCGTTAGTGTCCTATTTAGTTCTCGTTGTGTGTGTTTGTCTTTGTGTGTGATTGCTCTTCTGTTTTGTGTTGGAGCTACGTACTTCCCTCCAGTGATTTGGAGAGGTTTTTCGCACATGTTAGTGTGCCGTTGGTTTGACGCCTGTGTGCGCCGTTATTTCGCCTTCGGGCTTATTGTGCTTATTTTCTACGTTAATATTGCACTAAAGTCTTATTGGACTGAGCTTCTGCGTCCTGCGCTTGATTCATGCACCACACCCACCTTCAGCACCCCTTGACAGAATCACACACCAAAATGGAATCAGCAGGATCTGCTGTTACGCCTGAGTCGCTCGAGGAGCATGTTCGCGGCCAAGATGACCAGATACGACAACTGGGGACCGCTCATCAACACCCTGCACCGATGGGAGGCCAGCGGGGTACCCACACCTCCACCTACCCTGCCAACCCCATCGGCCGGTCCACCAGTCCCAGGTCCGGAACCCAGGGGGATTCGGCTCTCGCTCCCGAGGGCGTGTGACGGAACAGCTGCCGGGTGTCAGGGGTTCCTCCTGCAGGTGGAGCTCTACCTGGCCACTGTACACCCGGTGCCCTCGGGACACGAGAGCGTTTCCGCCCTCATCTCCTGTCTCACGGGCAAGGCGTTGGAGTGGGCTAACGCCGAGTGGAGGAAGATGGACGCCAACACCATCTCCTACGCCGAGTTCTCCCGCCGCTTCAAGGCCGTGTTCGACCATCCACCTGAGGGCAAAGCGGCGGGGGAGCGTCTAGTCCACCTGAGAAAGGGGAGGAGGAGCGCACAGGCGTTTGCTCTAGAGTTCCGGACTCTAGCGGCGGACGCAGGGTGGAATGAACGGGCCCTCATCGACCATTTTCGATGTAGCCTACGGGAGGACGTTCAACGTGAGTTGGCCTGCAGGGATACCCATCTCACCTTCGACCAGTTGGTCGATATGTCCATCCGTCTGGACACCCTGCTGGCCACCCGTGGACGTCCCGAGGGGGGTCCGTCCATTCCGCCCTCCGGCACCTCCGAGCCGAGCCCTATGGAGCTCGGGGGTGCCGGCGCTAGAGAAAGGAGGAGGAGGAGCCCGAGGGGGCCTGTCTCCTGCACCAAGGGCGGTCGTGGAGGGCACACTGCGGCCAGGTGCTGGGGAGGGTTCTCCGGGGGAGAAGACAACAGGCCACGCACTGGGGGGGCCTCCCAGGTGAGTAGACGTCCCACTTACCCAGAGCTTTCTGTTGCGCACTTTTGTATACCTGTGTGTTTTCCACAGGTTGCACTTCATTCCCAGCATAAGGCGCTAGTAGATTCAGGCGCAGCTGGGAATTTTGTTGATCGGAAGTTTTGTTTAGATTTAGGGATCCCTCTCCTACCTGTTGACAAACCTTTTCCCGTTCATGCCTTAGATAGCCGCCCGTTGGGGTCGGGGTTGATTAGGGAGATCACAGCACCACTTAGGATGTGTGCGCAGGGGGGTCATGAAGAGACTATACAGCTGTATCTGATCGACTCTCCTGCGTACCCAGTGGTGCTGGGAATTCCCTGGTTAAGCACCCATAACCCTGCTAGTTCGTGGCAACAGAGGGCTCTCGATGGGTGGTCTGCTCAGTGCGAGGGGCGATGTCTGGGTGTTTCCGTGGGGGCGACTTCGGTGGAAAGTCCAAACCAAGTGCCCGCACTGCACATTCCGCCTGAATATGGGGATTTAGCTCTCGTGTTTAGTAAAACTAGGGCGACGCAGTTGCCTCCTCATAGACAGGGGGATTGTGCGATTGATCTCCAGGCAGGATCAGCGCTCCCACGGAGCCACGTGTATCCTTTGTCTCAAGAGGAGAGAAAAGCTATGGAGACTTACATAGCCGAATCTTTGCGACAGGGATACATTCGGCCCTCCACTTCTCCCGCCTCCTCAAGCTTCTTTTTTGTGAAGAAGAAAGATGGAGGGTTGCGCCCGTGCATTGATTACCATGGTCTCAATCAGATTACTGTGAAATACAGTTATCCACTCCCTCTGATTGCGACCATGACAGAGTCATTGCATGGAGCGCGGTTTTTCACAAAATTGGATCTCAGGAGCGCGTATAACTTGGTGCGCATTAGGGAGGGCGACGAATGGAAGACAGCGTTTAGTACCACGTCAGGTCATTTCGAATATCTCGTCATGCCATATGGGTTGATGAATGCTCCATCAGTCTTCCAATCCTTCGTAGATGACATTTTCCGGGATATGCAGGGACAAGGGGTGGTCGTGTACATTGATGACATTCTGGTGTACTCGTCTACCCGAGCCGAGCATATAACCCTGGTGCGTCGTGTATTGAGGAGGCTGTTGGAGCACGACCTATATGTCAAGGCAGAGAAATGTCTGTTTTTCCAGGAGTCGGTCTCCTTTTTGGGTTATCGGTTGTCCGCGTCAGGGGTGAGAATGGAGGTGGATCGTGTGTCCGCTGTGCATAATTGGCAAACTCCAACCACTGTAAAGGAGGTGCAGCAGTTCTTGGGCTTTGCGAATTACTACCGGAGGTTTATCCGGGGTTTTGGACAGGTGGCAGCTCCCATCACATCACTTCTGAAAGGGGGTCCGGTGCGCCTGCAGTGGTCAGCTGATGCGGACAGGGCCTTTAGGAGACTGAAGGACCTGTTTACGTCGGCTCCGGTGCTGGCGCATCCGGATCCCGCATTACCCTTTCAGGTTGAGGTAGACGCGTCTGAGGCTGGTATAGGGGCCGTTCTCTCTCAACGGTCCGGCACGCCACCTAAACTCCGCCCCTGTGCTTTTTACTCAAAAAAGTTCAGCCCGGCGGAGCGTAACTTGACGTTGGGGACAGGGAGCTGTTAGCTGTAGTTCAAGCCCTTAAGGTGTGGAGGCATTGGCTTGAGGGGGCTCAACACCCTTTCCTCATTTTGACTGACCATCGGAACTTGGAGTACATCTGGGCAGCGAGGAGACTGAACCCTCGCCAGGCTCGATGGAGTATGTTTCTCACTAGGTTCGTATTTAAAATCACGTACATCCCTGGGTCCCAGAATGGTAAGGCAGATGCGCTGTCCCGGCGGTATGACACGGAGGAGAGGTCCGTTGAGCCTACTCCCATACTACCGGAATCTTGCCTTGTGGCACCGGTGGTGTGGGAGGTCGATGCCGAAATCGAGCGAGCATTGCGTACCGACCCCAGCCCTCCACAGTGTCCTGAGGGTCGGAAGTACGTTCCGCTCGAGATTCGGGATCGACTCATTTACTGGGCTCACACGTCACCCTCCTCTGGACATCCGGGTATCGGCCGGACGGTGCATTGCCTTAGCCCTAAATACTGGTGGCCCACTTTGGCTAGGGATGTGAGGGTTTATGTCTCCTCCTGCTCGGTGTGCAACCAGTGTAAGGCGCCCCGACATCTGCCCAGGGGTAAGTTACAACCCCTGCCCGTTCCACAACGACCATGGTCTCACCTCTCGGTGGATTTTGTGACAGACCTTCCCCTCTCTCAGAGGAATACCACCATCCTGGTCGTTGTGGACCGGTTCTCTAAGGCCTGTCGTCTTCTCCCTATGTCGGGTCTTCCTACTGCCCTACAGACCGCTGAGGCCCTATTTACCCATGTCTTCCGGCATTACGGGGTACCCGAGGATATAGTGTCTGATCGAGGCCCCCAGTTTACCTCCCGTGTTTGGAGAGCGTTCATGGAGCGGTTGGGGGTCTCGGTTAGCCTTACCTCAGGGTACCACCCGGAGAGTAACGGGCAGGTAGAACGTGTCAACCAGGATGTGGGTAGGTTTCTGAGGTCGTATTGCCAGGGCCGGCCGGAGGAGTAGGCACGGTACATTCCCTGGGCCAAGATGGCCCAGAACTCTCTCCGCCACTCCTCTACCAACCTATTCCCCTTCCAATGTGTGTTAGGTTACCAGCCGGTTCTGGCACCTTGGCAGCAGAGCCAGATCGAGGCCCCTGCGGTGGATGATTGGATGAGGTGCTCGGAAGAGACGTGGAACGCTGCCCACGTCCACCTGCAGCGGGCCGTCCTTCGTCACAAGGCGAGCGCCGATCTCCACCGCAGTGAGGGGCCGGTGTATGCACCCGGAGATCGAGTCTGGCTCTCTACCAGAAACCTACCCCTCCGCCTGCCCTGCCGGAAGCTGGGTCGGCGGTTTGTGGGGCCCTTTAAAGTCCTGAGAAGATTGAACGAGGTGTGTTATAGGTTACATCTACCTGTTGAGTATAAGAATATTAACCCCTCGTTCCATGTGTCTCTTCTCAGGCCGGTGGTAGCTGGTCCACTCCAGTACAATGAGATAGGGGAGACTCCTCCGCCCCCACTGGACATCGAGGGGGCTCCGGCGTACACCATTCGGTCCATCTTGGACTCAAGACGCCGGATGGGGGGTCTCCAGTATCTCGTGGAGTGGGAGGGGTATGGCCCGGAGGAGCGGTGCTGGGTGCCGCGGAGGGACATCCTAGACCCATCTCTCCTGTCGGAGTTCCACCGGGACCATCCCGCGCGCCCTGCTCCGCGTCCTCCTGGTCGTCTCCGAGGCCGGGGTCGGCGCACGGCTGGAGCCGCGCGTCAAGGGGGGGGTACTGTCACGGTTTCGGCCAAGGCTGCTCCTCCTCCTGGTTCGGGCAGGCTTCGGCGGTCGTCGTCCCCGGAGTACTAGCTGCCACCGATCTATGTTTCATGTTCGTTTGGTTTTGTCTTGATGTTGTACACCTGTGTCTTGTTAGTCCTCGTTAGTGTCCTATTTAGTTCTCGTTGTGTGTGTTTGTCTTTGTGTGTGATTGCTCTTCTGTTTTGTGTTGGAGCTACGTTCTTCCCTCCAGTGTTTTGGAGAGGTTTTTCACACATGTTAGTGCGCCGTTGGTTTGACGCCTGTGTGCGCCGTTATTTCGCCTTCGGGCTTATTGTGCTTAAAGTCTTTTTGGACTGAGCTTCTGCGTCCTGCGCTTGATTCATGCACCACACCCACCTTCAGCACCCCTTGACAGTAAGTCTAAACCACGTTCAAGCGTCTACTCTGATTGCCCAGCAGAGAGGTCGGAAACTCTCTCTCTGTAAGAGTATTTGAGGAAGAATCTAAAACAATAGATTTAGTTCTCTGAAGTGCCCTGCGAGGTATTTCAAGGAGCCCGTATATACGAAACATCATATTTACCATTGAAGGTTTTTGCATTAATTAAAATAACTAGTATATCTTAGAAGTCGTGTTGACCTCTTTTGTTCCTAATGCCAGATTTGAATTGACGCAACTTTGACAGGTGATAAACAAACAATAAACCGCACACCCAGAGGCAGCGTTTCTAGTGGGCAGAGACTTTAACGCGGAGAGACTTACAGTACAACCGTTCTACCTCACTTCTACCAACACGTCTCTGCACATGTCGAGAGACAAATTTGAGGTGACAGAGAGTGACATTCAATACCGCCTTACACACTCTTGCCTGCATCTAGCTGATATAGGGTGTAATCATTAGTAGTCCAACAGTTGCAAACTAGAGTTTCTATTGGACAAATTAATGTATGTTTATCCCTGTTTTGTTCCATTTGCTTCCGTTTATGAAACCATTTTCAACAGAATCGGCGGAATGAATACACCCCTGAAACACGTAAACAGAGTTCACTTTCATAACAGACACGTTGTATTCCTTCTCTTCCCTTCGCTTGTGGAATTCAATACACAACACATCAGCTGTATGTGACCAGGCGAAGAAACCTTTCCAAGCCAAACCGGTAAACCCAGCCTACATTGTTGTCCCCATAAGTAACGTCATAGTCAGCATAGCTAATAGAACTAACGCATTAGTAAACACGCTACAATCATGCAGTAACATTAGTGTACAGTCAGTAAGCAGTTACACCGACGGACCCCAGTGGCAATAAATTAGTAATACCAAAAGCTTATCTTGACTTGGAATTGTTCCAGTGTTGTGTTGGAAAGTCATAGCCACCTAGCTAACATAGCATCCCTCTGTTTGAGCAGGGTGTTTCAGTATGCTAAACTAGCAAGCTGCATTTCCTAGCTAAGTAAGTGAAAGTGAAAAAGAAATGATGAAATCTCTCTCTCGCTATTTCTCTCGTTTCTCCTTCATTTTGGAAGAAATTATTTTGTTCAAAACTTTTCAACTATTCTCTTTCTCTCTCTTTGAGTCAACTACTCACCACATTTTATATATTGCAGTGCTCGCTAGCTGTAGTTTGTGCTTTTAGTACTAGATTAATTCTCTGATCCTTTGATTGGATGAACAACATGTTAGTTCATGCTGCAGGAGCTTTGATAGGCTGGAGGACGTCCTTCGGAATTTGTCATAATTACTGTGTAACTCTACGGAAGGGGGTGAGAACTATGAGCCTCCTAGGTTTTGTCAATGTACCCAGTGGAGGACGGAAGCTATCTGTCCTCCGGCTTCACCATGGTGCTACCCTACATAGTGCTGTTGAGGCTACTGTAGACCTTTGCAAAATATTGTGTTTTAATCAGTTATTTGGTGATGTGATTATATTTAGCATATTTTTATGTAAAAAGGATCACTTTTTTAATGTTTTACCATTTTAATTTTCATGAAATTCACTGAGGAGGATGGCCCTCCCCTTCTTCCTCTGAAGAGCCTCCACTGGTATTGACTGCAGCTGAAAGGCTTCCTGAGGAGACTATAGATGGCATCTGGGTTAGCTAGAATGCCACTATTCCTGATTCCGATTGAGACTACATCTTCTGCTCTTCCCTTGAGATGGATGAGAATCTCTCAGGCCTGTTCCTCTATTTTCATGTGTCCCTTTTTAATAAAGTTTATCATGGCCTCTTCCCATTCATCAAATGTAATTGTGTCTTATCTCTCCCCTCTAAAGGAAGGTGGTTCTTTGACTTTTCTTTGGGCAACTACTTGGACTTGGGAGAAGTCTAGAACTTGGCTAACTGTAGGGTCAGGTCTGTGTCTTGGTTCACTTTGGCTAGTGGCTGTAGCTCCTGTTGGGCTACTAGAACTGAAGTGCATGATAATGCTATCAGCTAGCTGCTGTCCTATCTGTTGGACTATGATACTCATCTGGCCTATTAGCACTGCATCGTCATTGGGGTTAGGAGTGGAGGTGCTAACAACCTGGGGCCTAGGTGAGTTGACTGCATGATGACAATGAGAAGCTGCATTGTCCCCACTGACTAAAGGAACTTCCCCTGCAATTTCACTACCATTGACATCACCACACACACTAGGACTACCAGTTGGGAAAGGAATAGATAACCCCAACACACCCCTTCCCCTACCAACATTGACAGGTGTTAGCAAATCTGAAAAACAAATATGGTTGAAACTCATTGTAGTAGCTCAAAATGAAAGTTGATAAAAAAAATATTTTGTAGCAAAATTTGAAATTGTGTTTTTTACATTGGATAAAAGTAGAGACTCAGAGCTAGAAAATTGTGTATCATACACTACAGTTGAGGAAAAATTAGAAATTAATTCTGCGTTGAAAATTGGTAAACTTGTAACCTAACTTATGAGAAAATTGCCTTTGAATGTTTTGTACACCTTATGGAGACCTCTTCTTTGTCTACACCCATTCAGCATCGTTCAGCTTTAGCCCCACCCATCTCTTTAAGGTATGATCCAAGCGTCCTGTCCTAACAACAGCAGTCAAGCTAACTGGCTAGCTTGCTAGCTACTTCCAGACACAAATGAGAGAACAGCTCACTCTGACCATTTTACTCGCCCTAGCAGAGCTGGTTAGGATGTTTTTATGTTTTCCAGAGCGTTGGTGACTGCAACTGTGCTGCTGGCAACAATTTACGCTTTTTTGCAAACGTCTACTGACACCGGCCATATTCCATGGGTGTTGAGCGTTCGTAATTTCGTCAGTTATTATGCGCTCTGGCACACTCAGACGAGAGTTCTCTGAAATCGGAGTAGATAGCCAGAGCGAATTTAAAAGCTACATCTATCAACCTTGCCACCAGAGGTCTCTTCACAGTCCCCAAGTCCAGAACAGACTATGGGAGGCACACAGGACTACATAGAGCAATGACTACATGGAACTCTATTCCACATCAGGTAACTGATGCAAGCAGTAGAATCAAATTTAAAACATTTCTAAAAATACACCTTATGGAACAGTGGGATTGTGAAGCAACACAAACATAGGCACAGACACATGCATACACACACATGATAACATACGTTCTATACACACACGTACACATGGATTTTGTGTTGTAGATATGTGATAGTGGATTATGGGCCTGAGGGGGCACACTTTATGTTGTAAATTCTGTAATGAATGTATTGTAATGTTTTAAAAATTAATTTTGTTGGACCCCAGGAAGAGCTAATGGGTACAAATATCTACCTCAAATACCTTGTAACCCTGCACACTGATCTGGAACTGGTACTCCTTGTATATAGCTTTATTCTTGGGTATTTTATTCCTCGTCAAACATTAAAGGAACAGTTGTCTCCATGTCTCGTCCGTACCTGGTAGGAGTACTCGGGTGGGGGTCCCGCGGAGTTCATGTCAAGGCGTGCTGAAGGTGGGTGTGGTGTATGAATCATGCGCAGAACGCAGAGGCTCAGTCCAAAGGCTTTAGTGCAATATATATAAAAGACAGAAGCACAATAAGCCCGAAGGCGAATACACGGCGCACACAGGCGACAAAACAAACGGCGCACAAACATGTGCAAAAATAACCTCTCCAAAACACTGGATGGAAAATGTAGCTCCAAACACGAAACAGAAGCGCAATCACACACAACGACAAGCACACACAACGAGAACTAAATAGGACACTAACGAGGACTAACAAGACACAGGTGTACAACATCCAGACAAAACCAAACGAACATGAAACATATATCGGTGGCAGCTAGTACTCCGGGGACGACGACCGCCGAAGCCTGCCCGAACCAGGAGGAGGAGCAGCCTCGGCCGAAACCGTGACAGTACCCCCCCCCCCCTTGACGCGCGGCTCCAGCCATGCGCCGACCCCGGCCTCGGGGACGACCAGGAGGACGCGGAGCAGGGCGCGCGGGATGGTCCCGGTGGAACTCCGACAGGAGAGATGGGTCTAGGATGTCCTTCCGCGGCACCCCTCCCACTCCACGAGATACTGGAGACCCCCCATCCGGCGTCTAGAGTCCAAGATGGACCGAACGGTGTACGCCGGAGCCCCCTCGATGTCCAGTGGGGGCGGAGGAGTCTCCCCTATCTCATTGTCCTGGAGTGGAGCAGCTACCACCGGCCTGAGAAGAGACACATGGAACGAGGGGTTAATATTCTTATACTCAACAGGTAGATGTAACCTATAACACACCTCGTTCAATTTTCTCAGGACTTTAAAGGGCCCCACAAACCGCCGACCCAGCTTCCGGCAGGGCAGGCGGAGGGGTAGGTTTCTGGTAGAGAGCCAGACTCGATCTCCGGGTGCGTACACCGGCCCCTCACTGCGGTGGAGATCGGCGCTCGCCTTGTGACGAAGGACGGCCCGCTGCAGATGGACGTGGGCAGCGTTCCACGTCTCTTCCGAGCGCCTCATCCAATCATCCACCGCAGGGGCCTCGATCTGGCTCTGCTGCCAAGGTGCCAGAACCGGCTGGTAACCTAACACACATTGGAAGGGGGTTAGGTTAGTAGAGGAGTGGCGGAGAGAGTTCTGGGCCATCTCGGCCCAGGGAATGTACCGTGCCCACTCCTCCGGCCGGTCCTGGCAATACGACCTCAGAAACCTACCCACATCCTGGTTGACACGTTCTACCTGCCCGTTACTCTCCGGGTGGTACCCTGAGGTAAGGCTAACCGAGACCCCCAAACGCTCCATGAACGCTCTCCAAACACGAGAGGTAAACTGGGGGCCTCGATCAGACACTATATCCTCGGGTACCCCGTAATGCCGGAAGACGTGGGTAAATAGGGCCTCAGCGGTCTCTAGGGCAGTAGGAAGACCCGACATAGGGAGAAGACGACAGGCCTTAGAGAACCGGTCCACAACGACCAGGATGGTGGTATTCCCCTGAGAGAGGGGAAGGTCTGTCAAAAAATCCACCGAGAGGTGGGACAATGGTCGTTGTGGAACGGGCAGGGGTTGTAACTTACCCCTGGGCAGATGTCGGGGCGCCTTACACTGGGCACACACCGAGCAGGAGGAGACATAAACCCTCACATCCCTAGCCAAAGTGGGCCACCAGTATTTAGGGCTAAGGGAATGCACCGTCCGGCCGATACCCGGATGTCCAGAGGAGGGTGACGTGTGAGCCCAGTAAATGAGTCGATCCCGAATCTCGAGCGGAACGTACTTCCGACCCTCAGGACACTGTGGAGGGCTGGGGTCGGTACGCAACGCTCGCTCGATTTCGGCATCGACCTCCCACACCACCGGTGCCACAAGGCAAGACTCCGGTAGTATGGGAGTGGGCTCAACGGACCTCTCCTCCGTGTCATACCGCCGGGACAGCGCATCCGCCTTACCATTCTGGGACCCAGGGATGTACGTGATTTTAAATACGAACCTGGTGAGAAACATACTCCATCGAGCCTGGCGAGGGTTCAGTCTCCTCGCTGCCCGGATGTACTCCAGGTTCCGATGGTCAGTCAAAATGAGGAAAGGGTGTTGAGCCCCCTCAAGCCAATGCCTCCACACCTTAAGGGCTTGAACTACAGCTAACAGCTCCCTGTCCCCAACGTCATAGTTACGCTCCGCCGGGCTGAGCTTCTTTGAGTAAAAAGCACAGGGGCGGAGTTTAGGTGGCGTGCCGGACCGTTGAGAGAGAACGGCCCCTATACCAGCCTCAGACGCGTCTACCTCGACCTGAAAGGGTAATGCGGGATCCGGATGCGCCAGCACCGGAGCCGACGTAAACAGGTCCTTCAGTCTCCTAAAGGCCCTGTCCGCATCGGCTGACCACTGCAGGCGCACCGGACCCCCCTTCAGAAGGGACGTGATGGGAGCTGCCACCTGTCCAAAACCCCGGATAAACCTCCGGTAGTAATTCGCAAAGCCCAAAAACTGCTGCACCTCTTTTACAGTAGTTGGGGTTTGCCAATTACGCACAGCGGACACACGATCCACCTCCATTCTCACCCCTGACGCGGACAACCGATAACCCAAAAAGGAGACCAACTCCTGGAAAAACAGACATTTCTCTGCCTTGACATATAGGTCGTGCTCCAACAGCCTCCTCAATACACGACGCACCAGGGTTATATGCTCGGCTCGGGTAGACGAGTACACCAGAATGTCATCAATGTACACGACCACCCCTTGTCCCTGCATATCCCGGAATATGTCATCTACGAAGGATTGGAAGACTGATGGAGCATTCATCAACCCATATGGCATGACGAGATATTCGAAATGACCTGACGTGGTACTAAAAGCTGTCTTCCATTCGTCACCCTTCCTAATGCGCACCAAGTTATACGCGCTCCTGAGATCCAGTTTTGTGAAAAACCGCGCTCCATGCAATGACTCCGTCATGGTCGCAATCAGAGGGAGTGGATAACTGTATTTCACAGTAATCTGATTGAGTCCACGGTAATCAATGCACGGGCGCAACCATCCATCTTTCTTTTTCACAAAAAAGAAGCTCGAGGAGGCGGGAGAAGTGGAGGGCCGAATGTATCCCTGTCTCAAAGATTCGGCTATGTAAGTCTCCATAGCTTTTCTCTCCTCTTGAGACAAAGGATACACATGGCTCCGTGGGAGCGCTGCTCCTGCCTGGAGATCAATCGCACAATCCCCCTGTCTATGAGGAGGCAACTGCGTCGCCCCAGTTTTGCTAAACACGAGAGCTAAATCCCCATATTCAGGCGGAATGTGCAGTGCGGGCACTTGGTTTGGACTTTCCACCGAAGTCGCCCCCACGGAAACACCCAGACATCGCCCCTCGCACTGAGCAGACCACCCATCGAGAGCCCTCTGTTGCCACGAAATAGCAGGGTTATGGGTGCTTAACCAGGGAATCCCCAGCACCACTGGGTACGCAGGAGAGTCGATCAGATACAGCTGTATAGTCTCCTCATGACCCCCCTGCGCACACATCCGAAGTGGCGCTGTGATCTCCCTGATCAACCCCGACCCCAACGGGCGGCTATCTAAGGCATGAACGGGAAAAGGTTTGTCAACAGGTAGGAGAGGGATCCCTAACTCAAAACAAAACTTCCGATCAACAAAATTCCCAGCTGCGCCTGAATCTACTAGCGCCTTATGCTGGGAATGAAGTGCAACCTGTGGAAAACACACAGGTATACAAAAGTGCGCAACAGAAAGCTCTGGGTAAGTGGGACGTCTACTCACCTGGGAGGCCCCCCCAGTGCGTGGCCTGTTGTCTTCTCCCCCGGAGAACCATCCCCAGCACCTGGCCGCAGTGTGCCCTCCACGACCGCACTTGGTGCAGGAGACAGGCCCCCTCGGGCTCCTCCTCCTCCGTTCTCTAGCGCCGGCACCCCCGAGCTCCATAGGGCTCGGCTCGGAGGTGCCGGAGGGCGGAATGGACGGACTCCCCTCGGGCCAGCAGGGTGTCCAGACGGATGGACATATCGACCAATTGGTCGAAGGTAAGATGGGTATCCCTGCAGGCCAACTCACGTTGAACGTCCTCTCGTAGGCTACATCGAAAATGGTCGATGAGAGCCCGTTCATTCCACCCTGCATCCGCCGCTAGAGTCCGGTACTCTAGAGCGAACACCTGAGCGCTCCTCTTCCCCTGTCTCAAATGGACTAGACGCTCCCCCGCCGCTTTGCCCTCAGGTGGATGGTCGAACACGGCCTTGAAGCGGCGGGAGAACTCGGCGTAGGTGATGGTGTTGGCGTCCATCTTCCTCCACTCGGCGTTAGCCCACTCCAACGCCTTGCCCGTGAGACAGGAGATGAGGGCGGAAACGCTCTCGTATCCCGAGGGCACCGGGTGTACAGTGGCCAGGTAGAGCTCCACCTGCAGGAGGAACCCCTGACACCCGGCAGCTGTTCCGTCATACGCCCTCGGGAGCGAGAGCCGAATCCCCCTGGGTTCCGAACCTGGGACTGGTGGACCGACCGATGGGGTGGGCAGGGTAGGTGGAGGTGTGGGTACCCTGCTGGCCTCCCATCGGTGCAAGGTGTTGATTACCTCCTGTAGAGCGGACACCAGTTGTCTTATCTGGCCCTCTTGCCCACGGAGATGCTCCTCGAGCGACACAGGCGTCACTGCCGATCCTGCTGATTCCATTAAGGTGTGTGATTCTGTCAAGGCGTGCTGAAGGTGGGTGTGGTGTATGAATCATGCGCAGAACGCAGAGGCTCAGTCCAAAGGCTTTAGTGCAATATATATAAAAGACAGAAGCACAATAAGCCCGAAGGCGAATACACGGCGCACACAGGCGACAAAAGAAACGGCGCACAAACATGTGCAAAAATAACCTCTCCAAAACACTGGAGGGAAAATGTAGCTCCAAACACGAAACAGAAGCGCAATCACACACAACGACAAGCACACACAACGAGAACTAAATAGGACACTAACGAGGACTAACAAGACACAGGTGTACAACATCCAGACAAAACCAAACGAACATGAAACATAGATCGGTGGCAGCTAGTACTCCGGGGACGACGACCGCCGAAGCCTGCCCGAACCAGGAGGAGGAGCAGCCTCGGCCGAAACCGTGACAGTTCATCCCATTGGCTGGGGGAGGAGGGTAGGCATAGGCCTCATTGGCCATATATTTTCCAGAGAATCTACCAATTTTCCTTCCTGAGGAAATTGCAAGAAATTCTCGGGCTTCCCGGTATTCCCGTTCAAACCGAAAGTGCTATTTAAAAGCATATAATACCATTAAATAAAATCTGACATGATTATACCACTCTAAATGGAGAAATATGCACAATCTAAAGGGTTCTTTATGTATTTGTTGCAATTTAATCAACAATGTTCCCTCAAAGTCACCACACCATTTCATTGATGTAGCCTAGTTTTAACAGGCCTATGAAGCACTGATGGCCGACGGGTCAAATATGAGGTTAATACAGTACAAATTAATATTTTTAGCCTACCTTTGAAAGATGCATTTTGGTCCTTTTCTCTCCCCTTGCACCTGGCTATCGAGGGAATTTGGGAAGGTTGTGGCTGTTTATACTTCACTTATTGTTATGATTTTGTCAGAGGAAACTAATCTGAATCTCCAATAATCAAACAGTTAAGCGGAGATTCAACAATGGATAGCGCCGCAGTTGATCAATTGCCCGTGAATCTAAACCCGCATTTAATATGCCATTCTAAGGTAGGCTATATTTTACATAAAATCTTATGAGGCCTACTTACTGCATCTGTTTTCTAGCAATAAAGTAAATGATCATCTCTGAAGTCACAGCATAAATGAAACGTGAGACTTTGGACTACACAAACGGACTATATATTCAAAGTAAATAAACTGCCATTATTACTTTTATTCAATACAAAATACAGTTCTCGCATTATTTTTCAACAGGAAAAACACTTGGTCAGAAACTAAGTAATTGACACTGACTGATTCCATGTAGCAAACAAAATCATTTGCATAGGCCATACCCGTTTTAACGTGTTGCTTCAAAACAGGCTCAATTCAGGTCGGATTTGCAGTCGGCCTCGTTGGCATAAATGAGTAAAGCTTTGCCACAGACCTTTTGTATTAAAGCAGGTAGGCCTACCGGTAGCTCAAAAGTTGGAGTCAATTTTGTTACTGTATTTCAAGGTTGCGTGTACATGCACTTTGAATTCATGGCGACTAAAAACGGTAGGCTACGACGCACAAACCCTAGGCGCTACAAGCAACTCTGGGAGAGCTAGGACCAGATCGCAGCCTGCCAGCTAAGACAGGTTAACATTGCCTTTAACCTAAAAGTTTGGATTTTTACTGGCATATGCAGACCAACCCCCAAAACGATTGGCTAATGATACGAGAGCTGGTGTTACATGTAAGAATTCACGAGTAGGAAACCAATTGTCCGTAGACTCAAGACTAGTAGACACTCAGAGTAATTTAAATGCAATTTGACAACATTCAGCACTGACACCATTAACCCCAATTCTAGCAACATCCTCATTTACAGACGTGATATGCACCAACCCCAAGCGCTCAGTTCTACAAACTACATCAGGTTAAATTGACCTAGAACCCATTACATCATTTGATGCTACTAGCATAAGCAAATGTAGCTTAAGAAAGTCCAATGGTAATTTAAACACCTTACCCACAAATTGGTCGAAGTAGTAATATATTGCTGATGCCAAAGCAGGTTTATAATGCAATAAAACTGTTTTGCCATCACCCCAGTTACTAAAGTCAGGTCATTGAACCTCCAAAACAAAACTAAGGACACAAGTATTAAAGTTACTGTTTAATTGAGGCAAAACACACAAACGCAGTTACACACAACCTGGACTAGAGTACCCATGTACGTCCCACTTCAGATATCCATGTTTGTGGTCAACGGGGTCTCAGATGCAGAGGTGAACTGTTCCTCAATGGCATGGTCAGTAACAGAAGGCGCTTGGTCTACAGACTCGTCCCCACTTGTGCTAGAGTATAAATTAACCACAATCAGTAGTTCTCGTGGCTTCAGTAGCCAGTTGTGGCGTCGTCGGACGTGCCGGTTGTGGCTTCTGAAGCGGCGTCGTCGGACGTGCCAGTTGTGGCTTCTGAAGCGGCGTCGTCGGACGTGCCAGTTGTGGCTTCTGAAGCGGCGTCGTCGGACGTGCCAGTTGTGGCTTCTGAAGCGGCGTCGTCGGACGTGCCAGTTGTGGCTTCTGAAGCGGCGTCGTCGGACGTGCCAGTTGTGGCTTCTGAAGCGGCGTCGTCGGACGTGCCAGTTGTGGCTTCTGAAGCGGCGTCGTCGGACGTGCCAGTTGTGGCTTCTGAAGCGGCGTCGTCGGACGTGCCAGTTGTGGCTTCTGAAGCGGCGTCGTCGGACGTGCCAGTTGTGGCTTCTGAAGCGGCGTCGTCGGACGTGCCAGTTGTGGCTTCTGAAGCGGCGTCGTCGGACGTGCCAGTTGTGGCTTCTGAAGCGGCGTCGTCGGACGTGCCAGTTGTGGCTTCTGAAGCGGCGTCGTCGGACGTGCCAGTTGTGGCTTCTGAAGCGGCGTCGTCGGACGTGCCAGTTGTGGCTTCTGAAGCGGCGTCGTCGGACGTGCCAGTTGTGGCTTCTGAAGCGGCGTCGTCGGACGTGCCAGTTGTGGCTTCTGAAGCGGCGTCGTCGGACGTGCCAGTTGTGGCTTCTGAAGCGGCGTCGTCGGACGTGCCAGTTGTGGCTTCTGAAGCGGCGTCGTCGGACGTGCCAGTTGTGGCTTCTGAAGCGGCGTCGTCGGACGTGCCAGTTGTGGCTTCTGAAGCGGCGTCGTCGGACGTGCCAGTTGTGGCTTCTGAAGCGGCGTCGTCGGACGTGCCAGTTGTGGCTTCTGAAGCGGCGTCGTCGGACGTGCCAGTTGTGGCTTCTGAAGCGGCGTCGTCGGACGTGCCAGTTGTGGCTTCTGAAGCGGCGTCGTCGGACGTGCCAGTTGTGGCTTCTGAAGCGGCGTCGTCGGACGTGCCAGTTGTGGCTTCTGAAGCGGCGTCGTCGGACGTGCCAGTTGTGGCTTCTGAAGCGGCGTCGTCGGACGTGCCAGTTGTGGCTTCTGAAGCGGCGTCGTCGGACGTGCCAGTTGTGGCTTCTGAAGCGGCGTCGTCGGACGTGCCAGTTGTGGCTTCTGAAGCGGCGTCGTCGGACGTGCCAGTTGTGGCTTCTGAAGCGGCGTCGTCAGACGTGCCAGTTGTGGCTTCTGAAGCGCCGTCGTCGGACGTGCCAGTTGTGGCTTCTGAAGCGCCGTCGTCGGACGTGCCAGTTGTGGCTTCTGAAGCGCCGTCGTCGGACGTGCCAGTTGTGGCTTCTGAAGCGCCGTCGTCGGACGTGCCAGTTGTGGCTTCTGAAGCGGCGTCGTCGGACGTGCCAGTTGTGGCTTCTGAAGCGGCGTCGTCGGACGTGCCAGTTGTGGCTTCTGAAGCGGCGTCGTCGGACGTGCCAGTTGTGGCTTCTGAAGCGGCGTCGTCGGACGTGCCAGTTGTGGCTTCTGAAGCGGCGTCGTCGGACGTGCCAGTTGTGGCTTCTGAAGCTGCGTCGTCGGACGTGCCAGTTGTGGCTTCTGAAGCGGCGTCGTCGGACATGCCAGTTGTGGCTTCTGAAGCGGTTGTGGCAGTAGGAGAGTTTCCATAGTCATCAGACCAGCGTCTCATCTTCTCAGCAGAGGCCAGGTCATCGTTTGCCAGAGAGCTACCATAGTTTGGAGAGTCTTGGGATGCTACTTCATTTGTCTCCAAATACTCTAGAGAAAAAGAGAAGAGGAACAGTTGGGTGTTCTACACGGTCTAGGCCAAATTGCCATTTGAATGTTCAGCAACATTGCACCCCACTGAACCCGACGTAGTTCTAAACGAATGTTGCAGGCCTAACATTTTCTGGCTTCTTTAGCATCAGACCCTATGGATCGGAGCATGTACAATGGAGACGTCATTTGATGACAGCTCTGAAAAACGTAGGTTCAGGTACACAAGCAAATTTTCTAAATCAACAGCAAAGGGTTTGATAACTTCTTGTTTAAAAAAAGATTCTAAACATTTGTTATTTAGACTGGGTTACTCTACGGTGTTGAATTAGTTTAAAACACAGCAGCAAAGAACATTGCTAGAAGGGATGGGATAACATAGGGGAAGAAACGCTTACCTCCAAGTCTCCTCTGCAGAGAGACTTGATCTTGTTTCTGGGACTTGCCAACAGGGGAACAAGAAACTGAGGAGAAAGAGTTGACAGAAGTTGAGTTGACACAAAATAGCTACATATATTTAATAGCAGTGAACAAAAAAGATGACCAACGTGGAAGAAACAGACAGTCAAATTTGAATCTCCAACTTACAAAGTTCAACATGTTTCCCAAACAAAACCCTTCAATCCAAATAAAACATTAGTGAACCAACCTTTGAAGACCCCCACAGTCAGCACAAAGAGCAGAAATTCTCTCACACCTCCCATGATTATGAGAATAGTCTTTATTATCAACAAGTAATGTCATCCCGTGGCCTGTATGAGGCTTATATAGGCCACTAATGACCGTTTACCAGACAAACATGACTTAACGATCAATTAACATGCTTGATTGAGTTGAAACATTCAGATAGAAATAGACCATGTAGAACAGATGTTTCTTTGGAGGGCAGGCAATCTTTTCTACTCTATATATTGCATTTATATCTGCTATGTTTTACCCTTCTGGTCTCAGATCAGCAGTAGAAAGAAGTAGGCCTAATTATTTTAGGTATAATCTTCAAAGATTTTCGGGGGAAATAAACACTGTACCCAAATCCACTTTTTATTATGATCCTGGGAAATGGGTAGGCCTCCACCATATGGTCCTTCACAGTTTTACACCTGTGTTATATTCCTTTATTTACATAGATCACATACATAAATATATATGTTAGCTGTTAGTAGCTTTGGGATCAAATTTTCATATTGTATTGTTACTAACCATATATCATATTTTCCTCATTTGCTCTGTAGGAGACTTGGCTGGTGGAGATTCGTCATATGAAGGACATTCAAGTGGATGTGACCCCTAACCTGCAGGACAGGCTCAGCGGGGTGACAGACATCCTGTAACGGATCTCCAAGCTAGTGTCTGAGGACCTGGAGAAGGCTGTGTCTACAGCTGTGGAGCAGGACAAGCAAGGTAACCTAACCTCACCTAACCTCACTGTATGAAGGATTTTATTTTTATGTATAGTCATCTCCAATCTGTTAAAATATATGTCTCTGTATTTCTCGCCCAATCTCTCTCCTCTTCCCCATCCCCTTCACTAGGTTCTCCCCAGGATAAGCACACCATCCTGGCTGTGGTCCCCAGTCCTGCTGCTCCATGACACCTAGCCAGAAAGCAGGGCCTCAGTGAATGTATGTGGTTGTTCCTTACTTTAACATAAAACTCTCATAGATATTAACACAGTAACTGTAAATAATAACAACTATTCTGGGCTATATAATTAGTAACCTGAATGATCTATCACCTATCCGTTGTTTTAGAGCTAATTTAGACTAATAAGCTGTACACCTAAATGTCTTCTCCCCTGCTCCCTTCCCCCTCCTCCTCCTCCTCAGACCGCTGTACCCTGACCTTTGACCCTCGCACGGTCAACGGTCACCTGCTCCTCTCCAGGGAGAACCTACGGGTGCCTCTTCTCACCATAATCTTTGACCCCTACATATCTCCCCCAGGAAGGAAAAGGGGAATCAGTGTATGGTGGGAATGAACGATCTTCCCTGGAGCCTCCAGCTGGATGAGTGCCAGTTGAGCGCCTGGCACAATGGGTGCCGGGAAACGATGGCTGGCCACTCCCACCACTCCCACGCGGCTGCATGCCTTCCACTGTGCCTTCACTCAGGAGCTGTTCCCTGCCTGTTGGATAGGGGCGTCAGCATCACCCTCTGCTTGCCACGATGACAACACGAAAGGGAATGACCGTGACCTAACAATCTCATATTGGATTAGTCTCCATAACCATAGACTTCGATAGACATCGCATCATTGTATCTGTCCCATTATGGTGTCTGCAAGAGCACAGGCAGCGCCATTGAGGCCATCTCCATTTTGAAGTAGTCCATTGTCATTTTCTTCTCCTACTGCTTCTATGAGTTGGCAAACAAACTGAAAGGGTGCACACTGCCACCTAGAGTGTGTTTGAACAGGTATAAAGCCAAGGTTGGCGATTTACTGCCACCTGCAGTTATGGCATTTTTTCTCATGAGTATAATTCATTGGCTGATCCCCCGTGGTGACCTGGATGGAATTCTGTGATCATTCCTTAACCTATAGGAAGTCCCACCCCATCCCCCCTTTTGCCCTCAGAAAAGCCTAAATTTGTCGGTGCATGGACTCTACAGGGGTACTGGCCCATGTTAACTCCAATGCTTTCCACAGTTGTGTCAAGTTGGCTAGGTGTCCTTTGGGTGGTGGACAATTCTTGATACACACGGGAAACCCCAGCAGTGTTACAGTTCTTGACACAAACCAGTGTGCCTGCCACCTAATAACATACCCCGTTCATAGGCACTTAAATGTTTTGTCTTGCCCATTCACTCTCTGAATGGCACACATACAAATACACAATCCATGTCTCAATTGTCTCAAGGCTTAACACTCCTTCTTTAACCTGTCTCCTCCCCTTCATCTACACTGATTGAAGTGGATTTAACAAGTGACATCAATAAGGGATCATAGCTTTCACCTGGATTCACCTGGTCAGTCTATGTCATGGAAAGAGTTCTTCATGTTTTGTATACTCAGTGTATATAAAGATGATATCTCTATCATTCTCTATGGGCTAGGTAGAGCAAGAACCATATTGTCTATACTTGTGTCACTAACCTTGGTCTAGGGGAGTAATTACATATATAGAGGGAAGCGAGCTAGTTATTTCGATTGAATCCCAGCCCCTGTTCCAGTTGGATACTAGGACACTGATGCCTGGATGGGTGAAAGCAATATGGCCTTCCATTATGCTCCGTGGAGACTTCTAAGATCAGTTAGTTTGGGAAAGTACTAGGATGTATGTAGGAAAGTAAGTCATTTAGGCGTATTACGGAACTATCCTGTGTATGTGAGACCTTTCCTTCTCCGACTGTAGTCTGCAACACCCATTTTTCCCATAGTGAGATAATTTAGCCAAGTCAGCATTTTAGAAACAAAATCCTTAACCTGGTGAGACCCCAGGTTGCGAAAATGCAACAGGCCCTCAAACTCATGTCAAACACTACATAGTTTATCTCTTTAGACCCGTATGTACACTGAACAAAAATATAAACGCAACATGTAAAGTGTTGGTCAAGGATTATTTATTTTTTTATTCCTTGATGTGATGTGGTGGGTGAGTGAGTGTGTTCTAGAATGTTCAGAAGAGTGACATTCAGGACATGACATAATAGGCCAACTTCTCTATACACACACACACACACACACACACACAGGCAGTAGCAGTAGTAGCATATAGCCAAGATAATCTTTCCATGTACACTGAACAAAAACATATTGTAAACGCAACATGCAAACATTTAAAAGATTTTACTGAGTTACAGTTCATATAAGGAAATCAGTCAATTTAAATACATAAATTAGGCCCTAATCTAATCTGTGGCGTTGTGTTGTGTGACAAAACTGCACATTTTAGAGTGGTATTTTATTGTCCCCAGCACAAGGTGCACCTCTGTATTGATCATGCTGTTTAATCAGCTTCTTGATATGCCACACCTGTCAGGTGGATGTATTATCTTGGCAAAGGAGAAATGCTCACTAACAGGGATGTGAACACATTTGTGCACTAATTTTAAGATAAATAATATTTTTGTGCGTATGGAACATTTCTGGGATCTTTTGTTTCAGCTCATGAAAAATGGGACCAACACTTTACGTGTTGCGTTCATATTTTTGTTCAGTATAGTTAGTTGGACTAGGATCAGGGATTCGCTTCTATACTACCTAGACATTATGGTCCCTATCAACACAAAGTTCAAGTTTCATATTACACCATATTCCCTATATACAAGGGTGACATTTCAGATTTGTACCATAAGTCAAACTTCACCAACTCTTATGTATTTAAAAACTGTTTTTTAAGGTTAATTCAGGCTAGTCTCTTTGCAATAATATTTATTTTTCAACAGAGACCTGGTCATATGATCGACTGCTACCCTCTCATATTTAAGTCGTCACATTAAAAACCTGTACAGACAAATAATAAATAAACAAATAATAGTGTCCAGTACAGGCCGTGAGAAGGAGGGGTGGGAGCTGAGATACAGGCGCTCTTCTTGTCTTCAGCAGGGGAGTAGGGTGGAGGTTTGTCCTGGAGAAGATGTTTTCATACATTCCCCTAATTTATTTGGACAGTGAAGCTAAGACTTTTAATTTGTCTCTATACTCCAGCATTTTGGATCTGAGATCAAGTGTTTCATGTGAGGCGACAGTACAGAATGTCACTTTTTATTTGAGGGTATTTTCATTCATATCTGTTTTAGAAATGAAAGCATTTTATGTATCTAGTCCCCCCATTTGAATGTATCATAATTAATTGGACAAATCCAATTATAGTGAGTAGTCAAACGTTTAGTGTCAAAAGTTTAGTATTTGGTCCCATATTCCTAGCACGCAATGACAACATCAAGCTTGTGACCAATATTCCCTCTAATCTATTTTAGCACTGAGCAAATTTCAGGTCGGCTGAGCGCAAACTTGAACGTTTTGAAAATTCTGTTCAACTTCCAACGAGTGTTAACTGTGAACACTGAGGCTGTGCCCGCTTTAACTTACTGTTTTAACAGTGGCCAAGTAGGCTACTATGGCTATTTGATCATAATGTAGGCCTACTGTCAAAAACAATGGAGAAAATGCATCCCATAACATTTAACATGGAAATAGCTGTTCAATCATTCAGCCTACAGAAGCAGCCAATGTGTGGTGTTCAATGTAGGCCTACATTCCATGAGACTTTTGAAAAAAACATGCAGGGCTTGACATTAACCTCTATGAGATCGGTGTCCCGTATACGGGACGGTTGAATTAACGTGCGCTAATGTGATTAGCATGACTGTTGTAAGAATCAGCAAACTTTCCAGGACATAGACATCTATCATATGGGCAGAAAGCTTAAATTCCTGTTAATCTAACTGCACTGTCCAATTTACAGTAGCTATTACAGTGAAAGAATACCATGTTATTGTTTGAGGAGAGTGCACAACAAATGTATCACGGCAACTGGTTTGATCAATTCACCTCTGAAGGTAAATAATGTACTTACATTCAGTAATCTTGCTCTGTTTTGTCATCCTAAGGGTCTCAGAGATAAAATGTAGCATAGTTTTGTTTGATAAAATCAATTTTTATATTCAAATGTAGGAACTGGGTTCTACAGTTTGAACCCCTGCTGTAATAATAAATAATAATTAGTCATTTAGCAGACGCTCTTATCCAGAGCGACTTACAGGAGCAATTAGGGTTAAGTGCCTTGCTCAAGGGCACATCGACAGATTTTTCACCTAGTCGGCTCAGGGATTAGAACCAGCGACCTTTCGGTTACTGGCACAACGCTCTTAACCACTAAGCTACCTGCTGTCTCTGGCTCCACACCCACCCCGCCAGGCCATCTAGATGTGTGAAAGTTAATGTATAAGCTAGTTGTCACGATCGTCATACACAGAGGACCAAGGCGCAGCGTGGAATGCGAACATACTTTTAATTTGAATGATCACACGAACAAAACAACAAACGATACGAAACGTGAAGTCCTTGGTTACAATACAAACCATACGGAACAAGATCCCACAACACATTGTGGAAAACAGGCTGCCTAAGTATGGTTCCCAATCAGAGACAACAAGCAACAGCTGATACACATTGCCTCTGATTGAGAACCACACCGGCCAACATAGAAACAAAAGAACTAGTTAATAACCCTAGCACACAAAACACATAGAAACCACACACCCTGGCTCAACATAACAGAGTCCCAGAGCCAGGGCGTGACACTAGTGATCCATCATGTATGACATTCCTGGGAGCGTGTAAACGTACATTTTGTATTACCATATCATTTTTGTATGTTCTCTATAGTTATGTACTTGAAAATGCATCAATTGACCAATTCGGCACATTTGGGCAGACTTGATACAAAATAGTCCAGTATTGCACTGCTTCACTGGATCAATCTGAAACTTTGCAAACACACTGCTGTGTGGCCAAAATGGGCAAAATCTAAATTGCGCCTAAACTGCAATATTATATTGTGGTCTTTCTCTTGCATTTCAAAAATGATGGAACAAAAAAAGAATAGAAAATGCATGTTTTTTTGTTTGTATTATCTTTTACCAGATCTAATGTGTTAAATTCTCCTACATTAATTTCACATTTCCACAAACTTCAAAGTATTTCCTTTTAAATGGTATCAAGAATATGCGTATCCTTGCTTCAGGTCTTGAGCTACAGGCAGTTAGATGTGGGTGTGTCATTTTAGGAGGAAATTGAAAAAAAGGGTCCGATCCTTAAGAGGTTAACCTGTTTATCGACTTGTCCTTCAGACAAGGAGGTGACTGAACATTTTGTTGTGTTGTTTGATGGAAGATACCACTTTACAAAATAAAATGCATTATTATTCCCATACCATTACTACAGAGAATCAGACAAATTATGCTACACTCTGCCTATTGGCTTGTTAGTTTATTCAAGCCTGTCTGAAAATATAACACTAAGACAAAAAAAGCTCTTTACCTGACTCTCTTTTCAAAGATGTCTAGAAATGCACACATGTTGTGCTCTTGTAGGAAGCAACCACTCCCCCATTGTTGACTAGAAATTACCTATAACTGGGCTAATAACACAATAACTAGCAAAGGATATGAACAAAATGTGCACACGTGGCTACATGCAGCTCTTGCTTTGAACTCAAAACAAGCACATCTACTCACGACCAGAGCTGTAAACACAGTCCAGTTCAAAGTAAATGGCACAGATCCATATGTGGCAATAGTCTATTTGCATACAGGCCTACTGCAGCTCTGATTGGTTATACCCACATCTGTGTAGAGTACGGGCTGAGTCATGTGCAATAGAATCCTACTCCCATGCATTCTGCCTACAACAAAATCTCTTGAGTAGTTTGTTTTGTTTCAGTATGTTGCATTGAAAGTGGCTAATATTGCGTTGATTCGATCACAATTGCCACAGTAAAGGAAAAATGTTGGAAGTGTTAACTAACATGAAAAACTTGTTGAGTGTAGTTCAATCTTGTGCTTCTCTCTGAGGGCTGATATTTCTTCTGAGATCTGCATGAGGCAGTCTCTGGCTACTGCGCGATCAAACACGCGCTCGCTCAGAGGGAACATTGCTTGTGACTACAATCTTGTTGGCTGCATTTGCAGTTCGTTTTGGTTGTGTTTTGGATTATGTTGTGTCCAATAGAAATATATGTAAATAATGTATTGTGTCATTTTGGAGTCCATTTTATAGTAAATAAAAATATAACTTGTTTCTGAACACAATCATGAATGAATCATGAATAATAAAGAGCAAGAAAGTTAAAGAGACACAACAATCATACCCCTGAAACATGCTAATGTCTCACCATTACCAATAACAGGGGAGTTTAGCATTTTTTGGTGGGTATGATATTTATGTCTATGTTAATCAATTGTCAATGAATTAATTGTGCTCTTATTTAATACTTTGGCAATATGGGATCACTCACATCATGCTAATTAAACTATCACTACTGAAGGAACTTTACAAGAGTGAGTTAGAGAAAGAGAGATGGCGCAGACTGAGAAGGCTGACATCTTACAGAAAGTACATACTATTGTCACATATGACCGCTAAGCACTTGTGGAAGTCAGATCGACAGTTACTAACCTCGATTTCGACTACAAATCCGACATCAACTCTTACCCAGCTTTTCTCTTGTTCACACCGGACACTATTATTTTGTTTCATGGGCTATAAAGAAACGCTGCAGGCGTAGACATGTTAGTCGGGCTGGCGTCTTCTTAAGACTGAGATGAAGAGAAAATCGACTGGCACTCCCCTTCGTTTCATTGGCAAATATCCAGTCAATCAGGAATAAAATGGATGAGCTTCGTTCGAGAGTCTCCTTTCAGAGAGACTTGAAAAGCTGCAATATTATATGCCTTGCAGAAACTTGGCTGACTCAATCTATGAACATGGAACTCAGTGGTTTCTCCATGCAATGGCACGATCGGATGTAGGCAGCCTCGGGAAAGTCCAAAGGGGGAGGAGTGTGCCTCTCCATTAACAACTGGTGCGCTGCTTCCAGTGTGAAGTAAATCTCAAGATTTTGCTCACCTAATCTACAATGCTTATGGTAAGCTGCAGACCTTTTTATCTACCAAGCCAACACAACTTTGGCACTCAACAAACTGTATGGGGTGTATGGGGGATTTATTATTCTCCTAATTGATGGGATGACTAACTTAGAAAGAATGCATTCTGGACTGTGCTGATGTAGGTTGTGTCACCTGGCAAGCTGTGATTGATGTGAAGAGCTGTTTTAGGGGGTAAAATGAGATAAGGATTTGTGTCTCCAAATACTAGACTATACTGGTTCTTTGTGATCTGTGAACCTTCCTTGGACGTAGAAATGGTGTCTAGGGGAGCTGGCACTTCTCATTATGACAGGTTGTTATGATAAACGTATGCCTGGAAACAGGGATGCGCTAAGAGGCGGGGAACAGCCAGTGCGCCAACGGATTGGCTGAGTAAGTCTAAACCACGCTCAAGCGTCTACTCTGATTGGCCAGCAGAGAGGTGGGAAACTCTCTCTCTGTAAGAGTATTTGAGGAAGAATCTAAAACAATAGATTTAGTTCTCTGAAGTGCCCTGCGAGGTATTTCAAGGAGCCCGTATATACGAAACATCATATTTACCATTGAAGGTTTTTGCATTAATTAAAATAACTAGTATATCTTAGAAGTCGTGTTGACCTCTTTTGTTCCTAATGCCAGATTTGAATTGACACAACTTTGACAGGTGATAAACAAACAATAAACCGCACACCCAGAGGCAGCGTTTCTAGTGGGCAGAGACTTTAACGCGGAGAGACTTACAGTACAACCGTTCTACCTCACTTCTACCAACACGTCTCTGCACATGTCGAGAGACAAATTTGAGGTGACAGAGAGTGACATTCAATACCGCCTTACACACTCTTGCCTGCATCTAGCTGATATAGGGTGTAATCATTAGTAGTCCAACAGTTGCAAACTAGAGTTTCTATTGGACAAATTCATGTATGTTTATCTTTGTTTTGTTCCATTTGCTTCCGTTTATGAAACCATTTTCAACAGAATCGGCGGAATGAATACACCCCTGAAACACGTAAACAGAGTTCACTTTCATAACAGACACGTTGTATTCCTTCTCTTCCCTTCGCTTGTGGAATTCAATGCACAACACATCAGCTGTATGTGACCAGGCGAAGAAACCTTTCCAAGCCAAACCGGTAAACCCAGCCTACATTGTTGTCCCCATAAGTAACGTCATAGTCAGCATAGCTAATAGAACTAACACATTAGTAAACACGCTACAATCATGCAGTAACATTAGTGTACAGTCAGTAAGCAGTTACACCGGCGGACCCCAGTGGCAATAAATTAGTAATACCAAAAGCTTATCTTGACTTGGAAGAGTTCCAGTGTTGTGTTGGAAAGTCATAGCCACCTAGCTAACATAGCATCCCTCTGTTTGAGCAGGGTGTTTCAGTATGCTAAACTAGCAAGCTGCATTTCCTAGCTAAGTAAATGAAAGTGAAAAAGAAATGATGAAATCTCTCTCTCGCTATTTCTCTCGTTTCTCCTTCATTTTGGAAGAAATTATTTTGTTCAAAACTTTTCAACTATTCTCTTTCTCTCTCTTTGAGTCAACTACTCACCACATTTTATATACTGCAGTGCTCGCTAGCTGTAGTTTATGCTTTTAGTACTAGATTAATTCTCTGATCCTTTGATTGGATGAACAACATGTTAGTTCATGCTGCAGGAGCTTTGATAGGCTGGAGGACGTCCTTCGGAATTTGTCATAATAACTGTGTAACTCTACGGAAGGGGGTGAGAACTATGAGCCTCCTAGGTTTTGTCAATGTACCCAGTGGAGGACGGAAGCTAGCTGTTCTCCGGCTTCACCATGGTGCTACCCTACATAGTGCTGTTGAGGCTACTGTAGACCTTTGCAAAATACTGTGTTTTAATCAGTTATTTGGTGATGTGATTATATTTAGCATATTTTTATGTAAAAAGGATCACTTTTTTAATGTTTTACCATTTTAATTTTCATGAAATTCACTAAGGAGGATGGCCCTCCCCTTCTTCCTCTGAAGAGCCTCCACTGGTATTGACTGCAGCTGAAATGCTTCCTGAGGAGACTTTAAAAGCTACATCTATCAACCTTGCCACCAGAGGTCTCTTCACAGTCCCCAAGTCCAGAACAGACTATGGGAGGCACACAGGACTACATAGAGCAATGACTACATGGAACTCTATTCCACATCAGGTAACTGATGCAAGCAGTAGAATCAAATTTAAAACATTTCTAAAAATACACCTTATGGAACAGCGGGATTGTGAAGCAACACAAACATAGGCACAGACACATGCATACACACACATGATAACATACGTTCTATACACACACGTACACATGGATTTTGTGTTGTAGATATGTGATAGTGGATTATGGACCTGAGGGGGCACACTTTATGTTGTAAATTCTGTAATGAATGTATTGTAATGTTTTAAAAATTAATTTTGTTGGACCCCAGGAAGAGCTAATGGGTACAAATATCTACCTCAAATACCTTGTAACCCTGCACACTGATCTGGAACTGGTACTCCTTGTATATAGCTTTATTCTTGGGTATTTTATTCCTCGTCAAACATTAAAGGAACAGTTGTCTCCATGTCTCGTCCGTACCTGGTAGGAGTACTCGGGTGGGGGTCCCGCGGAGTTCATCCCATTGGCTGGGGGAGGAGGGTAGGCATAGGCCTCATTGGCCATATATTTTCCAGAGAATCTACCAATTTTCCTTCCTGAGGAAATTGCAATAAATTCTCGGGCTTCCCGGTATTCCCGTTCAAACCGAAAGTGCTATTTAAAAGCATATAATACCATTAAATAAAATCTGACATGATTATACCACTCTAAATGGAGAAATATGCACAATCTAAAGTGTTCTTTATGTATTTGTTGCATTTTAATCAACAATGTTCCCTCAAAGTCACCACACCATTTCATTGATGTAGCCTAGTTTTAACAGGCCTATGAAGCACTGATGGCCGACGGGTCAAATATGAGGTTAATACAGTACAAATTAATATTTTTAGCCTACCTTTGAAAGATGCATTTTGGTCCTTTTCTCTCCCCTTGCACCTGGCTATCGAGGGAATTTGGGAAGGTTGTGGCTGTTTATACTTCACTTATTGTTATGATTTTGTCAGAGGAAACTAATCGGAATCTCCAATAATCAAACAGTTAAGCGGAGATTCAACAATGGATAGCGCCGCAGTTGATCAATTGCCCGTGAATCTAAACCCGCATTTAATATGCCATTCTAAGGTAGGCTATATTTTACATAAAATGTTATGTGGCCTACTTACTGCATCTGTTTTCTAGCAATAAAGTAAATGATCATCTCTGAAGTCACAGCATAAATGAAACGTGAGACTTTGGACTACACAAACGGACTATATATTCAAAGTAAATAAACTGCCATTATTACTTTTATTCAATACAAAATACAGTTCTCGCATTATTTTTCAACAGGAAAAACACTTGGTCAGAAACTAAGTAATTGACACTGACTGATTCCATGTAGCAAACAAAATCATTTGCATAGGCCATACCCGTTTTAACGTGTTGCTTCAAAACAGGCTCAATTCAGGTCGGATTTGCAGTCGGCCTCGTTGGCATAAATGAGTAAAGCTTTGCCACAGACCTTTTGTATTAAAGCAGGTAGGCCTACCGGTAGCTCAAAAGTTGGAGTCAATTTTGTTACTGTATTTCAAGGTTGCGTGTACATGCACTTTGAATTCATGGCGACTAAAAACGGTAGGCTACGACGCACAAACCCTAGGCGCTACAAGCAACTCTGGGAGAGCTAGGACCAGATCGCAGCCTGCCAGCTAAGACAGGTTAACATTGCCTTTAACCTAAAAGTTTGGATTTTTACTGGCATATGCAGACCAACCCCCAAAACGATTGGCTAATGATATGAGAGCTGGTGTTACATGTAAGAATTCACGAGTAGGAAACCAATTGTCCGTAGACTCAAGACTAGTAGACACTCAGCAGAGTAATTTAAATGCAATTTGACAACATTCAGCACTGACACCATTAACCCCAATTCTAGCAACATCCTCATTTACAGACGTGATATGCACCAACCCCAAGCGCTCAGTTCTACAAACTACATCAGGTTAAATTGACCTAGAACCCATTACATCATTTGATGCTACTAGCATAAGCAAATGTAGCTTAAGAAAGTCCAATGGTAATTTAAACACAAATTGGTCGAAGTAGTAATATATTGCTGATGCCAAAGCATGTTTATAATGCAATAAAACTGTTTTGCCATCACCCCAGTTACTAAAGTCAGGTCATTGAACCTCCAAAACAAAACTAAGGACACAAGTATTAAAGTTACTGTTTAATTGAGGCAAAACACACAAACGCAGTTACACACAACCTGGACTAGAGTACCCATGTACGTCCCACTTCAGATATCCATGTTTGTGGTCAACGGGGTCTCAGATGCAGAGGTGAACTGTTCCTCAATGGCATGGTCAGTAACAGAAGGCGCTTGGTCTACAGACTCGTCCCCACTTGTGCAAGAGTATAAATTAACCACAATCAGTAGTTCTCGTGGCTTCAGTAGCCAGTTGTGGCTTCTGAAGCGGCGTCGTCGGACGTGCCAGTTGTGGCTTCTGAAGCGGCGTCGTCGGACGTGCCAGTTGTGGCTTCTGAAGCGGCGTCGTCGGACGTGCCAGTTGTGGCTTCTGAAGCGGCGTCGTCGGACGTGCCAGTTGTGGCTTCTGAAGCGGCGTCGTCGGACGTGCCAGTTGTGGCTTCTGAAGCGGTTGTGGCAGTAGGAGAGTTTCCATAGTCATCAGACCAGCGTCTCATCTTCTCAGCAGAGGCCAGGTCATCGTTTGCCAGAGAGCTACCATAGTTTGGAGAGTCTTGGGATGCTACTTCATTTGTCTCCAAATACTCTAGAGAAAAAGAGAAGAGGAACAGTTGGGTGTTCTACACGGTCTAGGCCAAATTTCCATTTGAATGTTCAGCAACATTGCACCCCACTGAACCCGACGTAGTTCTAAACGAATGTTGCAGGCCTAACATTTTCTGGCTTCTTTAGCATCAGACCCTATGGATCGGAGCATGTGCAATGGAGACGTCATTTGATGACAGCTCTGAAAAACGTAGGTTCAGGTACACAAGCAAATTTTCAAAATCAACAGCAAAGGGTTTGATAACTTCTGGTTTAAAAAAAGATTCTAAACATTTGTTATTTAGACTGGGTTACTCTACGGTGTTGAATTAGTTTAAAACACAGCAGCAAAGAACATTGCTAGAAGGGATGGGATAACATAGGGGAAGAAACGCTTACCTCCAAGTCTCCTCTGCAGAGAGACTTGATCTTGTTTCTGGGACTTGCCAACAGGGGAACAAGAAACTGAGGAGAAAGAGTTGACAGAAGTTGAGTTGACACAAAATAGCTACATATATTTAATAGCAGTGAACAAAAAAGATGACCAACGTGGAAGAAACAGACAGTCAAATTTGAATCTCCAACTTACAAAGTTCAACATGTTTCCCAAACAAAACCCTTCAATCCAAATAAAACATTAGTGAACCAACCTTTGAAGACCCCCACAGTCAGCACAAAGAGCAGAAATTCTCTCACACCTCCCATGATTATGAGAATAGTCTTTATTATCAACAAGTAATGTCATCCCGTGGCCTGTATGAGGCTTATATAGGCCACTAATGACCGTTTACCAGACAAACATGACTTAACGATCAATTAACATGCTTGATTGAGTTGAAACATTCAGATAGAAATAGACCATGTAGAACAGATGTTTCTTTGGAGGGCAGGCAATCTTTTCTACTCTATATATTGCATTTATATCTGCTATGTTTTACCCTTCTGGTCTCAGATCAGCAGTAGAAAGAAGTAGGCCTAATTATTTTAGGTATAATCTTCAAAGATTTTCGGGGGAAATAAACACTGTACCCAAATCCACTTTTTATTATGATCCTGGGAAATGGGTAGGCCTCCACCATATGGTCCTTCACAGTTTTACACCTGTGTTATATTCCTTTATTTACATAGATCACATACATAAATATATATGTTAGCTGTTAGTAGCTTTGGGATCAAATTTTCATATTGTATTGTTACTAACCATATATCATATTTTCCTCATTTGCTCTGTAGGAGACTTGGCTGGTGGAGATTCGTCATATGAAGGACATTCAAGTGGATGTGACCCCTAACCTGCAGGACAGGCTCAGCGGGGTGACAGACATCCTGTAACGGATCTCCAAGCTAGTGTCTGAGGACCTGGAGAAGGCTGTGTCTACAGCTGTGGGGCAGGACAAGCAAGGTAACCTAACCTCACCTAACCTCACTGTATGAAGGATTTTATTTTTATGTATAGTCATCTCCAATCTGTTAAAATATATGTCTCTGTATTTCTCGCCGAATCTCTCTCCTCTTCCCCATCCCCTTCACTAGGTTCTCCCCAGGATAAGCACACCATCCTGGCTGTGGTCCCCAGTCCTGCTGCTCCATGACACCTAGCCAGAAAGCAGGGCCTCAGTGAATGTATGTGGTTGTTCCTTACTTTAACATAAAACTCTCATAGATATTAACACAGTAACTGTAAATAATAACAACTATTCTGGGCTATATAATTAGTAACCTGAATGATCTATCACCTATCCGTTGTTTTAGAGCTAATTTAGACTAATAAGCTGTACACCTAAATGTCTTCTCCCCTGCTCCCTTCCCCCTCCTCCTCCTCCTCAGACCGCTGTACCCTGACCTTTGACCCTCGCACGGTCAACGGTCACCTGCTCCTCTCCAGGGAGAACCTACGGGTGCCTCTTCCCACCATAATCTTTGACCCCTACATCTCTCCCCCAGGTGACCTACGAGGGCATCCCCAGGAAGGAAAAGGGGAAACAGTGTATGGTGGGAATGAACGATCTTCCCTGGAGCCTCCAGCTGGATGAGTGCCAGTTGAGCGCCTGGCACAATGGGTGCCGGGAAACGATGGCTGGCCACTCCCACCACTCCCACGCGGCTGCATGCCTTCCACTGTGCCTTCACTCAGGAGCTGTTCCCTGCCTGTTGGATAGGGGCGTCAGCATCACCCTCTGCTTGCCACGATGACAACACGAAAGGGAATGACCGTGACCTAACAATCTCATATGGGATTAGTCTCCATAACCATAGACTTCGATAGACATCGCATCATTGTATCTGTCCCATTATGGTGTCTGCAAGAGCACAGGCAGCGCCATTGAGGCCATCTCCATTTTGAAGTAGTCCATTGTCATTTTCTTCTTCTACTGCTTCTATGAGTTGGCAAACAAACTGAAAGGGTGCACACTGCCACCTAGAGTGTGTTTGAACAGGTATAAAGCCAAGGTTGGCGATTTACTGCCACCTGCAGTTATGGCATTTTTTTACATTTACATTTACATTTTTACATTTTAGTCATTTAGCAGACGCTCTTATCCAGAGCGACTTACAGGAGCAATTAGGGTTAAGTTCCTTGCTCAAGGGCACATTTACGTCATTTAGCAGACGCTCTTATCCAGAGCGACTACAAATTGGTGCATTCACCCTATAGCCAGTGGGATAACCACTTTACAATTATACAATTTTTTTTTTTTTATTTTTTTTTTTGGGGGGGGGGGGTGGGGGGGTAGAAGGATTACTTTATCCTATCCCAGGTGTTCCTTAAAGAGGTGGGGTTTCAAATGTCTCCGGAAGGTGGTGAGTGACTCCGCTGTCCTGGCGTCGTGAGGAAGCTTGTTCCACCATTGGGGTGCCAGAGCAGCGAACAGCTTTGACTGGGCTGAGCGGGAACTATGCTTCCGCAGAGGAAGGGGAGCCAGCAGGCCAGAGGTGGATGAACGCAATGCCCTCGCCTGGGTGTAGGGACTGATCAGAGCCTGAAGGTACGGAGGTGCCGTTCCCCTCACTGCTCCATAGGCAAGCACCATGGTCTTGTAACGGATGCGAGCTTCAACTGGAAGCCAGTGGAGTGTGCAGAGGAGGGGGGTGACGTGAGAGAACTTGGGAAGGTTGAACACCAGACGGGCTGCGGCATTCTGGATGAGTTGTAGGGGTTTAATGGCACAGGCAGGGAGCCCAGCCAACAGCGAGTTGCAGTAATCCAGACGGGAGATGACAAGTGCCTGGATTAGGACCTGTGCCGCTTCCTGTGTAAGGCAGGGTCGTACTCTCCGAATATTGTAGAGCATGAACCTGCAGGATCGGGTCACCGCCTTGATGATAGCGGAGAACGACAGGGTGTTGTCCAGGGTCACGCCAAGGCTCTTCGCACTCTGGGAGGAGGACACAACGGAGTTGTCAACCGTGATGGCGAGATCATGGAACGGGCAGTCCTTCCCCGGGAGGAAGAGCAGCTCCGTCTTGCCAGGGTTCAGCTTGAGGTGGTGATCCGTCATCCATACTGATATGTCGGCCAGACATGCAGAGATGCGATTCGCCACCTGGTTATCAGAAGGGGGAAAGGAGAAGATTAGTTGTGTATCGTCAGCGTAGCAATGATAGGAGAGGCCATGTGAGGCTATGACAGAGCCAAGTGACTTGGTGTATAGGGAGAAAAGGAGAGGGCCTAGAACTGAGCCCTGGGGGACACCAGTGGTGAGAGCACGTGGTGCGGAGACAGCTTCTCGCCACGCCACTTGGTAGGAGCGACCGGTCAGGTAGGACGCAATCCAGGAGTGAGCCGCGCCGGAGATGCCCAGCTCGGAGAGGGTGGAGAGGAGGATCTGATGGTTCACTGTATCAAAGGCAGCAGACAGGTCTAGAAGGACAAGAGCAGAGGAGAGAGAGTTAGCTTTAGCAGTGCGGAGAGCCTCCGTGACACAGAGAAGAGCAGTCTTAGTTGAATGACCAGTCCTGAAACCTGACTGGTTTGGATCAAGAAGGTCATTCTGAGAGAGATAGCAAGAGAGTTGGCTAAAGACGGCACGCTCAATAGTTTTGGAAAGAAAAGAAAGAAGGGATACTGGTCTGTAGTTGTTGACATCAGTGGGATCGAGTGTTGGTTTTTGAGAAGGGGTGCAACTCTCGCTCTCTTATTGACGGAAGGGACATGGCCAGCGGTCAAGGATGAGTTGATCAGCGAGGTGAGGTAGGGGAGAAGGTCACCGGAGATGGTCTGGAGAAGAGAGGAGGGGATGGGGTCAAGCGGGCAGGTTGTTGGGCGGCCTGCAGTCACTAGTCGCAAGATTTTATCTGGAGAGAGAGGGGAGAAAGAAGTCAAAGCATAGGGTAGGGCAGTGTGAGCAGGACCAGCAGTGTCATTAGACTTAACAAACGAGGATCGGATGTCGTCAACCTTCTTTTCAAAGTGGTTGACAAAGTCATCCACAGAGAGGGAGGAGGGGGGGGGGGGGGGGGATTCAGCAGTGAGGAGAATGTGGCAAAGAGCTTCCTAGGATTAGAGGCAGATGCTTGGAATTTAGAGTGGTAGAAAGTGGCCTTAGCAGCAGAAACAGATGAAGAAAATGTAGAGAGGAGGGAGTGAAAAGATGCCAGGTCGGCAGGGAGTTTAGTTTTCTTCCATTTCCGCTCAGCTGCCCGGAGCTCTGTTCTGTGAGCTCGCAATGAGTCATCAAGCCACAGAGCTGGAGGGGAGGACCTAGCCGGCCGGGAGGATAGGGGACACAGGGAGTCAAAGGATGCAGAAAGGGAGGAGAGGAGGGTTGAGGAGGCAGAATCAGGAGATTGGAGGGAGAACGATTGAGCAGAGGGAAGAGATGATAGGATGGAAGAGGAGAGAGTAGTGGGAGAGACAGAGCGAAGGTTGCGGCGGCGCGTTACCATCTGTGTAGGGGCAGAGTGAGTAGTGTTGGAGGAGAGCGAGAGAGAAAAGGATACAAAGTAGTGGTCGGAGACATGGAGGGGAGTTGCAGTGAGATTAGTAGAAGAGCAACATCTAGTAAAGATGAAGTCAAGCGTATTGCCTGCCTTGTGAGTGGGGGGGGGGTGGTGAGAGGGTGAGGTCAAAAGAGGAGAGGAGTGGAAAGAAGGAGGCAGAGAGAAATGAGTCAAATGTAGACGTGGGGAGGTTGAAATCCCCCAAAACTGTGAAGGGTGAGCCATCCTCAGGAAAGGAACTTATCAAGGCGTCAAGCTCATTGATGAACTCTCCAAGGGAACCTGGAGGGCGATAGATGACAAGGATATTAAGCTTAAATGGGCTAGTGACTGTGACAGCGTGGAATTCAAATGAGGAGATAGACAGATGGGTTAGGGGAAAAATTGAGAATGACCACTTGGGAGAGATGAGGATTCCTGTGCCACCACCCCTCTGACCAGATGCTCTCGGGGTATGCGAGAACACATGGTCAGACGAGGAGAGAGCAGTAGGAGTAGCAGTGTTTTCAGTGGTAATCCATGTTTCCGTCAGCGCCAGGAAGTCGAGGGACTGGAGGGTAGCATAGGCTGGGATGAAGTCAGCCTTGTTGGCGGCAGAACGGCAGTTCCAGAGGCTGCCTGAGACCTGGAACTCCAGGTGTGTGGTGCGTGCAGGGACCACCAGGTTAGAGAGGCAGCAGCCACGCGGTGTGAGGCGTTTGTGTAGCCTGTGCGGAGAGGAGAGAACAGGGATAGGCAGAGGCATAGTTGACAGGCTGCAGCAGATGGCTTCAATAATGCAGAGGAGATCGGAATGAAATGAACTAAACATCAGGGAAAGGAGAGAGCAGGCCTCCCTCACCAAAAAAAATAAAATATATATAACTCTCCCAACTTCCACCTCAGAAACTATAATTGTTTCACTGAACCACCCGAGTAAAACTCTCCCAACTTCCACTTTAGAAATTAGAATTGTTGTAAACTACAGCAGACTGTTATCAGTAGCTGTAATTAAGTACAGCAGCTACCAACCACCTAACGTTAATGCCTCGGATGAGGTTAGAAAAACAGCTGAATGGTAGCAGCTAGCTGGCTCAATCACAGGTACTCTTAAGCATGAAATAACATTGGAAACAATTAACCACAGTTGCAAAAAGTTACCAGTATAATTCATTGGCTGATCCCCCGTGGTGACCTGGATGGAATTCTGTGATCATTCCTTAACCTATAGGAAGTCCCACCCCATCCCCCCTTTTGCCCTCAGAAAAGCCTACATTTGTCGGGGCATGGACTCTACAGGGATACTGGCCCATGTTAACTCCAATGCTTTCCACAGTTGTGTCAAGTTGGCTGGGTGTCCTTTGGGTGGTGGACAATTCTTGATACACACGGGAAACCCCAGCAGTGTTACAGTTCTTGACACAAACCAGTGTGCCTGCCACCTAATAACGTACCCCGTTCATAGGCACTTAAATGTTTTGTCTTGCCCATTCACTCTCTGAATGGCACACATACACATACACAATCCATGTCTCAATTGTCTCAAGGCTTAACACTCCGTCTTTAACCTGTCTCCTCCCCTTCATCTACACTGATTGAAGTGGATTTAACAAGTGACATCAATAAGGGATCATAGCTTTCACCTGGATTCACCTGGTCAGTCTATGTCATGGAAAGAGTTCTTCATGTTTTGTATACTCAGTGTATATAAAGATGATATCTCTATCATTCTCTATGGGCTAGGTAGAGCAAGAACCATATTGTCTATACTTGTGTCACTAACCTTGGTCTAGGGGAGTAATTACATATATAGAGGGAAGCGAGCTAGTTATTTCGATTGAATCCCAGCCCCTGTTCCAGTTGGATACTAGGACACTGATGCCTGGATGGGTGAAAGCAATATGGCCTTCCATTATGCTCCGTGGAGTTGCCTCCATATTCCCTTCAACTATCCAGACTTCTAAGATCAGTTAGTTTGGGAAAGTACTAGGATGTATGTAGGAAAGTAAGTCATTTAGGCGTATTACGGAACTATCCTGTGTATGTGAGACATTTCCTTCTCCGACTGTAGTCTGCAACATCCATTTTTCCCATAGTGAGATAATTTAGCCAAGTCAGCATTTTAGAAACAAAATCCTTAACCTGGTGAGACCCCAGGTTGCGAAAATGCAACAGGCCCTCAAACTCATGTCAAACACTACATAGTTTATCTCCTTAGACCCGTATGTACACTGAACAAAAATTTTAACGCAACATGTAAAGTGTTGGTCAAGGATTATTTATTTTTTTATTCCTTGATGTGATGTGGTGGGTGAGTGAGTGTGTTCTAGAATGTTCAGAAGAGTGACATTCAGGACATGACATAATAGGCCAAATGCTCTATACACACACACACACACACACACACACACACAGGCAGTAGCAGTAGTAGCATATAGCCAAGATAATCTTTCCATGTACACTGAACAAAAACATATTGTAAACGCAACATGCAAACATTTAAAAGATTTTACTGAGTTACAGTTCATATAAGGAAATCAGTCAATTTAAATACATAAATTAGGCCCTAATCTAATCTGTGGCGTTGTGTTGTGTGACAAAACTGCACATTTTAGAGTGGTATTTTATTGTCCCCAGCACAAGGTGCACCTCTGTATTGATCATGCTGTTTAATCAGCTTCTTGATATGCCACACCTGTCTGTCACGGTTTCGGCCGAGGCTGCTCCTCCTCCTTGTTCGGGCAGGCTTCGGCGGTCGTCGTCCCCGGAGTACTAGCTGCCACCGTTCGATGTTTCATGTTTGTTTGGTTTTGTCTGTTTGTACACCTGTTCCTTGTTAGTGTTTGATTTTGTTTCCTATTTAGTTATCGTGTGTTGGGTCAGGTGTTATGTGTGATTGTTTTTTGTCAAGCTGTTGCTCTCTGGATTTACTCTCGTGTTTTGTTGTGTTTCGAGAGTCCGCACTGTGTGCGCTATCGTTGTTTTACGCACTGTGTTTATTTGTGCGTAATTTGTATTTTGCCTCCCGGTTGGGTTGGCTGTTCGCCTGTTTGGTGCTGCTTTCGTTGACTAAAGTCTGTTCACGAACGCCCGTGTTTCCTGCGCTTGATTTCCACACCGCATCTACACTCAGCTACTGACAGAATCACACATCTACCCATGGAATCAGCAGGAGCAACCGCGCCAACGGACATCATGGAGGACCGATTTCGTGGGCAGGAGGACAGGATCAACCAGATCGGTCACGCCCTGGATCGGGTGATGAACACTCTCCACCGATGGGAAAGCAGCGGGGTACCCACGCCCCCACCTACCGGACCATCCCCATCGGTCAGTCCTCCTGTCCCCCTTCCGGAACCCAGCGGGATTCGGCTCTCGCTCCCGAGGGCGTACGACGGCTCCGCTGCCGGGTGTCAAGGGTTCCTGCTGCAAGTGGAGCTCTACCTCGCCACCGTACACCCGGCGCCCTCAGGACACGAGAGCGTCTCCGCCCTCATCTCCTGTCTCACCGGCAAGGCGTTGGAGTGGGCCAACGCCGAATGGAGGAGAATAGACGCCGCTACTATTACCTATGCGGAGTTCTCCCGCCGCTTCCGTGCCGTGTTTGACCATCCACCAGAAGGGAAGGCGGCGGGGGAGCGTCTGTTCTACCTCCGACAGGGGATGAGGAGCGCACAGAATTTTGCTTTGGAGTTCCGGACTCTAGCGGCAGATGCAGGGTGGAATGAGCGGGCCCTCATAGACCCCTTCCGCTGCAGCCTCCGGGAGGACGTCCAGAGAGAGTTGGCGTGCAGGGATACCACGTTGTCGTTTGACCAACTGGTCGACATGGCCATTCGGCTGGACACCCTGGTCGCCACCCGTGGACGTCCCGGGTGGGGGTTGCCCATTCCACCTTCCGGCACCTCCGAGCCGAGCCCTATGGAGCTCGGAGGTGCTGGCGCTAGAGAACGGAGGAGTAGGAACCCGAGGGGGGCCGTTCCCTGCACCAACTGTGGCCGTGGAGGGCACACCGCGGCTAGGTGTTGGGGAAGGTTCCCCGGTGGAGGTGAAGGCAGGCCACGCATTGGGGAGTCCTCCCAGGTGAGTAGGCGCCCTACTTACCCAGAGCTTTCTGTCGTTCACATAACCTTGCCTGTTTGTTTCCCACAGGTTGCACCTCGTTCCCAGCATAAGGCGCTAGTAGATTCAGGCGCAGCTGGGAATTTTGTAGATCGCCAGTTCTGTGTAGAGTTAGGGATTCCTCTCCTTCCCATTGATATGCCTTTCCCTGTACATGCCCTAGATAGCCGTCCGTTAGGATCTGGGTTAATTAGGGAGGTCACAGCGCCCCTTAGGATGAAGACGCAGGGGGGTCATGAGGAGACGATTCAGCTCTATCTGATTGACTCTCCTGCGTATCCGGTGGTGCTGGGACTTCCCTGGTTGATTACCCATGATCCTACTATTTCGTGGCGAGAGAAAGCTCTTAAAGGGTGGTCTGTTCAGTGTGAGGGGCTATGTCTGGGTGTTTCCATAGGGGCGACCTCGGTGGAGAGTCCAAATCAAATGCCCGCACTGCATATTCCCCCCGAGTATGAGGATTTGACATTGGTGTTTAGTAAGACAAGGGCGGCGCAGCTGCCGCCTCATAGACGGGGGGATTGTGCGATAGATCTCCAGTTAGGAGCAGCACTCCCGCGGAGCCATGTGTATCCCTTGTCTCAAGAGGAGAGGAAGGCGATGGAAACTTACATCGCCGAGTCTCTGAGACAGGGATACATACGGGCCTCCACTTCACCCGCTTCCTCAAGCTTCTTTTTTGTGAAGAAAAAAGATGGAGGTTTGCACCCGTGTATTGATTACCGCGGTCTCAATCAGATTACGGTGAAGTACAGTTATCCACTTCCTCTGATTGCGACTATGACGGAGTCATTACACGGTGCTCAGTTCTTCACAAAATTGGATCTCAGGAGCGCATATAACTTGGTGCGCATTAGAGAGGGCGATGAATGGAAGACAGCATTTAGCACGACCTCCGGTCATTACGAGTATCTCGTCATGCCATATGGGTTAATGAATGCTCCCTCAGTCTTCCAATCCTTTGTAGATGAGATTTTCCGGGACATGCAGGGGCAGGGAGTAGTCGTGTACATAGACGATATTCTGGTGTACAGTTCTACCCGAGCTGAGCATGTAGCCCTGGTGCGCCGAGTGTTGAGGAGACTGTTGGAGCATGACCTATATGTCAAGGCAGAGAAATGTCTGTTCTTTCAGAAGTCGGTCTCCTTTTTGGGTTATCAGTTGTCTGCGTCAGGGGTGAAGATGGAGGTTGACCGGGTGTCAGCTGTGCGTAATTGGCAAACCCCAACCACTGTGAAAGAGGTGCAACAGTTCTTGGGTTTTGCGAATTATTACCGGAGGTTTATCCGGGGTTTTGGACAGGTGGCAGCTCCCATAACGTCTCTGTTGAAGGGGGGTCCGGTGCGCTTGCGGTGGTCAGCTGAGGCGGACAGGGCTTTTGGGAGACTGAAGGACCTGTTTACCTCGGCGCCGGTGTTGGCGCATCCGGATCCCGCGTTACCATTCCAGGTAGAGGTAGACGCGTCCGAGGCCGGTATTGGGGCCGTCCTCTCACAACGGTCTGGCACACCACTTAAGCTCCGCCCCTGTGCTTTTTATTCTAAGAAGCTCAGTCCGGCGGAGCGGAATTATGACGTAGGGGACAGGGAGCTGTTAGCCGTGGTACACCCTTTCCTCATTTTGACGGACCACCGTAACCTGGAGTACATCCGGGCAGCTAGGAGACTGAATCCTCGCCAGGCCCGCTGGACTATGTTTCTAGCCCGGTTTGTGTTTAAAATCACTTACATCCCTGGGTCCCAGAACGGGAAGGCAGATGCCCTGTCTCGGCGGTATGACACGGAGGAGAGGTCCGTTGAGCCCACTCCCATACTACCAAAGTCTTGTTTGGTGGCACCGGTGGTATGGGAGGTCGATGCAGAGATCGAGTCCTCCACAGTGTCCAGTGGGTCGGACGTACGTTCCGCTCGAGGTACGCGATCGCCTCATTTATTATCTTAAAGGTCCCCCTCCTCTGGACATCCAGGTATCGGCCGGACAGTTCACTGCCTTAGCACTAAGTACTGGTGGCCAACGTTAGCCAGGGATGTGAGGGTTTATGTCTCCTCCTGTTCGGTGTGTGCACAGTGTAAGGCGCCCAGACATTTGCCCAGGGGTAAGCTACAACCCCTGCCCGTTCCACAACGACCCTGGTCCCACCTCTCGGTGGACTTTGTTACAGACCTTCCCCCCTCACAGGGGAATACTACCATCCTGGTCGTTGTGGATCGGTTCTCGAAGGCCTGTCGTCTCCTTCCCATGCCGGGTCTCCCTACTGCCCTACAGACCGCTGAGGCTCTGTTTACCCATGTCTTCCGGCATTACGGGGTACCCGAGGATATAGTGTCTGATCGAGGCCCCCAGTTCACCTCCAGAGTGTGGAGAGCCTTTATGGAACGGTTGGGGGTTTCGGTGAGCCTTACCTCGGGTTACCACCCGGAGAGTAATGGGCAGGTTGAACGTGTCAACCAGGATGTGGGTAGGTTTCTGAGGTCTTATTGCCAGGGCCGGCCGGAGGAGTGGGCGAGATACGTTCCGTGGGCCGAGATGGCGCAGAACTCTCTCCGCCACTCCTCCACCCAACTAACCCCTTTCCAGTGTGTGTTAGGGTACCAGCCGGTTCTGGCACCTTGGCACGAGAGCCAGATCGAGGCCCCTGCGGTGGATGAGTGGGTGCGGCGCTCGGAGGAGACATGGAACGCTGCCCACGTCCATCTGCAGCGGGCCATCCGTCGGCATAAGACGAGCGCCGATCTCCACCGCAGTGAGGGGCCTGTATACGCACCTGGAGATCGAGTCTGGCTCTCGACCAGAAACCTGCCCCTCCGCCTGCCCTGCCGGAAGCTGGGTCGGCGGTTTGTGGGGCCATTCAAAGTCCTGAGGAGGTTGAACGAGGTGTGTTACAGGTTAGAACTGCCTATTGATTACAGGAATATTAACCCCTCGTTCCATGTGTCTCTCCTCAGGCCGGTGGTAGCTGGTCCACTCCAGGACTATGAGATAGAGGAGATTCCTCCGCCCCCGTTGGACATCGAGGGGGCTCCGGCGTACACTGTGAGGTCCATCCTTGATTCGAGACGCCGGATGGGGGGTCTCCAATATCTCGTGGAGTGGGAGGGGTACGGCCCGGAGGAGCGGTGCTGGGTGCCGAGGAGGGACATATTAGACCTGTCCCTGCTGACCGAGTTCCATCGGGGTCATCCTACGCGCCCTGCTCCGCGTCGTCCTGGTCGTCCCCGAGGCCGGGATCGGCGCACGGCTGGAGCCGCGCGTCAAGGGGGGGGGTACTGTCACGGTTTCGGCCGAGGCTGCTCCTCCTCCTTGTTCGGGCAGGCTTCGGCGGACGTCGTCCCCGGAGTACTAGCTGCCACCGTTCGATGTTTCATGTTTGTTTGGTTTTGTCTGTTTGTACACCTGTCCCTTGTTAGTGTTTGATTTTGTTTCCTATTTAGTTATCGTGTGTTGGGTCAGGTGTTATGTGTGATTGTTCTTTGTCAAGCTGTTGCTCTCTGGATTTACTCTCGTGTTTTGTTGTGTTTCGAGAGTCCGCACTGTGTGCGCTATCGTTGTTTTACGCACTGTGTTTATTTGTGCGTAATTTGTATTTTGCCTCCCGGTTGGGTTGGCTGTTCGCCTGTTTGGTGCTGCTTTCGTTGACTAAAGTCTGTTCACGAACGCCCGTGTTTCCTGCGCTTGATTTCCACACCGCATCTACACTCAGCTACTGACACTGTCAGGTGGATGTATTATCTTGGCAAAGGAGAAATGCTCACTAACAGGGATGTGAACACATTTGTGCACTAATTTTAAGATAAATAATATTTTTGTGCGTATGGAACATTTCTGGGATCTTTTGTTTCAGCTCATGAAAAATGGGACCAACACTTTACGTGTTGCGTTCATATTTTTGTTCAGTATAGTTAGTTGGACTAGGATCAGGGATTCGCTCCTATACTACCTAGACATTATGGTCCCTATCAACACAAAGTTCAAGTTTCATATTACACCATATTCCCTATATACAAGGGTGACATTTCAGATTTGTACCATAAGTCAAACTTCACCAACTCTTATGTATTTAAAAACTGTTTTTTAAGGTTAATTCAGGCTAGTCTCTTTGCAATAACATTTATTTTTCAACAGAGACCTGGTCATATGATCGACTGCTACCCTCTCATATTTAAGTTGTCACATTAAAAACCTGTACAGACAAATAATAAATAAACAAATAATAGTGTCCATTACAGGCCGTGAGAAGGAGGGGTGGGAGCTGAGATACAGGCGCTCTTCTTGTCTTCAGCAGGGGAGTAGGGTGGAGGTTTGTCCTGGAGAAGATGTTTTCATACATTCCCCTAATTTATTTGGACAGTGAAGCTAAGACTTTTAATTTGTCTCTATACTCCAGCATTTTGGATCTGAGATCAAGTGTTTCATGTGAGGCGACAGTACAGAATGTCACCTTTTATTTGAGGGTATTTTCATTCATATCTGTTTTAGAAATGAAAGCATTTTATGTATCTAGTCCCCCCATTTGAATGTATCATAATTAATTGGACAAACATCAAGCTTGTGACCAATATTCCCTCTAATCTATTTTAGCACTGAGCAAATTTCAGGTCGGCTGAGCGCAAACTTGAACGTTTTGAAAATTCTGTGCAACTTCCAACGAGTGTTAACTGTGAACACTGAGGCTGTGCCCGCTTTAACTTACTGTTTTAACAGTGGCCAAGTAGGCTACTATGGCTATTTGATCATAATGTAGGCCTACTGTCAAAAACAATGGAGAAAATGCATCTCATAACATTTAACATGGAAATAGCTGTTCAATCATTCAGCCTACAGAAGCAGCCAATGTGTGGTGTTCAATGTAGGCCTACATTCCATGAGACTTTTGAAAAAAACATGCAGGGCTTGACATTAACCTCTATGAGATCGGTGTCCCGTATACGGGACGGTTGAATTAACGTGCGCTAATGTGATTAGCATGACTGTTGTAAGTATCAGCAAACTTTCCAGGACATAGACATCTATCATATGGGCAGAAAACTTAAATTCCTGTTAATCTAACTGCACTGTCCAATTTACAGTAGCTATTACAGTGAAAGAATACCATGTTATTGTTTGAGGAGAGTGCACAACAAATGTATCACGGCAACTGGTTTGATCAATTCACCTCTGAAGGTAAATAATGTACTTACATTCAGTAATCTTGCTCTGTTTTGTCATCCTAAGGGTCTCAGAGATAAAATGTAGCATAGTTTTGTTTGATAAAATCAATTTTTATATTCAAATGTAGGAACTGGGTTCTACAGTTTGAACCCCTGCTGTCTCTGGCTCCACACCCACCCCGCCATCTAGATGTGTGAAAGTTAATGTATAAGCTAGTTGTCACGATTGTCATACACAGAGGACCAAGGCGCAGCGTGGAATGCGAACATACTTTTAATTTGAATGATCACACGAACAAAACAACAAACGATACAAAACGTGAAGTCCTTGGTTACAATACAAACCATACGGAACAAGATCCCACAACACACTGTGGAAAACAGGCTGCCTAAGTATGGTGCCCAATCAGAGACAACAAGCAACAGCTGATACAAGTTGCCTCTGATTGAGAACCACACCGGCCAACATAGAAACAAAAGAACTAGATAATAACCCTAGCACACAAAACACATAGAAACCACACACCCTGGCTCAACATAACAGAGTCCCAGAGCCAGGGCGTGACAGTACCCCCCCCCCCCCCCAAAGGCGCGGACTGCGACCGCGCCAAACATAAACCGAACAGGGGAGGGCCGGGTCGGCATTCCTCCTCGGAGGCGGTTCCGGCTCCGGGCTTGACCCCCACCCTCCAACCAACCCCCCAAAGCGCCCCTGGTCCGGTCTGGCCCTGCTGGCCGGAGCTGGACTGAACACTGGTGGAGCGGATTGCTCTAGCTCCGGGGTGGAGCAGCTGACCGGTGCCGGACCAGGCACCGGTGGAACAGGCACGGGCTGTGCCGGACTGACGACGCGCACCACAGGCTTGGTGCGGGGAGCAGGGACGGGCCGGACCGGGCTGACGACGCGCACCATTGGCTTGGTGCGGGGAGCAGAGACGGGCCGAACCGGGCTGACGAAGCGCACCACTGGCTTGGTGCGGGGAGCAGGAACAGGCCGGACCGGGCTGACGACGCGCACCATTGGCTTGGTGCGGGGAGCAGGGACGGGCCGAACCGGGCTGACGAAGCGCACCACTGGCTTGGTGCGGGGAGCAGGAACAGGCCGGACCGGGCTGACGACGCGCACCATTGGCTTGGTGCGGGGAGCAGGGACGGGCCGAACCGGGCTGACGAAGCGCACCACTCGCTTGGTGCGGGGAGCAGGAACAGGCTGGACCGGGCTGACGACGCGCACCACAGGCTTGGTGCGGGGAGCAGGGACGGGCCGAACCGGGCTGACGAAGCGCACCACTGGCTTGGTGCGGGGAGCAGGAACAGGCCGGACCGGGCTGACGACGCGCACCACAGGCTTGGTGCGAGGGGCAGGAACATGCCGGACCGGGCTGGCGACGCGCACCACAGGCTCGGTGCGAGGGACAGGAACAAGCCGGACTGTACTGGGGACACACACCACTGGCCCTACGCGGGGATCAGGAACGGGCCGGACCGGACTGGCAAAACAAACCAGAAATAGAATAGTGGAGGACGGAAGCTAGCTGTCCTCCGGCTACACCATGGTGCTACCCTACATAGTGCTGTTGAGGCTACTGTAGACCTTTGCAAAATACTGTGTTTTAATCAGTTATTTGGTGATGTGATTATATTGAGTATAGATTTATCTAAAAAGGATCACTTTTTTAATGTTTTACCATTTACATTTTCATGAAATTCACTGAGGAGGATGGCCCTCCCCTTCTTCCTCTGAAGAGCCTCCACTGGTATTGACTGCAGCTGAAATACTTCCTGAGGAGACTATAGATGGCATCTGGGTTAGCTAGAATGTCACTATTCCTGATTCCGATTAAGACTACATCTTCTGCTCTTCCCTTGAGATGGATGAGAATCTCTCAGGCCTGTTCCTCTATTTTCATGTGTCCCTTTTTAATAAAGTTTATCATGGCCTCTTCCCATTCATCAAATGTAATTGTGTCTTATCTCTCCCCTCTAAAGGAAGGTGGTTCTTTGACTTTTCTTTGGGCAACTACTTGCCCAAAGAGAAGTCTAGAACTTGGCTAACTGGAGGGTCAGGTCTGTGTCTTGGTTCACTTTGGCTAGTGGCTGTAGCTCCTGTTGGGCTACTAGAACTGAAGTGCATGATAATGCTATCAGCTAGCTGCTGTCCTATCTGTTGGACTATGATACTCATCTGGCCTATTAGCACTGCATCGTCATTGGGGTTAGGAGTGGAGGTGCTAACAACCTGGGGCCTAGGTGAGTTGACTGCATGATGACAATGAGAAGCTGCATTGTCCCCACTGACTAAAGGAACTTCACCTGCAATTTCACTACCATTGACATCACCACACACACTAGGACTACCAGTTGGGAAAGGAATAGATAACCCCAACACACCCCTTCCCCTACCAACATTGACAGGTGTTAGCAAATCTGAAAAACAAATACGGTTGAAACTCAACAAATACGGTAGCTCAAAATGAAAGTTGATAAAAAAAATATTTTGTAGCAAAATTTGAAATTGTGTTTTTTACATTGGATAAAAGTAGAGACTCAGAGCTAGAAAATTGTGTATCATACACTACAGTTGAGGAAAAATTAGAAATTAATTCTGCGTTGAAAATTGGTAAACTTGTAACCTAACTTATGAGAAAATTGCCTTTGAATGTTTTGTACACCTTATGGAGACCTCTTCTTTGTCTACACCCATTCAGCATCGTTCACACCCTCTCAAGCTTTAGCCCCACCCATCTCTTTAAGGTATGATCCGAGCGTCCTGTCCTAACAACAGCAGTCAAGCTAACTGGCTAGCTTGCTAGCTACTTCCAGACACAAATGAGAGAACAGCTCACTCTGACCATTTTACTCGCCCTAGCAGAGCTGGTTAGGATGTTTTTATGTTTTCCAGAGCGTTGGTGACTGCAACTGTGCTGCTGGCAACAATTTACGCTTTTTTGCAAACGTCTACTGACACCGGCCATATTCCATGGGTGTTGAGCGTTCGTAATTTCGTCAGTCATTATGCGCTCTGGCACACTCAGACGAGAGTTCTCTGAAATCGGAGTAGATAGCCAGAGCAAATTTAAAAGCTACATCTATCAACCTTGCCACCAGAGGTCTCTTCACAGTCCCCAAGTCCAGAACAGACTATGGGAGGCACACAGGACTACATAGAGCAATGACTACATGGAACTCTATTCCACATCAGGTAACTGATGCAAGCAGTAGAATCAAATTTAAAACATTTCTAAAAATACACCTTATGGAACAGTGGGATTGTGAAGCAACACAAACATAGGCACAGACACATGCATACACACACATGATAACATACGTTCTATACACACACGTACACATGGATTATGTGTTGTAGATATGTGATAGTGGATTATGGGCCTGAGGGGGCACACTTTATGTTGTAAATTCTGTAATGAATGTATTGTAATGTTTTAAAAATTAATTTTGTTGGACCCCAGGAAGAGCTAATGGGTACAAATATCTACCTCAAATACCTTGTAACCCTGCACACTGATCTGGAACTGGTACTCCTTGTATATAGCTTTATTCTTGGGTATTTTATTCCTCGTCAAACATTAAAGGAACAGTTGTCTCCATGTCTCGTCCGTACCTGGTAGGAGTACTCGGGTGGGGGTCCCGCGGAGTTCATGTCAAGGCGTGCTGAAGGTGGGTGTGGTGTATGAATCATGCGCAGAACGCAGAGGCTCAGTCCAAAGGCTTTAGTGCAATATATATAAAAGACAGAAGCACAATAAGCCCGAAGGCGAATACACGGCGCACACAGGCGACAAAACAAACGGCGCACAAACATGTGCAAAAATAACCTCTCCAAAACACTGGATGGAAAATGTAGCTCCAAACACGAAACAGAAGCGCAATCACACACAACGACAAGCACACACAACGAGAACTAAATAGGACACTAACGAGGACTAACAAGACACAGGTGTACAACATCCAGACAAAACCAAACGAACATGAAACATATATCGGTGGCAGCTAGTACTCCGGGGACGACGACCGCCGAAGCCTGCCCGAACCAGGAGGAGGAGCAGCCTCGGCCGAAACCGTGACAGTACCCCCCCCCTTGACGCGCGGCTCCAGCCATGCGCCGACCCCGGCCTCGGGGACGACCAGGAGGACGCGGAGCAGGGCGCGCGGGATGGTCCCGGTGGAACTCCGACAGGAGAGATGGGTCTAGGATGTCCTTCCGCGGCACCCCTCCCACTCCACGAGATACTGGAGACCCCCCATCCGGCGTCTAGAGTCCAAGATGGACCGAACGGTGTACGCCGGAGCCCCCTCGATGTCCAGTGGGGGCGGAGGAGTCTCCCCTATCTCATTGTCCTGGAGTGGAGCAGCTAACACCGGCCTGAGAAGAGACACATGGAACGAGGGGTTTTTAATATTCTTATACTCAACAGGTAGATGTAACCTATAACACACCTCGTTCAATTTTCTCAGGACTTTAAAGGGCCCCACAAACCGCCGACCCAGCTTCCGGCAGGGCAGGCGGAGGGGTAGGTTTCTGGTAGAGAGCCAGACTCGATCTCCGGGTGCGTACACCAGCCCCTCACTGCGGTGGAGATCGGCGCTCGCCTTGTGACGAAGGACGGCCCGCTGCAGGTGGACGTGGGCAGCGTTCCACGTCTCTTCCGAGCGCCTCATCCAATCATCCACCGCAAGGGCCTCGATCTGGCTCTGCTGCCAAGGTGCCAGAACCGGCTGGTAACCTAACACACATTGGAAGGGTTAGGTTAGCAGAGGAGTGGCGGAGAGAGTTCTGGGCCATCTCGGCCCAGGGAATGTACCGTGCCCACTCCTCCGGCCGGTCCTGGCAATACGACCTCAGAAACCTACCAACATCCTGGTTGACACGTTCTACCTGCCCGTTACTCTCCGGGTGGTACCCTGAGGTAAGGCTAACCGAGACCCCCAAACGCTCCATGAACGCTCTCCAAACACGAGAGGTAAACTGGGGGCCTCGATCAGACACTATATCCTCCGGTACCCCGTAATGCCGGAAGACGTGGGTAAATAGGGCCTCAGCGGTCTCTAGGGCAGTAGGAAGACCCGGCATAGGGAGAAGACGACAGGCCTTAGAGAACCGGTCCACAACGACCAGGATGGTGGTATTCCCCTGAGAGAGGGGAAGGTCTGTCTCAAAATCCACCGAGAGGTGGGACCATGGTCGTTGTGGAACGGGCAGGGGTTGTAACTTACCCCTGGGCAGATGTCGGGGCGCCTTACACTGGGCACACACCGAGCAGGAGGAGACATAAACCCTCACATCCCTAGCCAAAGTGGGCCACCAGTATTTAGGGCTAAGGCAATGCACCGTCCGGCCGATACCCGGATGTCCAGAGGAGGGTGACGTGTGAGCCCAGTAAATGAGTCGATCCCGAATCTCGAGCGGAACGTACTTCCGACCCTCAGGACACTGTGGAGGGCTGGGGTCGGTACGCAACGCTCGCTCGATTTCGGCATCGACCTCCCACACCACCGGTGCCACAAGGCAAGACTCCGGTAGTATGGGAGTGGGCTCAACGGACCTCTCCTCCGTGTCATACCGCCGGGACAGCGCATCCGCCTTACCATTCTGGGACCCAGGGATGTACGTGATTTTAAATACGAACCTGGTGAGAAACATACTCCATCGAGCCTGGCGAGGGTTCAGTCTCCTCGCTGCCCGGATGTACTCCAGGTTCCGATGGTCAGTCAAAATGAGGAAAGGGTGTTGAGCCCCCTCAAGCCAATGCCTCCACACCTTAAGGGCTTGAACTACAGCTAACAGCTCCCTGTCCCCAACGTCATAGTTACGCACCGCCGGGCTGAGCTTCTTTGAGTAAGAAGCACAGGGGCGGAGTTTAGGTGGCGTGCCGGACCGTTGAGAGAGAACGGCCCCTATACCAGCCTCAGACGCGTCTACCTCGACCTGAAAGGGTAATGCGGGATCCGGATGCGCCAGCACCGGAGCCGACGTAAACAGGTCCTTCAGTCTCCTAAAGGCCATGTCCGCATCGGCTGACAACTGCAGGCGCACCGGACCCCCCTTCAGAAGGGATGTGATGGGAGCTGCCACCTGTCCAAAACCCCGGATAAACCTCCGGTAGTAATTCGCAAAGCCCAAAAACTGCTGCACCTCTTTTACAGTAGTTGGGGTTTGCCAATTACGCACAGCGGACACACGATCCACCTCCATTCTCACCCCTGACGCGGACAACCGATAACCCAAAAAGGAGAACGAATCCTGGAAAAACAGACATTTCTCTGCCTTGACATATAGGTCGTGCTCCAACAGCCTCCTCAATACACGACGCACCAGGGTTATATGCTCGGCTCGGGTAGACGAGTACACCAGAATGTCATCAATGTACACGACCACCCCTTGTCCCTGCATATCCCGGAAAATGTCATCTACGAAGGATTGGAAGACTGATGGAGCATTCATCAACCCATATGGCATGACGAGATATTCGAAATGACCTGACGTGGTACTAAAAGCTGTCTTCCATTCGTCACCCTTCCTAATGCGCACCAAGTTATACGCGCTCCTGAGATCCAGTTTTGTGAAAAACCGCGCTCCATGCAATGACTCCGTCATGGTCGCAATCAGAGGGAGTGGATAACTGTATTTCACAGTAATCTGATTGAGACCACGGTAATCAATGCACGGGCGCAACCCTCCATCTTTCTTTTTCACAAAAAAGAAGCTCGAGGAGGCGGGAGAAGTGGAGGGCCGAATGTATCCCTGTCTCAAAGATTCGGCTATGTAAGTCTCCATAGCTTTTCTCTCCTCTTGAGACAAAGGATACACATGGCTCCGTGGGAGCGCTGCTCCTGCCTGGAGATCAATCGCACAATCCCCCTGTCTATGATGAGGCAACTGCGTCGCCCCAGTTTTGCTAAACACGAGAGCTAAATCCCCATATTCAGGCGGAATGTGCAGTGCGGGCACTTGGTTTGGACTTTCCACCGAAGTCGCCCCCACGGAAACACCCAGACATCGCCCCTCGCACTGAGCAGACCACCCATCGAGAGCCCTCTGTTGCCACGAAATAGCAGGGTTATGGGTGCTTAACCAGGGAATCCCCAGCACCACTGGGTACGCAGGAGAGTCGATCAGATACAGCTGTATAGTCTCCTCATGACCCCCCTGCGCACACATCCGAAGTGGCGCTGTGATCTCCCTGATCAACCCCGACCCCAACGGGCGGCTATCTAAGGCATGAACGGGAAAAGGTTTGTCAACAGGTAGGAGAGGGATCCCTAACTCAAAACAAAACTTCCGATCAACAAAATTCCCAGCTGCGCCTGAATCTACTAGCGCCTTATGCTGGGAATGAAGTGCAACCTGTGGAAAACACACAGGTATACAAAAGTGCGCAACAGAAAGCTCTGGGTAAGTGGGACGTCTACTCACCTGGGAGGCCCCCCCAGTGCGTGGCCTGTTGTCTTCTCCCCCGGAGAACCATCCCCAGCACCTGGCCGCAGTGTGCCCTCCACGACCGCACTTGGTGCAGGAGACAGGCCCCCTCGGGCTCCTCCTCCTCCGTTCTCTAGCGCCGGCACCCCCGAGCTCCATAGGGCTCGGCTCGGAGGTGCCGGAGGGCGGAATGGACGGACTCCCCTCGGGCCAGCAGGGTGTCCAGACGGATGGACATATCGACCAATTGGTCGAAGGTAAGATGGGTATCCCTGCAGGCCAACTCATGTTGAACGTCCTCTCGTAGGCTACATCGAAAATGGTCGATGAGAGCCCGTTCATTCCACCCTGCATCCGCCGCTAGAGTCCGGTACTCTAGAGCGAACACCTGAGCTAGACGCTCCCCGCCGCTTTGCCCTCAGGTGGATGGTCGAACACGGCCTTGAAGCGGCGGGAGAACTCGGCGTAGGTGATGGTGTTGGCGTCCATCTTCCTCCACTCGGCGTTAGCCCACTCCAACGCCTTGCCCGTGAGACAGGAGATGAGGGCGGAAACGCTCTCGTATCCCGAGGGCACCGGGTGTACAGTGGCCAGGTAGAGCTCCACCTGCAGGAGGAACCCCTGACACCCGGCAGCTGTTCCGTCATACGCCCTCGGGAGCGAGAGCCGAATCCCCCTGGGTTCCGAACCTGGGACTGGTGGACCGACCGATGGGGTGGGCAGGGTAGGTGGAGGTGTGGGTACCCTGCTGGCCTCCCATCGGTGCAAGGTGTTGATTACCTCCTGTAGAGCGGACACCAGTTGTCTTATCTGGCCCTCTTGCCCACGGAGATGCTCCTCGAGCGACACAGGCGTCACTGCCGATCCTGCTGATTCCATTAAGGTGTGTGATTCTGTCAAGGCGTGCTGAAGGTGGGTGTGGTGTATGAATCATGCGCAGAACGCAGAGGCTCAGTCCAAAGGCTTTAGTGCAATATATATATAAAAGACAGAAGCACAATAAGCCCGAAGGCGAATACACGGCGCACACAGGCGACAAAACAAACGGCGCACAAACATGTGCAAAAATAACCTCTCCAAAACACTGGAGGGAAAATGTAGCTCCAAACACGAAACAGAAGCGCAAGCACACACAACGAGAACTAAATAGGACACTAACGAGGACTAACAAGACACAGGTGTACAACATCCAGACAAAACCAAACGAACATGAAACATAGATCGGTGGCAGCTAGTACTCCGGGGACGACGACCGCCGAAGCCTGCCCGAACCAGGAGGAGGAGCAGCCTCGGCCGAAACCGTGACAGTTCATCCCATTGGCTGGGGGAGGAGGGTAGGCATAGGCCTCATTGGCCATATATTTTCCAGAGAATCTACCAATTTTCCTTCCTGAGGAAATTGCAAGAAATTCTCGGGCTTCCCGGTATTCCCGTTCAAACCGAAAGTGCTATTTAAAAGCATATAATACCATTAAATAAAATCTGACATGATTATACCACTCTAAATGGAGAAATATGCACAATCTAAAGGGTTCTTTATGTATTTGTTGCAATTTAATCAACAATGTTCCCTCAAAGTCACCACACCATTTCATTGATGTAGCCTAGTTTTAACAGGCCTATGAAGCACTGATGGCCGACGGGTCAAATATGAGGTTAATACAGTACAAATTAATATTTTCAACCTACCTTTGAAAGATGCATTTTGGTCCTTTTCTCTCCCCTTGCACCTGGCTATCGAGGGAATTTGGGAAGGTTGTGGCTGTTTATACTTCACTTATTGTTATGATTTTGTCAGAGGAAACTAATCTGAATCTCCAATAATCAAACAGTTAAGCGGAGATTCAACAATGGATAGCGCCGCAGTTGATCAATTGCCCGTGAATCTAAACCCGCATTTAATATGCCATTCTAAGGTAGGCTATATTTTACATAAAATCTTATGAGGCCTACTTACTGCATCTGTTTTCTAGCAATAAAGTAAATGATCATCTCTGAAGTCACAGCATAAATGAAACGTGAGACTTTGGACTACACAAACGGACTATATATTCAAAGTAAATAAACTGCCATTATTACTTTTATTCAATACAAAATACAGTTCTCGCATTATTTTTCAACAGGAAAAACACTTGGTCAGAAACTAAGTAATTGACACTGACTGATTCCATGTAGCAAACAAAATCATTTGCATAGGCCATACCCGTTTTAACGTGTTGCTTCAAAACAGGCTCAATTCAGGTCGGATTTGCAGTCGGCCTCGTTGGCATAAATGAGTAAAGCTTTGCCACAGACCTTTTGTATTAAAGCAGGTAGGCCTACCGGTAGCTCAAAAGTTGGAGTCAATTTTGTTACTGTATTTCAAGGTTGCGTGTACATGCACTTTGAATTCATGGCGACTAAAAACGGTAGGCTACGACGCACAAACCCTAGGCGCTACAAGCAACTCTGGGAGAGCTAGGACCAGATCGCAGCCTGCCAGCTAAGACAGGTTAACATTGCCTTTAACCTAAAAGTTTGGATTTTTACTGGCATATGCAGACCAACCCCCAAAACGATTGGCTAATGATATGAGAGCTGGTGTTACATGTAAGAATTCACGAGTAGGAAACCAATTGTCCGTAGACTCAAGACTAGTAGACACTCAGCAGAGTAATTTAAATGCAATTTGACAACATTCAGCACTGACACCATTAACCCCAATTCTAGCAACATCCTCATTTACAGACGTGATATGCACCAACCCCAAGCGCTCAGTTCTACAAACTACATCAGGTTAAATTGACCTAGAACCCATTACATCATTTGATGCTACTAGCATAAGCAAATGTAGCTTAAGAAAGTCCAATGGTAATTTAAACACCTTAACCACAAATTGGTCGAAGTAGTAATATATTGCTGATGCCAAAGCATGTTTATAATGCAATAAAACTGTTTTGCCATCACCCCAGTTACTAAAGTCAGGTCATTGAACCTCCAAAACAAAACTAAGGACACAAGTATTAAAGTTACTGTTTAATTGAGGCAAAACACACAAACGCAGTTACACACAACCTGGACTAGAGTACCCATGTACGTCCCACTTCAGATATCCATGTTTGTGGTCAACGGGGTCTCAGATGCAGAGGTGAACTGTTCCTCAATGGCATGGTCAGTAACAGAAGGCGCTTGGTCTACAGACTCGTCCCCACTTGTGCTAGAGTATAAATTAACCACAATCAGTAGTTCTCGTGGCTTCAGTAGCCAGTTGTGGCGTCGTCGGACGTGCCAGTTGTGGCTTCTGAAGCGGCGTCGTCGGACGTGCCAGTTGTGGCTTCTGAAGCGGCGTCGTCGGACGTGCCAGTTGTGGCTTCTGAAGCGGCGTCGTCGGACGTGCCAGTTGTGGCTTCTGAAGCGGCGTCGTCGGACGTGCCAGTTGTGGCTTCTGAAGCGGCGTCGTCGGACGTGCCAGTTGTGGCTTCTGAAGCGGCGTCGTCGGACGTGCCAGTTGTGGCTTCTGAAGCGGCGTCGTCGGACGTGCCAGTTGTGGCTTCTGAAGCGGCGTCGTCGGACGTGCCAGTTGTGGCTTCTGAAGCGGCGTCGTCGGACGTGCCAGTTGTGGCTTCTGAAGCGGCGTCGTCGGACGTGCCAGTTGTGGCTTCTGAAGCGGCGTCGTCGGACGTGCCAGTTGTGGCTTCTGAAGCGGCGTCGTCGGACGTGCCAGTTGTGGCTTCTGAAGCGGCGTCGTCGGACGTGCCAGTTGTGGCTTCTGAAGCGGCGTCGTCGGACGTGCCAGTTGTGGCTTCTGAAGCGGCGTCGGCGGACGTGCCAGTTGTGGCTTCTGAAGCGGCGTCGGCGGACGTGCCAGTTGTGGCTTCTGAAGCGGCGTCGGCGGACGTGCCAGTTGTGGCTTCTGAAGCGGCGTCGGCGGACGTGCCAGTTGTGGCTTCTGAAGCGGCGTCGTCGGACGTGCCAGTTGTGGCTTCTGAAGCGGCGTCGTCGGACGTGCCAGTTGTGGCTTCTGAAGCGGCGTCGTCGGACGTGCCAGTTGTGGCTTCTGAAGCGGCGTCGTCGGACGTGCCAGTTGTGGCTTCTGAAGCGGCGTCGTCGGACGTGCCAGTTGTGGCTTCTGAAGCGGCGTCGTCGGACGTGCCAGTTGTGGCTTCTGAAGCGGTTGTGGCAGTAGGAGAGTTTCCATAGTCATCAGACCAGCGTCTCATCTTCTCAGCAGAGGCCAGGTCGTCGTTTGCCAGAGAGCTACCATAGTTTGGAGAGTCTTGGGATGCTACTTCATTTGTATCCAAATACTCTAGAGAAAAAGAGAAGAGGAACAGTTGGGTGTTCTACACGGTCTAGGCCAAATTGCCATTTGAATGTTCAGCAACATTGCACCCCACTGAACCCGACGTAGTTCTAAACGAATGTTGCAGGCCTAACATTTTCTGGCTTCTTTAGCATCAGACACTATGGATCGGAGCATGTGCAATGGAGACGTCATTTGATGACAGCTCTGAAAAACGTAGGTTCAGGTACACAAGCAAATTTTCAAAATCAACAGCAAAGGGTTTGATAACTTCTGGTTTAAAAAAAGATTCTAAACATTTGTTATTTAGACTGGGTTACTCTACGGTGTTGAATTAGTTTAAAACACAGCAGCAAAGAACATTGCTAGAAGGGATGGGATAACATAGGGGAAGAAACGCTTACCTCCAAGTCTCCTCTGCAGAGAGACTTGATCTTGTTTCTGGGACTTGCCAACAGGGGAACAAGAAACTGAGGAGAAAGAGTTGACAGAAGTTGAGTTGACACAAAATAGCTACATATATTTAATAGCAGTGAACAAAAAAGATGACCAACGTGGAAGAAACAGACAGTCAAATTTGAATCTCCAACTTACAAAGTTCAACATGTTTCCCAAACAAAACCCTTCAATCCAAATAAAACATTAGTGAACCAACCTTTGAAGACCCCCACAGTCAGCACAAAGAGCAGAAATTCTCTCACACCTCCCATGATTATGAGAATAGTCTTTATTATCAACAAGTAATGTCATCCCGTGGCCTGTATGAGGCTTATATAGGCCACTAATGACCGTTTACCAGACAAACATGACTTAACGATCAATTAACATGCTTGATTGAGTTGAAACATTCAGATAGAAATAGACCATGTAGAACAGATGTTTCTTTGGAGGGCAGGCAATCTTTTCTACTCTATATATTGCATTTATATCTGCTATGTTTTACCCTTCTGGTCTCAGATCAGCAGTAGAAAGAAGTAGGCCTAATTATTTTAGGTATAATCTTCAAAGATTTTCGGGGGAAATAAACACTGTACCCAAATCCACTTTTTATTATGATCCTGGGAAATGGGTAGGCCTCCACCATATGGTCCTTCACAGTTTTACACCTGTGTTATATTCCTTTATTTACATAGATCACATACATAAATATATATGTTAGCTGTTAGTAGCTTTGGGATCAAATTTTCATATTGTATTGTTACTAACCATATATCATATTTTCCTCATTTGCTCTGTAGGAGACTTGGCTGGTGGAGATTCGTCATATGAAGGACATTCAAGTGGATGTGACCCCTAACCTGCAGGACAGGCTCAGCGGGGTGACAGACATCCTGTAACGGATCTCCAAGCTAGTGTCTGAGGACCTGGAGAAGGCTGTGTCTACAGCTGTGGAGCAGGACAAGCAAGGTAACCTAACCTCACCTAACCTCACTGTATGAAGGATTTTATTTTTATGTATAGTCATCTCCAATCTGTTAAAATATATGTCTCTGTATTTCTCGCCCAATCTCTCTCCTCTTCCCCATCCCCTTCACTAGGTTCTCCCCAGGATAAGCACACCATCCTGGCTGTGGTCCCCAGTCCTGCTGCTCCATGACACCTAGCCAGAAAGCAGGGCCTCAGTGAATGTATGTGGTTGTTCCTTACTTTAACATAAAACTCTCATAGATATTAACACAGTAACTGTAAATAATAACAACTATTCTGGGCTATATAATTAGTAACCTGAATGATCTATCACCTATCCGTTGTTTTAGAGCTAATTTAGACTAATAAGCTGTACACCTAAATGTATTCTCCCCTGCTCCCTTCCCCCTCCTCCTCCTCCTCAGACCGCTGTACCCTGACCTTTGACCCTCGCACGGTCAACGGTCACCTGCTCCTCTCCAGGGAGAACCTACGGGTGCCTCTTCCCACCATAATCTTTGACCCCTACATATCTCCCCCAGGAAGGAAAAGGGGAAACAGTGTATGGTGGGAATGAACGATCTTCCCTGGAGCCTCCAGCTGGATGAGTGCCAGTTGAGCGCCTGGCACAATGGGTGCCGGGAAACGATGGCTGGCCACTCCCACCACTCCCACGCGGCTGCATGCCTTCCACTGTGCCTTCACTCAGGAGCTGTTCCCTGCCTGTTGGATAGGGGCGTCAGCATCACCCTCTGCTTTTCACGATGACAACACGAAAGGGAATGACCGTGACCTAACAATCTCATATTGGATTAGTCTCCATAACCATAGACTTCGATAGACATCGCATCATTGTATCTGTCCCATTATGGTGTCTGCAAGAGCACAGGCAGCGACATTGAGGCCATCTCCATTTTGAAGTAGTCCATTGTCATTTTCTTCTCCTACTGCTTCTATGAGTTGGCAAACAAACTGAAAGGGTGCACACTGCCACCTAGAGTGTGTTTGAACAGGTATAAAGCCAAGGTTGGCGATTTACTGCCACCTGCAGTTATGGCATTTTTTCTCATGAGTATAATTCATTGGCTGATCCCCCGTGGTGACCTGGATGGAATTCTGTGATCATTCCTTAACCTATAGGAAGTCCCACCCCATCCCTCCTTTTGCCCTCAGAAAAGCCTAAATTTGTCGGTGCATGGACTCTACAGGGGTACTGGCCCATGTTAACTCCAATGCTTTCCACAGTTGTGTCAAGTTGGCTGGGTGTCCTTTGGGTGGTGGACAATTCTTGATACACACGGGAAACCCCAGCAGTGTTACAGTTCTTGACACAAACCAGTGTGCCTGCCACCTAATAACATACCCCGTTCATAGGCACTTAAATGTTTTGTCTTGCCCATTCACTCTCTGAATGATACACATACACAATCCATGTCTCAATTGTCTCAAGGCTTAACACTCCTTCTTTAACCTGTCTCCTCCCCTTCATCTACACTGATTGAAGTGGATTTAACAAGTGACATCAATAAGGGATCATAGCTTTCACCTGGATTCACCTGGTCAGTCTATGTCATGGAAAGAGTTCTTCATGTTTTGTATACTCAGTGTATATAAAGATGATATCTCTATCATTCTCTATGGGCTAGGTAGAGCAAGAACCATATTGTCTATACTTGTGTCACTAACCTTGGTCTAGGGGAGTAATTACATATATAGAGGGAAGCGAGCTAGTTATTTCGATTGAATCCCAGCCCCTGTTCCAGTTGGATACTAGGACACTGATGCCTGGATGGGTGAAAGCAATATGGCCTTCCATTATGCTCCGTGGAGACTTCTAAGATCAGTTAGTTTGGGAAAGTACTAGGATGTATGTAGGAAAGTAAGTCATTTAGGCGTATTACGGAACTATCCTGTGTATGTGAGACCTTTCCTTCTCCGACTGTAGTCTGCAACACCCATTTTTCCCATAGTGAGATAATTTAGCCAAGTCAGCATTTTAGAAACAAAATCCTTAACCTGGTGAGACCCCAGGTTGCGAAAATGCAACAGGCCCTCAAACTCATGTCAAACACTACATAGTTTATCTCCTTAGACCCGTATGTACACTGAACAAAAATATAAACGCAACATGTAAAGTGTTGGTCAAGGATTATTTATTTTTTTATTCCTTGATGTGATGTGGTGGGTGAGTGAGTGTGTTCTAGAATGTTCAGAAGAGTGACATTCAGGACATGACATAATAGGCCAACTTCTCTATACACACACACACACACACACACACACAGGCAGTAGCAGTAGTAGCATATAGCCAAGATAATCTTTCCATGTACACTGAACAAAAACATATTGTAAACGCAACATGCAAACATTTAAAAGATTTTACTGAGTTACAGTTCATATAAGGAAATCAGTCAATTTAAATACATAAATTAGGCCCTAATCTAATCTGTGGCGTTGTGTTGTGTGACAAAACTGCACATTTTAGAGTGGTATTTTATTGTCCCCAGCACAAGGTGCACCTCTGTATTGATCATGCTGTTTAATCAGCTTCTTGATATGCCACACCTGTCAGGTGGATGTATTATCTTGGCAAAGGAGAAATGCTCACTAACAGGGATGTGAACACATTTGTGCACTAATTTTAAGATAAATAATATTTTTGTGCGTATGGAACATTTCTGGGATCTTTTGTTTCAGCTCATGAAAAATGGGACCAACACTTTACGTGTTGCGTTCATATTTTTGTTCAGTATAGTTAGTTGGACTAGGATCAGGGATTCGCTTCTATACTACCTAGACATTATGGTCCCTATCAACACAAAGTTCAAGTTTCATATTACACCATATTCCCTATATACAAGGGTGACATTTCAGATTTGTACCATAAGTCAAACTTCACCAACTCTTATGTATTTAAAAACTGTTTTTTAAGGTTAATTCAGGCTAGTCTCTTTGCAATAATATTTATTTTTCAACAGAGACCTGGTCATATGATCGACTGCTACCCTCTCATATTTAAGTCGTCACATTAAAAACCTGTACAGACAAATAATAAATAAACAAATAATAGTGTCCAGTACAGGCCGTGAGAAGGAGGGGTGGGAGCTGAGATACAGGCGCTCTTCTTGTCTTCAGCAGGGGAGTAGGGTGGAGGTTTGTCCTGGAGAAGATGTTTTCATACATTCCCCTAATTTATTTGGACAGTGAAGCTAAGACTTTTAATTTGTCTCTATACTCCAGCATTTTGGATCTGAGATCAAGTGTTTCATGTGAGGCGACAGTACAGAATGTCACCTTTTATTTGAGGGTATTTTCATTCATATCTGTTTTAGAAATGAAAGCATTTTATGTATCTAGTCCCCCCATTTGAATGTATCATAATTAATTGGACAAATCCAATTATAGTGAGTAGTCAAACGTTTAGTGTCAAAAGTTTAGTATTTGGTCCCATATTCCTAGCACGCAATGACAACATCAAGCTTGTGACCAATATTCCCTCTAATCTATTTTAGCACTGAGCAAATTTCAGGTCGGCTGAGCGCAAACTTGAACGTTTTGAAAATTCTGTTCAACTTCCAACGAGTGTTAACTGTGAACACTGAGGCTGTGCCCGCTTTAACTTACTGTTTTAACAGTGGCCAAGTAGGCTACTATGGCTATTTGATCATAATGTAGGCCTACTGTCAAAAACAATGGAGAAAATGCATCCCATAACATTTAACATGGAAATAGCTGTTCAATCATTCAGCCTACAGAAGCAGCCAATGTGTGGTGTTCAATGTAGGCCTACATTCCATGAGACTTTTGAAAAAAACATGCAGGGCTTGACATTAACCTCTATGAGATCGGTGTCCCGTATACGGGACGGTTGAATTAACGTGCGCTAATGTGATTAGCATGACTGTTGTAAGAATCAGCAAACTTTCCAGGACATAGACATCTATCATATGGGCAGAAAGCTTAAATTCCTGTTAATCTAACTGCACTGTCCAATTTACAGTAGCTATTACAGTGAAAGAATACCATGTTATTGTTTGAGGAGAGTGCACAACAAATGTATCACGGCAACTGGTTTGATCAATTCACCTCTGAAGGTAAATAATGTACTTACATTCAGTAATCTTGCTCTGTTTTGTCATCCTAAGGGTCTCAGAGATAAAATGTAGCATAGTTTTGTTTGATAAAATCAATTTTTATATTCAAATGTAGGAACTGGGTTCTACAGTTTGAACCCCTGCTGTAATAATAAATAATAATTAGTCATTTAGCAGACGCTCTTATCCAGAGCGACTTACAGGAGCAATTAGGGTTAAGTGCCTTGCTCAAGGGCACATCGACAGATTTTTCACCTAGTCGGCTCAGGGATTAGAACCAGCGACCTTTCGGTTACTGGCACAACGCTCTTAACCACTAAGCTACCTGCTGTCTCTGGCTCCACACCCACCCCGCCAGGCCATCTAGATGTGTGAAAGTTAATGTATAAGCTAGTTGTCACGATCGTCATACACAGAGGACCAAGGCGCAGCGTGGAATGCGAACATACTTTTAATTTGAATGATCACACGAACAAAACAACAAACGATACGAAACGTGAAGTCCTTGGTTACAATACAAACCATACGGAACAAGATCCCACAACACATTGTGGAAAACAGGCTGCCTAAGTATGGTTCCCAATCAGAGACAACAAGCAACAGCTGATACACATTGCCTCTGATTGAGAACCACACCGGCCAACATAGAAACAAAAGAACTAGTTAATAACCCTAGCACACAAAACACATAGAAACCACACACCCTGGCTCAACATAACAGAGTCCCAGAGCCAGGGCGTGACACTAGTGATCCATCATGTATGACATTCCTGGGAGCGTGTAAACGTACATTTTGTATTACCATATCATTTTTGTATGTTCTCTATAGTTATGTACTTGAAAATGCATCAATTGACCAATTCGGCACATTTGGGCAGACTTGATACAAAATAGTCCAGTATTGCACTGCTTCACTGGATCAATCAGAAACTTTGCAAACACACTGCTGTGTGGCCAAAATGGGCAACATCTAAATTGCGCCTAAACTGCAATATTATATTGTGGTCTTTCTCTTGCATTTCAAAAATTATGGAACAAAAAAAGAATAGAAAATGCATGTTTTTTTGTTTGTATTATATTTTACCAGATCTAATGTGTTAAATTCCCCTACATTAATTTCACATTTCCACAGACTTCAAAGTATTTCCTTTTAAATTGTATCAAGAATATGCGTATCCTTGCTTCAGGTCTTGAGCTACAGGCAGTTAGATGTGGGTGTGTCATTTTAGGAGGAAATTGAAAAAAAGGGTCCGATCCTTAAGAGGTTAACCTGTTTATCGACTTGTCCTTCAGACAAGGAGGTGACTGAACATTTTGTTGTGTTGTTTGATGGAAGATACCACTTTACAAAATAAAATGCATTATTATTCCCATACCATTACTACAGAGAATCAGACAAATTATGCTACACTCTGCCTATTGGCTTGTTAGTTTATTCAAGCCTGTCTGAAAATATAACACTAAGACAAAAAAAGCTCTTTACCTGACTCTCTTTTCAAAGATGTCTAGAAATGCACACATGTTGTGCTCTTGTAGGAAGCAACCACTCCCCCATTGTTGACTAGAAATTACCTATAACTGGGCTAATAACACAATAACTAGCAAAGGATATGAACAAAATGTGCACACGTGGCTACATGCAGCTCTTGCTTTGAACTCAAAACAAGCACATCTACTCACGACCAGAGCTGTAAACACAGTCCAGTTCAAAGTAAATGGCACAGATCCATATGTGGCAATAGTCTATTTGCATACAGGCCTACTGCAGCTCTGATTGGTTATACCCACCTCTGTGTAGAGTACGGGCTGAGTCATGTGCAATAGAATCCTACTCCCATGCATTCTGCCTACAACAAAATCTCTTGAGTAGTTTGTTTTGTTTCAGTATGTTGCATTGAAAGTGGCTAATATTGCGTTGATTCGATCACAATTGCCACAGTAAAGGAAAAATGTTGGAAGTGTTAACTAACATGAAAAACTTGTTGAGTGTAGTTCAATCTTGTGCTTCTCTCTGAGGGCTGATATTTCTTCTGAGATCTGCATGAGGCAGTCTCTGGCTACTGCGCGCTCAAACACGCGCTCGCTCAGAGGGAACATTGCTTGTGACTACAATCTTGTTGGCTGCATTTGCAGTTCGTTTTGGTTGTGTTTTGGATTATGTTGTGTCCAATAGAAATATATGTAAATAATGTATTGTGTCATTTTGGAGTCCATTTTATAGTAAATAAAAATAGAACTTGTTTCTGAACACAATCATGAATGAATCATGAATAATAAAGAGCAAGAAAGTTAAAGAGACACAACAATCATACCCCTGAAACATGCTAATGTCTCACCATTACCAATAACAGGGGAGTTTAGCATTTTTTGGTGGGTATGATATTTATGTTTATGTTAATCAATTGTCAATGAATTAATTGTGCTCTTATTTAATACTTTGGCAATATGGGATCACTCACATCATGCTAATTAAACTATCACTACTGAAGGAACTTTACAAGAGTGAGTTAGAGAAAGAGAGATGGCGCAGACTGAGAAGGCTGACATCTTACAGAAAGTACATACTATTGTCACATATGACCGCTAAGCACTTGTGGAAGTCAGATCGACAGTTACTAACCTCGATTTCGACTACAAATCCGACATCAACTCTTACCCAGCTTTTCTCTTGTTCACACCGGACACTATTATTTTGTTTCATGGGCTATAAAGAAACGCTGCAGGCGTAGACATGTTAGTCGGGCTGGCGTCTTCTTAAGACTGAGATGAAGAGAAAATCGACTGGCACTCCCCTCCGTTTCATTGGCAAATATCCAGTCAATCAGGAATAAAATGGATGAGCTTCGTTCGAGAGACTCCTTTCAGAAAGACTTGAAAAGCTGCAATATTATATGCCTTGCAGAAACTTCATTTTGTGTCAGAGGGTAAGATGAGAAATCATTAATGGTGCTATTGGTGGAAATCTATTTATCATTTCAAGGCATGGAGTAACAATCTGCATTTATGAGTGTAAATTCCACTGCTGATGTGTTGATTGAATGGGTACGATGGAGTATTTGTTTGGTTAATGCTAAATGGAAGATTTGGAGCGTGGTTGGGGGTTGAAAACTCACTTATTCAATAGGGAATGGGTGGAGAGAGAGAGAGTTTTTACGTGTATTAAAAGTTGCATAAGATAGCTTTAGTAGTATTCTAGATAGGTCTATGAAAATATGTTACAAGTACGAATGACATTATTTCCTAAGAAGGAAGATTGTAGGGAAGTTTCCCGCGCCTCCCTTATAATGTAGGAAGGAGCAGGAGAGGGGGAGGAGATGTAAGAGACAGTACATAGTTCAGATGGTAGGAATGTCATTAAGTGTATGCTGATCAACGATAGCAAGTATTTGTTTTATTAATTAGGGCCTAATCAGAGAGAAAAGTTTAAGAAATGGAATAGCAAACTGAAATGGGTTAGCGGGAAAATACAAAATTGTCGGTACATTCTAGAACGATAATTTATTTTGGTTACGGGGATGCAAGTATGCATTGGCTGTTGTGCTGGGGGAATAGCGCCAGCCTGTGGTGGGTTATGGATTGGTGAAATTGGGGGGACAGGAACAATAGAAGGGGAGACAGATTTTCCTAGGGGGTTGAACAAATAATTAATAATGGATCATTTGAGATGAGATCACATGTAACAGAGTTAGGGTAATCAATTAAATAATCATTGTATACTCAAGGAATTTTGAGTGGTTTAATGGATTAGTTATGAGGAATTAGATTGATACAAACAATTATTGATGGGTTAAGACTGGGGATATCTGTATCATGTTTTGTGTATACTACCATCTTTAGATTATAACCAGGAGAAAGAGATTAGCTCATCTCAGTTAGGCAGTATTTAGGTAATACAAGTGAGCTACCAAATTAAGTGAGGCCTGGCTATTTGTGGTTGTTGTTTTTCAAATTGGGTTAAAATGGGTTCACAGAGCCAGAGGCTGTACAGAGAAAGGTGGAGCCCCCATGTTGCCCTAGTGAAATAACATTCATAGGAATGGTTATCACTAGGTAAATGGAGAAAACAGGGGGAAAACATTACTGACTGGCAGAATACACCAAATGGGGATCAGTGTGGCCACTCCACTGGGAGATATAGAAGAAAGTTGAATTGGAGAGCAAAAACCCTGCCCGGGGTCCACCTGGAGATAAGTTTTAACGGATGACAGGAAGAGATTTCTTAACTCAGGAACAGGAGGCTGAGTTAGCAGCAATTCCGTTCAAATTATGGTCACAAGGACCAGCCGATGTAGGACTAATTAAGGGGGTAGCTCCAGTACAAGTGATTCCTCGATCCGATCATAGACCATACCAAAAGCAATATCCTATGAAACCAGAAGCAATAAAAGGGATAACACCTACATTTGAGCATTTACTTAAGGGAGGGGTGATAATTCCTGGAGATGAGGCACAATGCAACTCTCCAGTATTTCCTCTTAAAAAGGTGGCACCTAGCGCCAACTGGAGGATGGTCATGGACTTGCAGGGGGTTAATAGAAATATATTTCCCAGAGCTCCATGTGTACCAGATCCACATACATTGCTGAACCAATTGAAACCAGAGAACTCCTATTTTACAGTGATAGATTTAGCTAATGCTTTCTTTAGTATCCCAGTTCATCCGGATAGTCAGGGATGGTTTGGCTTTACTTTTCAGGGAAGGAAATGGACTTACGCTAGGATGCCTCAAGGCTACTCGGAAAGTCTTACAATCTTTGCCCAGGCTATAACTAGGAATTTGGGAAAGTTGGAACCTAGGGAAGGAAGCCAAATGTTAGTTTATGTAGATGATATTCTATTGGCTAATCCCACTCAGGAGGGATGTAAGAGGGATACAATCAAATTGTTAACCTTCCTGGCAGAACAGGGACACAAAGTGAGCAAAAAGAAACTTCAACTTTGGCAGAGCGAGGTAATTTACCTAGGAAACACTATAACTCAGGAGGGGCGAATGTTCAACTCATCCAGGAAAACTGCTATACTTGAAGCGCCAAAACCGTTAAACAAAAAACAAATGATGAGCTTTTTGGTAATGATAAACTGCTGTAAAGCTTGGGTACTCCATTATGTACTGCATACGGGTAAATTAAGTGATCTTAACTATGGGAAGGCAATGGCAGCCCATGGTAAAATAATTTGGAACTCTAAGGAGGCATACATACATCAGGGATGTTATCCAAATGGTAGAGAGTAAAGAGGGATATGACATTGGTCGTGATTTAAAGATGATGAGGTTTTTTGGTGGGCTATTAGATATAACTGGGTTAATCATGAACATAGAGGTTTTTATTCTTTGTTGCTAGGCAGAAGACTTAGGTGACCTAAATATGGACTTGTCATGTCCAACAATCAGTCTTCAGGTCAAGCCCGGGAGAGCCTGGGTAGAACAGAGCTTGAACTAAACATGAGTGTTTTTACAAGATAAGAGATTGATGATTGGATTACTAATTGATTCTGAACTGGATGAAAGTCGAATTTAGCTGCCATAAAAGACAAAGGAAGTGGGAGGAGCAATAAAGAAGCAAAAGACAATCTCAAAAATGAAAGGCATGGCAATTGGATGATAAATTACATAAGGGATTGTTTAGGAAGGTGGTAATATTGACACATGGGCAAATCATGTGTCAAAAAAGGGGGAGTGATAGGATTAAATAATAATGATAGGATTAAATAATAAATAGAAAAAAATAAATAAAAAAATAGAAATTGAGAGCTGAACATGTATGTGTGAAGATAGTTTATTAACCACACCTGTATGTCAGAGGTTTTGTGCCCCACAGGTGAACTAAAGGAGAAGGTGACCCACTCTATCTCACCAGGAGACTGGGTGAGCATCCAGTCCCTAAAATAAGAAAAACTGGAAGCAGGCCTGTTGGGAAGGGCCCTATCAAGTCCTATTAGATCCACCTGGGTGCATGTCACACACTGCAAAAAGGTAAACCCAGTTACACCTGACGAAAAACACAGAGTTAGGAGAAAGAACCGATCACCACTAGGGCTCGGGGGTTGGCTCCTTAACGAAGATTCCCTTACCCTCTCTGATCATCCCTGTGTGAGTTCGGTAGAAGGTGAAGCAATGGGTTGGCGTCTGACATGTTCTCAGGGCGAGGGTGGGGATTCACAGGTCTCCTGACGGTAGGTAGATGCCTGATTGTGGGGGCCATATTCCTAACACACTCAAACCCTCCTGATCAGCCAGAAGTAGTAGTTAACCTAACACAAGTTGATAAAATAATACCTGAGCACAGTCTACGAAGGCATAGGAGACAGCTAGACGTAGGGAAAGGGGAAGTACTAGGGACTTTAGGGAAGGACATCACCATATGTATGTCACCATGTACATCCTGGGATTATGTAGTTGCTCATACCAAGTGGGGGGGGATATGTCAATCTCCATACACAGTTTAGGGACAGGTGTAGTATTGTGAAAGTAGGGAATTACCAGAAATGGCAGTGCGACCCATATAAGGGTAGGTACTGTCTGAAAGTCTGAATTATGCTAAAACAGGTTACAGACCTGAACAAGTGAGATATCCTCTTCAACTGGGGCACCCTATAGAGTAAACCTCTCTGAGGGAGGTAGTGAGACCGGGGCTGTGGTAAAGATAGTACAAACCGTAGGAATCTTGACCGGTGGTTGGAATGGATTTAGTATACGGCAAGAAATGTCTAAAGAGGACTGTTATGCCTGTGGGACAGCCAAACCAAGGTTAACAACTACTCCGTTCCCCTTGACAGGCTTTAACTCTCTGTCAGGTTTATCCTCCATGCAAGCCACCTGGGAATGTGGTGAAAGAGTCTTGTAGTAACTTGAACTATCTGTATCCCCCGAAAACAAAGTCATTCCGACCTAGGTTGCCTCTGTTTGAAGTCTCAGGGGGTTCTAATTGTTTTTCTAGGACTGGTAATATAGGATACAGAGTAGGGCATCTTAGCTCCTGCTCCCACACAGAGAATATCACAACTAAAAGAGACCATGACTAATCTCTCCTCTTTGTTGCAGCCAGAGGATTTTAGGAACCAAAACCAGGCCCGTGCTGACATCTGATGGTTGTGTGGTGATAACTGATTGTGAACTCACCTACATATGTAAACAATCAAACGTGTCAGAGACTGGTGAGTTGTCACGTAGAAAGTGGGACCTCCTCCCGGGTTCCTTTGATGAAAGGATATATATATTGATGGGATAGGAGTACCTCGATGGGTTCCAGAACAATTCAAAGCTAGGAATCAGATCGCAGCTGAGTTTGAATCAAGTATTTTTTGGTGGTCAACAATTAATAAAAACGTAGATTGGATAAATTATATTTACTATAACCAGCAAAGATTTATAAACCACACTCGTGATGCATTAAAGGGATTAGCTGAGCAGACAGCGGCAACTAGCTTAATGACATGGCAGAATAGAATAGCTTTAGATATGCTTTTGGCTGAGCGGGGCGGAGTTTGTGTTCTGTTTGGATCTATGTGCTGTATTTTCATCCTCAAACAACATAGCACCGGACGGGTCCGTGACAAAAGAGCTTCAGGGGAGTAACTACGCTGACGAACGAACTGGCTGAGAACTCTGGTATTGATAGCTCCATAAACGGTTGGTTTGATAACATATTTGGTAAATGGAAAACTATTGTTGTAACTATTCTGGTTGAAGTTATAGCTTCTATGGGTATACTTGTTCTTTGTGGATGTTGTCTTATTTCCTGTGTCTGAGGTTTGGTGAGAAAGGAGATGGGGAAGGTGGTTTCCCAACAGATGGTGAGATACGGCCCAATCCTGGACTCCGACCTAAGGAATTAAGGATATGACCTACCAGGCTTGGTGGAGTGACACTAGAGGGTGTCTAAAGGGGGCCAAAATATACTTCTCTGTTTGTGTTTTATGTTTTAATAGTCTTATGTTTTGTGTTCTATTAATCCTGTGTTTTATGGTTTGAAGTTCCTTGGTGACTGGTAACAATTTGCAAGTTGGGTGTAGATGGACTGAGGGTTTTTATTTTTTAGTATCATCATAGCCTATTAATAAAAGTGTGATTCTTTTTGTTTGTATTGTATTATAATGAATGACACCCTGTGTTGTCATATTTTGAATCACACCCAGTGGGTGTGAAAAGGGGGATTATGGGGGATTTATTATTCTCCTAATTGATGGGATGACTAACTTAGAAAGAATGCATTCTGGACTGTGCTGATGTAGGTTGTGTCACCTGGCAAGCTGTGATTGATGTGAAGAGCTGTTTTAGGGGGTAAAATGAGATAAGGATTTGTGTCTCCAAATACTAGACTATACTGGTTCTTTGTGATCTGTGAACCTTCCTTGGACGTAGGAATGGTGTCTAGGGGAGCTGGCACTTCTCATTATGACAGGTTGTTATGATAAACGTATGCCTGGAAACAGGGATGTGCTAAGAGGCGGGGAACAGCCAGTGCGCCAACGGATTGGCTGAGTAAGTGTCACGGTTTCGGCCGAGGCTGCTCCTCCTCCTGGTTCGGGCAGGCTTCGGCGGTCGTCGGCCCCGGAGTACTAGCTGCCACCGATCTATGTTTCATGTTTGTTTGGTTTTGTCTTGATGTTGTACACCTGTGTCTTGTTAGTCCTCGTTAGTGTCCTATTTAGTTCTCGTTGTGTGTGTTTGTCTTTGTGTGTGATTGCTCTTCTGTTTTGTGTTGGAGCTACGTACTTCCCTCCAGTGATTTGGAGAGGTTTTTCGCACATGTTAGTGTGCCGTTGGTTTGACGCCTGTGTGCGCCGTTATTTCGCCTTCGGGCTTATTGTGCTTATTTTCTACGTTAATATTGCACTAAAGTCTTATTGGACTGAGCTTCTGCGTCCTGCGCTTGATTCATGCACCACACCCACCTTCAGCACCCCTTGACAGAATCACACACCAAAATGGAATCAGCAGGATCTGCTGTTACGCCTGAGTCGCTCGAGGAGCATGTTCGCGGCCAAGATGACCAGATACGACAACTGGGGACCGCTCATCAACACCCTGCACCGATGGGAGGCCAGCGGGGTACCCACACCTCCACCTACCCTGCCAACCCCATCGGCCGGTCCACCAGTCCCAGGTCCGGAACCCAGGGGGATTCGGCTCTCGCTCCCGAGGGCGTGTGACGGAACAGCTGCCGGGTGTCAGGGGTTCCTCCTGCAGGTGGAGCTCTACCTGGCCACTGTACACCCGGTGCCCTCGGGACACGAGAGCGTTTCCGCCCTCATCTCCTGTCTCACGGGCAAGGCGTTGGAGTGGGCTAACGCCGAGTGGAGGAAGATGGACGCCAACACCATCTCCTACGCCGAGTTCTCCCGCCGCTTCAAGGCCGTGTTCGACCATCCACCTGAGGGCAAAGCGGCGGGGGAGCGTCTAGTCCACCTGAGAAAGGGGAGGAGGAGCGCACAGGCGTTTGCTCTAGAGTTCCGGACTCTAGCGGCGGACGCAGGGTGGAATGAACGGGCCCTCATCGACCATTTTCGATGTAGCCTACGGGAGGACGTTCAACGTGAGTTGGCCTGCAGGGATACCCATCTCACCTTCGACCAGTTGGTCGATATGTCCATCCGTCTGGACACCCTGCTGGCCACCCGTGGACGTCCCGAGGGGGGTCCGTCCATTCCGCCCTCCGGCACCTCCGAGCCGAGCCCTATGGAGCTCGGGGGTGCCGGCGCTAGAGAAAGGAGGAGGAGGAGCCCGAGGGGGCCTGTCTCCTGCACCAAGGGCGGTCGTGGAGGGCACACTGCGGCCAGGTGCTGGGGAGGGTTCTCCGGGGGAGAAGACAACAGGCCACGCACTGGGGGGGCCTCCCAGGTGAGTAGACGTCCCACTTACCCAGAGCTTTCTGTTGCGCACTTTTGTATACCTGTGTGTTTTCCACAGGTTGCACTTCATTCCCAGCATAAGGCGCTAGTAGATTCAGGCGCAGCTGGGAATTTTGTTGATCGGAAGTTTTGTTTAGATTTAGGGATCCCTCTCCTACCTGTTGACAAACCTTTTCCCGTTCATGCCTTAGATAGCCGCCCGTTGGGGTCGGGGTTGATTAGGGAGATCACAGCACCACTTAGGATGTGTGCGCAGGGGGGTCATGAAGAGACTATACAGCTGTATCTGATCGACTCTCCTGCGTACCCAGTGGTGCTGGGAATTCCCTGGTTAAGCACCCATAACCCTGCTAGTTCGTGGCAACAGAGGGCTCTCGATGGGTGGTCTGCTCAGTGCGAGGGGCGATGTCTGGGTGTTTCCGTGGGGGCGACTTCGGTGGAAAGTCCAAACCAAGTGCCCGCACTGCACATTCCGCCTGAATATGGGGATTTAGCTCTCGTGTTTAGTAAAACTAGGGCGACGCAGTTGCCTCCTCATAGACAGGGGGATTGTGCGATTGATCTCCAGGCAGGATCAGCGCTCCCACGGAGCCACGTGTATCCTTTGTCTCAAGAGGAGAGAAAAGCTATGGAGACTTACATAGCCGAATCTTTGCGACAGGGATACATTCGGCCCTCCACTTCTCCCGCCTCCTCAAGCTTCTTTTTTGTGAAGAAGAAAGATGGAGGGTTGCGCCCGTGCATTGATTACCATGGTCTCAATCAGATTACTGTGAAATACAGTTATCCACTCCCTCTGATTGCGACCATGACAGAGTCATTGCATGGAGAGCGGTTTTTCACAAAATTGGATCTCAGGAGCGCGTATAACTTGGTGCGCATTAGGGAGGGCGACGAATGGAAGACAGCGTTTAGTACCACGTCAGGTCATTTCGAATATCTCGTCATGCCATATGGGTTGATGAATGCTCCATCAGTCTTCCAATCCTTCGTAGATGACATTTTCCGGGATATGCAGGGACAAGGGGTGGTCGTGTACATTGATGACATTCTGGTGTACTCGTCTACCCGAGCCGAGCATATAACCCTGGTGCGTCGTGTATTGAGGAGGCTGTTGGAGCACGACCTATATGTCAAGGCAGAGAAATGTCTGTTTTTCCAGGAGTCGGTCTCCTTTTTGGGTTATCGGTTGTCCGCGTCAGGGGTGAGAATGGAGGTGGATCGTGTGTCCGCTGTGCATAATTGGCAAACTCCAACCACTGTAAAGGAGGTGCAGCAGTTCTTGGGCTTTGCGAATTACTACCGGAGGTTTATCCGGGGTTTTGGACAGGTGGCAGCTCCCATCACATCACTTCTGAAAGGGGGTCCGGTGCGCCTGCAGTGGTCAGCTGATGCGGACAGGGCCTTTAGGAGACTGAAGGACCTGTTTACGTCGGCTCCGGTGCTGGCGCATCCGGATCCCGCATTACCCTTTCAGGTTGAGGTAGACGCGTCTGAGGCTGGTATAGGGGCCGTTCTCTCTCAACGGTCCGGCACGCCACCTAAACTCCGCCCCTGTGCTTTTTACTCAAAAAAGCTCAGCCCGGCGGAGCGTAACTTGACGTTGGGGACAGGGAGCTGTTAGCTGTAGTTCAAGCCCTTAAGGTGTGGAGGCATTGGCTTGAGGGGGCTCAACACCCTTTCCTCATTTTGACTGACCATCGGAACTTGGAGTACATCTGGGCAGCGAGGAGACTGAACCCTCGCCAGGCTCGATGGAGTATGTTTCTCACTAGGTTCGTATTTAAAATCACGTACATCCCTGGGTCCCAGAATGGTAAGGCAGATGCGCTGTCCCGGCGGTATGACATGGAGGAGAGGTCCGTTGAGCCTACTCCCATACTACCGGAATCTTGCCTTGTGGCACCGGTGGTGTGGGAGGTCGATGCCGAAATCGAGCGAGCATTGCGTACCGACCCCAGCCCTCCACAGTGTCCTGAGGGTCGGAAGTACGTTCCGCTCGAGATTCGGGATCGACTCATTTACTGGGCTCACACGTCACCCTCCTCTGGACATCCGGGTATCGGCCGGACGGTGCATTGCCTTAGCCCTAAATACTGGTGGCCCACTTTGGCTAGGGATGTGAGGGTTTATGTCTCCTCCTGCTCGGTGTGCAACCAGTGTAAGGCGCCCCGACATCTGCCCAGGGGTATGTTACAACCCCTGCCCGTTCCACAACGACCATGGTCTCACCTCTCGGTGGATTTTGTGACAGACCTTCCCCTCTCTCAGAGGAATACCACCATCCTGGTCGTTGTGGACCGGTTCTCTAAGGCCTGTCGTCTTCTCCCTATGTCGGGTCTTCCTACTGCCCTACAGACCGCTGAGGCCCTATTTACCCATGTCTTCCGGCATTACGGGGTACCCGAGGATATAGTGTCTGATCGAGGCCCCCAGTTTACCTCCCGTGTTTGGAGAGCGTTCATGGAGCGGTTGGGGGTCTCGGTTAGCCTTACCTCAGGGTACCACCCGGAGAGTAACGGGCAGGTAGAACGTGTCAACCAGGATGTGGGTAGGTTTCTGAGGTCGTATTGCCAGGGCCGGCCGGAGGAGTAGGCACGGTACATTCCCTGGGCCAAGATGGCCCAGAACTCTCTCCGCCACTCCTCTACCAACCTATTCCCCTTCCAATGTGTGTTAGGTTACCAGCCGGTTCTGGCACCTTGGCAGCAGAGCCAGATCGAGGCCCCTGCGGTGGATGATTGGATGAGGTGCTCGGAAGAGACGTGGAACGCTGCCCACGTCCACCTGCAGCGGGCCGTCCTTCGTCACAAGGCGAGCGCCGATCTCCACCGCAGTGAGGGGCCGGTGTATGCACCCGGAGATCGAGTCTGGCTCTCTACCAGAAACCTACCCCTCCGCCTGCCCTGCCGGAAGCTGGGTCGGCGGTTTGTGGGGCCCTTTAAAGTCCTGAGAAGATTGAACGAGGTGTGTTATAGGTTACATCTACCTGTTGAGTATAAGAATATTAACCCCTCGTTCCATGTGTCTCTTCTCAGGCCGGTGGTAGCTGGTCCACTCCAGTACAATGAGATAGGGGAGACTCCTCCGCCCCCACTGGACATCGAGGGGGCTCCGGCGTACACCATTCGGTCCATCTTGGACTCAAGACGCCGGATGGGGGGTCTCCAATATCTCGTGGAGTGGGAGGGGTATGGCCCGGAGGAGCGGTGCTGGGTGCCGCGGAGGGACATCCTAGACCCATCTCTCCTGTCGGAGTTCCACCGGGACCATCCCGCGCGCCCTGCTCCGCGTCCTCCTGGTCGTCTCCGAGGCCGGGGTCGGCGCACGGCTGGAGCCGCGCGTCAAGGGGGGGGTACTGTCACGGTTTCGGCCGAGGCTGCTCCTCCTCCTGGTTCGGGCAGGCTTCGGCGGTCGTCGTCCCCGGAGTACTAGCTGCCACCGATCTATGTTTCATGTTCGTTTGGTTTTGTCTTGATGTTGTACACCTGTGTCTTGTTAGTCCTCGTTAGTGTCCTATTTAGTTCTCGTTGTGTGTGTTTGTCTTTGTGTGTGATTGCTCTTCTGTTTTGTGTTGGAGCTACGTTCTTCGCTCCAGTGTTTTGGAGAGGTTTTTCACACATGTTAGTGCGCCGTTGGTTTGACGCCTGTGTGCGCCGTTATTTCGCCTTCGGGCTTATTGTGCTTAAAGTCTTTTTGGACTGAGCTTCTGCGTCCTGCGCTTGATTCATGCACCACACCCACCTTCAGCACCCCTTGACAGTAAGTCTAAACCACGTTCAAGCGTCTACTCTGATTGCCCAGCAGAGAGGTCGGAAACTCTCTCTCTGTAAGAGTATTTGAGGAAGAATCTAAAACAATAGATTTAGTTCTCTGAAGTGCCCTGCGAGGTATTTCAAGGAGCCCGTATATACGAAACATCATATTTACCATTGAAGGTTTTTGCATTAATTAAAATAACTAGTATATCTTAGAAGTCGTGTTGACCTCTTTTGTTCCTAATGCCAGATTTGAATTGACGCAACTTTGACAGGTGATAAACAAACAATAAACCGCACACCCAGAGGCAGCGTTTCTAGTGGGCAGAGACTTTAACGCGGAGAGACTTACAGTACAACCGTTCTACCTCACTTCTACCAACACGTCTCTGCACATGTCGAGAGACAAATTTGAGGTGACAGAGAGTGACATTCAATACCGCCTTACACACTCTTGCCTGCATCTAGCTGATATAGGGTGTAATCATTAGTTGTCCAACAGTTGCAAACTAGAGTTTCTATTGGACAAATTAATGTATGTTTATCCCTGTTTTGTTCCATTTGCTTCCGTTTATGAAACCATTTTCAACAGAATCGGCGGAATGAATACACCCCTGAAACACGTAAACAGAGTTCACTTTCATAACAGACACGTTGTATTCCTTCTCTTCCCTTCGCTTGTGGAATTCAATACACAACACATCAGCTGTATGTGACCAGGCGAAGAAACCTTTCCAAGCCAAACCGGTAAACCCAGCCTACATTGTTGTCCCCATAAGTAACGTCATAGTCAGCATAGCTAATAGAACTAACGCATTAGTAAACACGCTACAATCATGCAGTAACATTAGTGTACAGTCAGTAAGCAGTTACACCGACGGACCCCAGTGGCAATAAATTAGTAATACCAAAAGCTTATCTTGACTTGGAAGAGTTCCAGTGTTGTGTTGGAAAGTCATAGCCACCTAGCTAACATAGCATCCCTCTGTTTGAGCAGGGTGTTTCAGTATGCTAAACTAGCAAGCTGCATTTCCTAGCTAAGTAAGTGAAAGTGAAAAAGAAATGATGAAATCTCTCTCTCGCTATTTCTCTCGTTTCTCCTTCATTTTGGAAGAAATTATTTTGTTCAAAACTTTTCAACTATTCTCTTTCTCTCTCTTTGAGTCAACTACTCACCACATTTTATATATTGCAGTGCTCGCTAGCTGTAGTTTGTGCTTTTAGTACTAGATTAATTCTCTGATCCTTTGATTGGATGAACAACATGTTAGTTCATGCTGCAGGAGCTTTGATAGGCTGGAGGACGTCCTTCGGAATTTGTCATAATTACTGTGTAACTCTACGGAAGGGGGTGAGAACTATGAGCCTCCTAGGTTTTGTCAATGTACCCAGTGGAGGACGGAAGCTATCTGTCCTCCGGCTTCACCATGGTGCTACCCTACATAGTGCTGTTGAGGCTACTGTAGACCTTTGCAAAATATTGTGTTTTAATCAGTTATTTGGTGATGTGATTATATTTAGCATATTTTTATGTAAAAAGGATCACTTTTTTAATGTTTTACCATTTTAATTTTCATGAAATTCACTGAGGAGGATGGCCCTCCCCTTCTTCCTCTGAAGAGCCTCCACTGGTATTGACTGCAGCTGAAAGGCTTCCTGAGGAGACTATAGATGGCATCTGGGTTAGCTAGAATGCCACTATTCCTGATTCCGATTGAGACTACATCTTCTGCTCTTCCCTTGAGATGGATGAGAATCTCTCAGGCCTGTTCCTCTATTTTCATGTGTCCCTTTTTAATAAAGTTTATCATGGCCTCTTCCCATTCATCAAATGTAATTGTGTCTTATCTCTCCCCTCTAAAGGAAGGTGGTTCTTTGACTTTTCTTTGGGCAACTACTTGGACTTGGGAGAAGTCTAGAACTTGGCTAACTGTAGGGTCAGGTCTGTGTCTTGGTTCACTTTGGCTAGTGGCTGTAGCTCCTGTTGGGCTACTAGAACTGAAGTGCATGATAATGCTATCAGCTAGCTGCTGTCCTATCTGTTGGACTATGATACTCATCTGGCCTATTAGCACTGCATCGTCATTGGGGTTAGGAGTGGAGGTGCTAACAACCTGGGGCCTAGGTGAGTTGACTGCATGATGACAATGAGAAGCTGCATTGTCCCCACTGACTAAAGGAACTTCCCCTGCAATTTCACTACCATTGACATCACCACACACACTAGGACTACCAGTTGGGAAAGGAATAGATAACCCCAACACACCCCTTCCCCTACCAACATTGACAGGTGTTAGCAAATCTGAAAAACAAATATGGTTGAAACTCATTGTAGTAGCTCAAAATGAAAGTTGATAAAAAAAATATTTTGTAGCAAAATTTGAAATTGTGTTTTTTACATTGGATAAAAGTAGAGACTCAGAGCTAGAAAATTGTGTATCATACACTACAGTTGAGGAAAAATTAGAAATTAATTCTGCGTTGAAAATTGGTAAACTTGTAACCTAACTTATGAGAAAATTGCCTTTGAATGTTTTGTACACCTTATGGAGACCTCTTCTTTGTCTACACCCATTCAGCATCGTTCAGCTTTAGCCCCACCCATCTCTTTAAGGTATGATCCAAGCGTCCTGTCCTAACAACAACAGTCAAGCTAACTGGCTAGCTTGCTAGCTACTTCCAGACACAAATGAGAGAACAGCTCACTCTGACCATTTTACTCGCCCTAGTAGAGCTGGTTAGGATGTTTTTATGTTTTCCAGAGCGTTGGTGACTGCAACTGTGCTGCTGGCAACAATTTACGCTTTTTTGCAAATGTCTACTGACACCGGCCATATTCCATGGGTGTTGAGCGTTCGTAATTTCGTCAGTTATTATGCGCTCTGGCACACTCAGACGAGAGTTCTCTGAAATCGGAGTAGATAGCCAGAGCGAATTTAAAAGCTACATCTATCAACCTTGCCACCAGAGGTCTCTTCACAGTCCCCAAGTCCAGAACAGACTATGGGAGGCACACAGGACTACATAGAGCAATGACTACATGGAACTCTATTCCACATCAGGTAACTGATGCAAGCAGTAGAATCAAATTTAAAACATTTCTAAAAATACACCTTATGGAACAGCGGGATTGTGAAGCAACACAAACATAGGCACAGACACATGCATACACACACATGATAACATACGTTCTATACACACACGTACACATGGATTTTGTGTTGGAGATATGTGATAGTGGATTATGGGCCTGAGGGGGCACACTTTATGTTGTAAATTCTGTAATGAATGTATTGTAATGTTTTAAAAATTAATTTTGTTGGACCCCAGGAAGAGCTAATGGGTACAAATATCTACCTCAAATACCTTGTAACCCTGCACACTGATCTGGAACTGGTACTCCTTGTATATAGCTTTATTCTTGGGTATTTTATTCTTCGTCAAACATTAAAGGAACAGTTGTCTCCATGTCTCGTCCGTACCTGGTAGGAGTACTCGGGTGGGGGTCCCGCGGAGTTCATCCCATTGGCTGGGGGAGGAGGGTAGGCATAGGCCTCATTGGCCATATATTTTCCAGAGAATCTACCAATTTTCCTTCCTGAGGAAATTGCAATAAATTCTCGGGCTTCCCGGTATTCCCGTTCAAACCGAAAGTGCTATTTAAAAGCATATAATACCATTAAATAAAATCTGACATGATTATACCACTCTAAATGGAGAAATATGCACAATCTAAAGTGTTCTTTATGTATTTGTTGCAATTTAATCAACAATGTTCCCTCAAAGTCACCACACCATTTCATTGATGTAGCCTAGTTTTAACAGGCCTATGAAGCACTGATGGCCGACGGGTCAAATATGAGGTTAATACAGTACAAATTAATATTTTTAGCCTACCTTTGAAAGATGCATTTTGGTCCTTTTCTCTCCCCTTGCACCTGGCTATTGAGGGAATTTGGGAAGGTTGTGGCTGTTTATACTTCACTTATTGTTATGATTTTGTCAGAGGAAACTAATCGGAATCTCCAATAATCAAACAGTTAAGCGGAGATTCAACAATGGATAGCGCCGCAGTTGATCAATTGCCCGTGAATCTAAACCCGCATTTAATATGCCATTCTAAGGTAGGCTATATTTTACATAAAATCTTATGAGGCCTACTTACTGCATCTGTTTTCTAGCAATAAAGTAAATGATCATCTCTGAAGTCACAGCATAAATGAAACGTGAGACTTTGGACTACACAAACAGACTATATATTCAAAGTAAATGAACTGCCATTATTACTTTTATTCAATACAAAATACAGTTCTCGCATTATTTTTCAACAGGAAAAACACTTGGTCAGAAACTAAGTAATTGACACTGACTGATTCCATGTAGCAAACAAAATCATTTGCATAGGCCATACCCGTTTTAACGTGTTGCTTCAAAACAGGCTCAATTCAGGTCGGATTTGCAGTCGGCCTCGTTGGCATAAATGAGTAAAGCTTTGCCACAGACCTTTTGTATTAAAGCAGGTAGGCCTACCGGTAGCTCAAAAGTTGGAGTCAATTTTGTTACTGTATTTCAAGGTTGCGTGTACATGCACTTTGAATTCATGGCGACTAAAAACGGTAGGCTACGACGCACAAACCCTAGGCGCTACAAGCAACTCTGGGAGAGCTAGGACCAGATCGCAGCCTGCCAGCTAAGACAGGTTAACATTGCCTTTAACCTAAAAGTTTGGATTTTTACTGGCATATGCAGACCAACCCCCAAAACGATTGGCTAATGATATGAGAGCTGGTGTTACATGTAAGAATTCACGAGTAGGAAACCAATTGTCCGTAGACTCAAGACTAGTAGACACTCAGCAGAGTAATTTAAATGCAATTTGACAACATTCAGCACTGACACCATTAACCCCAATTCTAGCAACATCCTCATTTACAGACGTGATATGCACCAACCCCAAGCGCTCAGTTCTACAAACTACATCAGGTTAAATTGACCTAGAACCCATTACATCATTTGATGCTACTAGCATAAGCAAATGTAGCTTAAGAAAGTCCAATGGTAATTTAAACACAAATTGGTCGAAGTAGTAATATATTGCTGATGCCAAAGCATGTTTATAATGCAATAAAACTGTTTTGCCATCACCCCAGTTACTAAAGTCAGGTCATTGAACCTCCAAAACAAAACTAAGGACACAAGTATTAAAGTTACTGTTTAATTGAGGCAAAACACACAAACGCAGTTACACACAACCTGGACTAGAGTACCCATGTACGTCCCACTTCAGATATCCATGTTTGTGGTCAACGGGGTCTCAGATGCAGAGGTGAACTGTTCCTCAATGGCATGGTCAGTAACAGAAGGCGCTTGGTCTACAGACTCGTCCCCACTTGTGCTAGAGTATAAATTAACCACAATCAGTAGTTCTCGTGGCTTCAGTAGCCAGTTGTGGCGTCGTCGGACGTGCCGGTTGTGGCTTCTGAAGCGGCGTCGTCGGACGTGCCAGTTGTGGCTTCTGAAGCGGCGTCGTCGGACGTGCCAGTTGTGGCTTCTGAAGCGGCGTCGTCGGACGTGCCAGTTGTGGCTTCTGAAGCGGCGTCGTCGGACGTGCCAGTTGTGGCTTCTGAAGCGGCGTCGTCGGACGTGCCAGTTGTGGCTTCTGAAGCGGCGTCGTCGGACGTGCCAGTTGTGGCTTCTGAAGCGGCGTCGTCGGACGTGCCAGTTGTGGCTTCTGAAGCGGCGTCGTCGGACGTGCCAGTTGTGGCTTCTGAAGCGGCGTCGTCGGACGTGCCAGTTGTGGCTTCTGAAGCGGCGTCGTCGGACGTGCCAGTTGTGGCTTCTGAAGCGGCGTCGTCGGACGTGCCAGTTGTGGCTTCTGAAGCGGCGTCGTCGGACGTGCCAGTTGTGGCTTCTGAAGCGGCGTCGTCGGACGTGCCAGTTGTGGCTTCTGAAGCGGCGTCGTCGGACGTGCCAGTTGTGGCTTCTGAAGCGGCGTCGTCGGACGTGCCAGTTGTGGCTTCTGAAGCGGCGTCGTCGGACGTGCCAGTTGTGGCTTCTGAAGCGGCGTCGTCGGACGTGCCAGTTGTGGCTTCTGAAGCGGCGTCGTCGGACGTGCCAGTTGTGGCTTCTGAAGCGGCGTCGTCGGACGTGCCAGTTGTGGCTTCTGAAGCGGCGTCGTCGGACGTGCCAGTTGTGGCTTCTGAAGCGGCGTCGTCGGACGTGCCAGTTGTGGCTTCTGAAGCGGCGTCGTCGGACGTGCCAGTTGTGGCTTCTGAAGCGGCGTCGTCGGACGTGCCAGTTGTGGCTTCTGAAGCGGCGTCGTCGGACGTGCCAGTTGTGGCTTCTGAAGCGGCGTCGTCGGACGTGCCAGTTGTGGCTTCTGAAGCGGTTGTGGCAGTAGGATAGTTTCCATAGTCATCAGACCAGCGTCTCATCTTCTCAGCAGAGGCCAGGTCATCGTTTGCCAGAGAGCTACCATAGTTTGGAGAGTCTTGGGATGCTACTTCATTTGTCTCCAAATACTCTAGAGAAAAAGAGAAGAGGAACAGTTGGGTGTTCTACACGGTCTAGGCCAAATTGCCATTTGAATGTTCAGCAACATTGCACCCCACTGAACCCGACGTAGTTCTAAACGAATGTTGCAGGCCTAACATTTTCTGGCTTCTTTAGCATCAGACACTATGGATCGGAGCATGTGCAATGGAGACGTCATTTGATGACAGCTCTGAAAAACGTAGGTTCAGGTACACAAGCAAATTTTCAAAATCAACAGCAAAGGGTTTGATAACTTCTGGTTTAAAAAAAGATTCTAAACATTTGTTATTTAGACTGGGTTACTCTACGGTGTTGAATTAGTTTAAAACACAGCAGCAAAGAACATTGCTAGAAGGGATGGGATAACATAGGGGAAGAAACGCTTACCTCCAAGTCTCCTCTGCAGAGAGACTTGATCTTGTTTCTGGGACTTGCCAACAGGGGAACAAGAAACTGAGGAGAAAGAGTTGACAGAAGTTGAGTTGACACAAAATAGCTACATATATTTAATAGCAGTGAACAAAAAAGAGGACCAACGTGGAAGAAACAGACAGTCAGATTTGAATCTCCAACTTACAAAGTTCAACATGTTTCCCAAACAAAACCCTTCAATCCAAATAAAACATTAGTGAACCAACCTTTGAAGACCCCCACAGTCAGCACAAAGAGCAGAAATTCTCTCACACCTCCCATGATTATGAGAATAGTCTTTATTATCAACAAGTAATGTCATCCCGTGGCCTGTATGAGGCTTATATAGGCCACTAATGACCGTTTACCAGACAAACATGACTTAACGATCAATTAACATGCTTGATTGAGTTGAAACATTCAGATAGAAATAGACCATGTAGAACAGATGTTTCTTTGGAGGGCAGGCAATCTTTTCTACTCTATATATTGCATTTATATCTGCTATGTTTTACCCTTCTGGTCTCAGATCAGCAGTAGAAAGAAGTAGGCCTAATTATTTTAGGTATAATCTTCAAAGATTTTCGGGGGAAATAAACACTGTACCCAAATCCACTTTTTATTATGATCCTGGGAAATGGGTAGGCCTCCACCATATGGTCCTTCACAGTTTTACACCTGTGTTATATTCCTTTATTTACATAGATCACATACATAAATATATATGTTAGCTGTTAGTAGCTTTGGGATCAAATTTTCATATTGTATTGTTACTAACCATATATCATATTTTCCTCATTTGCTCTGTAGGAGACTTGGCTGGTGGAGATTCGTCATATGAAGGACATTCAAGTGGATGTGACCCCTAACCTGCAGGACAGGCTCAGCGGGGTGACAGACATCCTGTAACGGATCTCCAAGCTAGTGTCTGAGGACCTGGAGAAGGCTGTGTCTACAGCTGTGGAGCAGGACAAGCAAGGTAACCTAACCTCACCTAACCTCACTGTATGAAGGATTTTATTTTTATGTATAGTCATCTCCAATCTGTTAAAATATATGTCTCTGTATTTCTCGCCCAATCTCTCTACTCTTCCCCATCCCCTTCACTAGGTTCTCCCCAGGATAAGCACACCATCCTGGCTGTGGTCCCCAGTCCTGCTGCTCCATCACACCTAGCCAGAAAGCAGGGCCTCAGTGAATGTATGTGGTTGTTCCTTACTTTAACATAAAACTCTCATAGATATTAACACAGTAACTGTAAATAATAACAACTATTCTGGGCTATATAATTAGTAACCTGAATGATCTATCACCTATCCGTTGTTTTAGAGCTAATTTAGACTAATAAGCTGTACACCTAAATGTCTTCTCCCCTGCTCCCTTCCCCCTCCTCCTCCTCCTCAGACCGCTGTACCCTGACCTTTGACCCTCGCACGGTCAACGGTCACCTGCTCCTCTCCAGGGAGAACCTACGGGTGCCTCTTCCCACCATAATCTTTGACCCCTACATATCTTCCCAAGGAAGGAAAAGGGGAAACAGTGTATGGTGGGAATGAACGATCTTCCCTGGAGCCTCCAGCTGGATGAGTGCCAGTTGAGCGCCTGGCACAATGGGTGCCGGGAAACGATGGCTGGCCACTCCCACCACTCCCACGCGGCTGCATGCCTTCCACTGTACCTTCACTCAGGAGCTGTTCCCTGCCTGTTGGATAGGGGCGTCAGCATCACCCTCTGCTTGCCACGATGACAACACGAAAGGGAATGACCGTGACCTAACAATGTCATATTGGATTAGTCTCCATAACCATAGACTTCTATAGACATCGCATCATTGTATCTGTCCCATTATGGTGTCTGCAAGAGCACAGGCAGCGCCATTGAGGCCATCTCCATTTTGAAGTAGTCCATTGTCATTTTCTTCTTCTACTGCTTCTATGAGTTGGCAAACAAACTGAAAGGGTGCACACTGCCACCTAGAGTGTGTTTGAACAGGTATAAAGCCAAGGTTGGCGATTTACTGCCACCTGCAGTTATGGCATTTTTTCTCATGAGTATAATTCATTGGCTGATCCCCCGTGGTGACCTGGATGGAATTCTGTGATCATTCCTTAACCTATAGGAAGTCCCACCCCATCCCCCCTTTTGCCCTCAGAAAAGCCTAAATTTGTCGGTGCATGGACTCTACAGGGGTACTGGCCCATGTTAACTCCAATGCTTTCCACAGTTGTGTCAAGTTGGCTGGGTGTCCTTTGGGTGGTGGACAATTCTTGATACACACGGGAAACCCCAGCAGTGTTACAGTTCTTGACACAAACCAGTGTGCCTGCCACCTAATAACATACCCCGTTCATAGGCACTTAAATGTTTTGTCTTGCCCATTCACTCTCTGAATGGCACACATACAAATACACAATCCATGTCTCAATTGTCTCAAGGCTTAACACTCCTTCTTTAACCTGTCTCCTCCCCTTCATCTACACTGATTGAAGTGGATTTAACAAGTGACATCAATAAGGGATCATAGCTTTCACCTGGATTCACCTGGTCAGTCTATGTCATGGAAAGAGTTCTTCATGTTTTGTATACTCAGTGTATATAAAGATGATATCTCTATCATTCTCTATGGGCTAGGTAGAGCAAGAACCATATTGTCTATACTTGTGTCACTAACCTTGGTCTAGGGGAGTAATTACATATATAGAGGGAAGCGAGCTAGTTATTTCGATTGAATCCCAGCCCCTGTTCCAGTTGGATACTAGGACACTGATGCCTGGATGGGTGAAAGCAATATGGCCTTCCATTATGCTCCGTGGAGACTTCTAAGATCAGTTAGTTTGGGAAAGTACTAGGATGTATGTAGGAAAGTAAGTCATTTAGGCGTATTACGGAACTATCCTGTGTATGTGAGACCTTTCCTTCTCCGACTGTAGTCTGCAACACCCATTTTTCCCATAGTGAGATAATTTAGCCAAGTCAGCATTTTAGAAACAAAATCCTTAACCTGGTGAGACCCCAGGTTGCGAAAATGCAACAGGCCCTCAAACTCATGTCAAACACTACATAGTTTATCTCTTTAGACCCGTATGTACACTGAACAAAAATATAAACGCAACATGTAAAGTGTTGGTCAAGGATTATTTATTTTTTTATTCCTTGATGTGATGTGGTGGGTGAGTGAGTGTGTTCTAGAATGTTCAGAAGAGTGACATTCAGGACATGACATAATAGGCCAACTTCTCTATACACACACACACACACACATACACACAGGCAGTAGCAGTAGTAGCATATAGCCAAGATAATCTTTCCATGTACACTGAACAAAAACATATTGTAAACGCAACATGCAAACATTTAAAAGATTTTACTGAGTTACAGTTCATATAAGGAAATCAGTCAATTTAAATACATAAATTAGGCCCTAATCTAATCTGTGGCGTTGTGTTGTGTGACAAAACTGCACATTTTAGAGTGGTATTTTATTGTCCCCAGCACAAGGTGCACCTCTGTATTGATCATGCTGTTTAATCAGCTTCTTGATATGCCACACCTGTCAGGTGGATGTATTATCTTGGCAAAGGAGAAATGCTCACTAACAGGGATGTGAACACATTTGTGCACTAATTTTAAGATAAATAATATTTTTGTGCGTATGGAACATTTCTGGGATCTTTTGTTTCAGCTCATGAAAAATGGGACCAACACTTTACGTGTTGCGTTCATATTTTTGTTCAGTATAGTTAGTTGGACTAGGATCAGGGATTCGCTTCTATACTACCTAGACATTATGGTCCCTATCAACACAAAGTTCAAGTTTCATATTACACCATATTCCCTATATACAAGGGTGACATTTCAGATTTGTACCATAAGTCAAACTTCACCAACTCTTATGTATTTAAAAACTGTTTTTTAAGGTTAATTCAGGCTAGTCTCTTTGCAATAATATTTATTTTTCAACAGAGACCTGGTCATATGATCGACTGCTACCCTCTCATATTTAAGTCGTCACATTAAAAACCTGTACAGACAAATAATAAATAAACAAATAATAGTGTCCAGTACAGGCCGTGAGAAGGAGGGGTGGGAGCTGAGATACAGGCGCTCTTCTTGTCTTCAGCAGGGGAGTAGGGTGGAGGTTTGTCCTGGAGAAGATGTTTTCATACATTCCCCTAATTTATTTGGACAGTGAAGCTAAGACTTTTAATTTGTCTCTATACTCCAGCATTTTGGATCTGAGATCAAGTGTTTCATGTGAGGCGACAGTACAGAATGTCACTTTTTATTTGAGGGTATTTTCATTCATATCTGTTTTAGAAATGAAAGCATTTTATGTATCTAGTCCCCCCATTTGAATGTATCATAATTAATTGGACAAACATCAAGCTTGTGACCAATATTCCCTCTAATCTATTTTAGCACTGAGCAAATTTCAGGTCGGCTGAGCGCAAACTTGAACGTTTTGAAAATTCTGTGCAACTTCCAACGAGTGTTAACTGTGAACACTGAGGCTGTGCCCGCTTTAACTTACTGTTTTAACAGTGGCCAAGTAGGCTACTATGGCTATTTGATCATAATGTAGGCCTACTGTCAAAAACAATGGAGAAAATGCATCTCATAACATTTAACATGGAAATAGCTGTTCAATCATTCAGCCTACAGAAGCAGCCAATGTGTGGTGTTCAATGTAGGCCTACATTCCATGAGACTTTTGAAAAAAACATGCAGGGCTTGACATTAACCTCTATGAGATCGGTGTCCCGTATACGGGACGGTTGAATTAACGTGCGCTAATGTGATTAGCATGACTGTTGTAAGTATCAGCAAACTTTCCAGGACATAGACATCTATCATATGGGCAGAAAACTTAAATTCCTGTTAATCTAACTGCACTGTCCAATTTACAGTAGCTATTACAGTGAAAGAATACCATGTTATTGTTTGAGGAGAGTGCACAACAAATGTATCACGGCAACTGGTTTGATCAATTCACCTCTGAAGGTAAATAATGTACTTACATTCAGTAATCTTGCTCTGTTTTGTCATCCTAAGGGTCTCAGAGATAAAATGTAGCATAGTTTTGTTTGATAAAATCAATTTTTATATTCAAATGTAGGAACTGGGTTCTACAGTTTGAACCTCTGCTGTCTCTGGCTCCACACCCACCCCGCCATCTAGAAGTGTGAAAGTTAATGTATAAGCTAGTTGTCACGATTGTCATACACAGAGGACCAAGGCGCAGCGTGGAATGCGAACATACTTTTAATTTGAATGATCACACGAACAAAACAACAAACGATACAAAACGTGAAGTCCTTGGTTACAATACAAACCATACGGAACAAGATCCCACAACACACTGTGGAAAACAGGCTGCCTAAGTATGGTTCCCAATCAGAGACAACAAGCAACAGCTGATACAAGTTGCCTCTGATTGAGAACCACACCGGCCAACATAGAAACAAAAGAACTAGATAATAACCCTAGCACACAAAACACATAGAAACCACACACCCTGGCTCAACATAACAGAGTCCCAGAGCCAGGGCGTGACAGTACCCCCCCACCCCCCCAAAGGCGCGGACTGCGACCGCGCCAAACATAAACCGAACAGGGGAGGGCCGGGTGGGCATTCCTCCTCGGAGGCGGTTCCGGCTCCGGGCTTGACCCCCACCCTCCAACCAACCCCCCAAAGCGCCCCTGGTCCGGTCTGGCCCTGCTGGCCGGAGCTGGACTGAACACTGGTGGAGCGGATTGCTCTAGCTCCGGGGTGGAGCAGCTGACCGGTGCCGGACCAGGCACCGGTGGAACAGGCACGGGCTGTGCCGGACTGACGACGCGCACCACAGGCTTGGTGCGGGGAGCAGGGACGGGCCGGACCGGGCTGACGACGCGCACCATTGGCTTGGTGCGGGGAGCAGAGACGGGCCGAACCGGGCTGACGAAGCGCACCACTGGCTTGGTGCGGGGAGCAGGAACAGGCCGGACCGGGCTGACGACGCGCACCATTGGCTTGGTGCGGGGAGCAGGGACGGGCCGAACCGGGCTGACGAAGCGCACCACTGGCTTGGTGCGGGGAGCAGGAACAGGCCGGACCGGGCTGACGACGCGCACCACTGGCTTGGTGCGGGGAGCAGGGACGGGCCGAACCGGGCTGACGAAGCGCACCACTCGCTTGGTGCGGGGAGCAGGAACAGGCCGGACCGGGCTGACGACGCGCACCACAGCCTTGGTGCGAGGGGCAGGAACATGCCGGACCGGGCTGGCGACGCGCACCACAGGCTCGGTGCGAGGGACAGGAACAAGCCGGACTGTACTGGGGACACACACCACTGGCCCTACGCGGGGATCAGGAACGGGCCGGACCGGACTGGCAAAACAAACCAGAAATAGAATAGTGGAGGACGGAAGCTAGCTGTCCTCCGGCTACACCATGGTGCTACCCTACATAGTGCTGTTGAGGCTACTGTAGACCTTTGCAAAATACTGTGTTTTAATCAGTTATTTGGTGATGTGATTATATTGAGTATAGATTTATCTAAAAAGGATCACTTTTTTAATGTTTTACCATTTACATTTTCATGAAATTCACTGAGGAGGATGGCCCTCCCCTTCTTCCTCTGAAGAGCCTCCACTGGTATTGACTGCAGCTGAAATACTTCCTGAGGAGACTATAGATGGCATCTGGGTTAGCTAGAATGTCACTATTCCTGATTCCGATTGAGACTACATCTTCTGCTCTTCCCTTGAGATGGATGAGAATCTCTCAGGCCTGTTCCTCTATTTTCATGTGTCCCTTTTTAATAAAGTTTATCATGGCCTCTTCCCATTCATCAAATGTAATTGTGTCTTATCTCTCCCCTCTAAAGGAAGGTGGTTCTTTGACTTTTCTTTGGGCAACTACTTGCCCAAAGAGAAGTCTAGAACTTGGCTAACTGGAGGGTCAGGTCTGTGTCTTGGTTCACTTTGGCTAGTGGCTGTAGCTCCTGTTGGGCTACTAGAACTGAAGTGCATGATAATGCTATCAGCTAGCTGCTGTCCTATCTGTTGGACTATGATACTCATCTGGCCTATTAGCACTGCATCGTCATTGGGGTTAGGAGTGGAGGTGCTAACAACCTGGGGCCTAGGTGAGTTGACTGCATGATGACAATGAGAAGCTGCATTGTCCCCACTGACTAAAGGAACTTCACCTGCAATTTCACTACCATTGACATCACCACACACACTAGGACTACCAGTTGGGAAAGGAATAGATAACCCCAACACACCCCTTCCCCTACCAACATTGACAGGTGTTAGCAAATCTGAAAAACAAATACGGTTGAAACTCAACAAATACGGTAGCTCAAAATGAAAGTTGATAAAAAAAATATTTTGTAGCAAAATTTGAAATTGTGTTTTTTACATTGGATAAAAGTAGAGACTCAGAGCTAGAAAATTGTGTATCATACACTACAGTTGAGGAAAAATTAGGAATTAATTATGCGTTGAAAATTGGTAAACTTGTAACCTAACTTATGAGAAAATTGCCTTTGAATGTTTTGTACACCTTATGGAGACCTCTTCTTTGTCTACACCCATTCAGCATCGTTCACACCCTCTCAAGCTTTAGCCCCACCCATCTCTTTAAGGTATGATCCGAGCGTCCTGTCCTAACAACAGCAGTCAAGCTAACTGGCTAGCTTGCTAGCTACTTCCAGACACAAATGAGAGAACAGCTCACTCTGACCATTTTACTCGCCCTAGCAGAGCTGGTTAGGATGTTTTTATGTTTTCCAGAGCGTTGGTGACTGCAACTGTGCTGCTGGCAACAATTTACGCTTTTTTGCAAACGTCTACTGACACCGGCCATATTCCACGGGTGTTGAGCGTTCGTAATTTCGTCAGTTATTATGCGCTCTGGCACACTCAGACGAGAGTTCTCTGAAATCGGAGTAGATAGCCAGAGCGAATTTAAAAGCTACATCTATCAACCTTGCCACCAGAGGTCTCTTCACAGTCCCCAAGTCCAGAACAGACTATGGGAGGCACACAGGACTACATAGAGCAATGACTACATGGAACTCTATTCCACATCAGGTAACTGATGCAAGCAGTAGAATCAAATTTAAAACATTTCTAAAAATACACCTTATGGAACAGTGGGATTGTGAAGCAACACAAACATAGGCACAGACACATGCATACACACACATGATAACATACGTTCTATACACACACGTACACATGGATTTTGTGTTGTAGATATGTGATAGTGGATTATGGGCCTGAGGGGGCACACTTTATGTTGTAAATTCTGTAATGAATGTATTGTAATGTTTTAAAAATTAATTTTGTTGGACCCCAGGAAGAGCTAATGGGTACAAATATCTACCTCAAATACCTTGTAACCCTGCACACTGATCTGGAACTGGTACTCCTTGTATATAGCTTTATTCTTGGGTATTTTATTCCTCGTCAAACATTAAAGGAACAGTTGTCTCCATGTCTCGTCCGTACCTGGTAGGAGTACTCGGGTGGGCGTCCCGCGGAGTTCATTTCAAGGCGTGCTGAAGGTGGGTGTGGTGTATGAATCATGCGCAGAACGCAGAGGCTCAGTCCAAAGGCTTTAGTGCAATATATATAAAAGACAGAAGCACAATAAGCCCGAAGGCGAATATACGGCGCACACAGGCGACAAAACAAACGGCGCACAAACATGTGCAAAAATAACCTCTCCAAAACACTGGATGGAAAATGTAGCTCCAAACACGAAACAGAAGCGCAATCACACACAACGACAAGCACACACAACGAGAACTAAATAGGACACTAACGAGGACTAACAAGACACAGGTGTACAACATCCAGACAAAACCAAACGAACATGAAACATATATCGGTGGCAGCTAGTACTCCGGGGACGACGACCGCCGAAGCCTGCCCGAACCAGGAGGAGGAGCAGCCTCGGCCGAAACCGTGACAGTACCCCCCCCCCCTTGACGCGCGGCTCCAGCTTTGCGCCGACCCCGGCCTCGGGGACGACCAGGAGGACGCGGAGCAGGGCGCGCGGGATGGTCCCGGTGGAACTCCGACAGGAGAGATGGGTCTAGGATGTCCTTCCGCGGCACCCCTCCCACTCCACGAGATACTGGAGACCCCCCATCCGGCGTCTAGAGTCCAAGATGGACCGAACGGTGTACGCCGGAGCCCCCTCGATGTCCAGTGGGGGCGGAGGAGTCTCCCCTATCTCATTGTCCTGGAGTGGAGCAGCTACCACCGGCCTGAGAAGAGACACATGGAACGAGGGGTTAATATTCTTATACTCAACAGGTAGATGTAACCTATAACACACCTCGTTCAATTTTCTCAGGACTTTAAAGGGCCCCACAAACCGCCGACCCAGCTTCCGGCAGGGCAGGCGGAGGGGTAGGTTTCTGGTAGAGAGCCAGACTCGATCTCCGGGTGCGTACACCGGCCCCTCACTGCGGTGGAGATCGGCGCTCGCCTTGTGACGAAGGACGGCCCGCTGCAGATGGACGTGGGCAGCGTTCCACGTCTCTTCCGAGCGCCTCATCCAATCATCCACCGCAGGGGCCTCGATCTGGCTCTGCTGCCAAGGTGCCAGAACCGGCTGGTAACCTAACACACATTGGAAGGGGGTTAGGTTAGTAGAGGAGTGGCGGAGAGAGTTCTGGGCCATCTCGGCCCAGGGAATGTACCGTGCCCACTCCTCCGGCCGGTCCTGGCAATACGACCTCAGAAACCTACCCACATCCTGGTTGACACGTTCTACCTGCCCGTTACTCTCCGGGTGGTACCCTGAGGTAAGGCTAACAGAGACCCCCAAACGCTCCATGAACGCTCTCCAAACACGAGAGGTAAACTGGGGGCCTCGATCAGACACTATATCCTCGGGTACCCCGTAATGCCGGAAGACGTGGGTAAATAGGGCCTCAGCGGTCTCTAGGGCAGTAGGAAGACCCGACATAGGGAGAAGACGACAGGCCTTAGAGAACCGGTCCACAACGACCAGGATGGTGGTATTCCCCTGAGAGAGGGGAAGGTCTGTCAAAAAATCCACCGAGAGGTGGGACCATGGTCGTTGTGGAACGGGCAGGGGTTGTAACTTACCCCTGGGCAGATGTCGGGGCGCCTTACACTGGGCACACACCGAGCAGGAGGAGACATAAACCCTCACATCCCTAGCCAAAGTGGGCCACCAGTATTTAGGGCTAAGGGAATGCACCGTCCGGCCGATACCCGGATGTCCAGAGGAGGGTGACGTGTGAGCCCAGTAAATGAGTCGATCCCGAATCTCGAGCGGAACGTACTTCCGACCCTCAGGACACTGTGGAGGGCTGGGGTCGGTACGCAACGCTCGCTCGATTTCGGCATCGACCTCCCACACCACCGGTGCCACAAGGCAAGACTCCGGTAGTATGGGAGTGGGCTCAACGGACCTCTCCTCCGTGTCATACCGCCGGGACAGCGCATCCGCCTTACCATTCTGGGACCCAGGGATGTACGTGATTTTAAATACGAACCTGGTGAGAAACATACTCCATCGAGCCTGGCGAGGGTTCAGTCTCCTCGCTGCCCGGATGTACTCCAGGTTCCGATGGTCAGTCAAAATGAGGAAAGGGTGTTGAGCCCCCTCAAGCCAATGCCTCCACACCTTAAGGGCTTGAACTACAGCTAACAGCTCCCTGTCCCCAACGTCATAGTTACGCTCCGCCGGGCTGAGCTTCTTTGAGTAAAAAGCACAGGGGCGGAGTTTAGGTGGCGTGCCGGACCGTTGAGAGAGAACGGCCCCTATACCAGCCTCAGACGCGTCTACCTCGACCTGAAAGGGTAATGCGGGATCCGGATGCGCCAGCACCGGAGCCGACGTAAACAGGTCCTTCAGTCTCCTAAAGGCCCTGTCCGCATCGGCTGACCACTGCAGGCGCACCGGACCCCCCTTCAGAAGGGACGTGATGGGAGCTGCCACCTGTCCAAAACCCCGGATAAACCTCCGGTAGTAATTCGCAAAGCCCAAAAACTGCTGCACCTCTTTTACAGTAGTTGGGGTTTGCCAATTACGCACAGCGGACACACGATCCACCTCCATTCTCACCCCTGACGCGGACAACCGATAACCCAAAAAGGAGACCAACTCCTGGAAAAACAGACATTTCTCTGCCTTGACATATAGGTCGTGCTCCAACAGCCTCCTCAATACACGACGCACCAGGGTTATATGCTCGGCTCGGGTAGACGAGTACACCAGAATGTCATCAATGTACACGACCACCCCTTGTCCCTGCATATCCCGGAATATGTCATCTACGAAGGATTGGAAGACTGATGGAGCATTCATCAACCCATATGGCATGACGAGATATTCGAAATGACCTGACGTGGTACTAAAAGCTGTCTTCCATTCGTCACCCTTCCTAATGCGCACCAAGTTATACGCGCTCCTGAGATCCAGTTTTGTGAAAAACCGCGCTCCATGCAATGACTCCGTCATGGTCGCAATCAGAGGGAGTGGATAACTGTATTTCACAGTAATCTGATTGAGTCCACGGTAATCAATGCACGGGCGCAACCCTCCATCTTTCTTTTTCACAAAAAAGAAGCTCGAGGAGGCGGGAGAAGTGGAGGGCCGAATGTATCCCTGTCTCAAAGATTCGGCTATGTAAGTCTCCATAGCTTTTCTCTCCTCTTGAGACAAAGGATACACATGGCTCCGTGGGAGCGCTGCTCCTGCCTGGAGATCAATCGCACAATCCCCCTGTCTATGAGGAGGCAACTGCGTCGCCCCAGTTTTGCTAAACACGAGAGCTAAATCCCCATATTCAGGCGGAATGTGCAGTGCGGGCACTTGGTTTGGACTTTCCACCGAAGTCGCCCCCACGGAAACACCCAGACATCGCCCCTCGCACTGAGCAGACCACCCATCGAGAGCCCTCTGTTGCCACGAAATAGCAGGGTTATGGGTGCTTAACCAGGGAATCCCCAGCACCACTGGGTACGCAGGAGAGTCGATCAGATACAGCTGTATAGTCTCCTCATGACCCCCCTGCGCACACATCCGAAGTGGCGCTGTGATCTCCCTGATCAACCCCGACCCCAACGGGCGGCTATCTAAGGCATGAACGGGAAAAGGTTTGTCAACAGGTAGGAGAGGGATCCCTAACTCAAAACAAAACTTCCGATCAACAAAATTCCCAGCTGCGCCTGAATCTACTAGCGCCTTATGCTGGGAATGAAGTGCAACCTGTGGAAAACACACAGGTATACAAAAGTGCGCAACAGAAAGCTCTGGGTAAGTGGGACGTCTACTCACCTGGGAGGCCCCCCCAGTGCGTGGCCTGTTGTCTTCTCCCCCGGAGAACCATCCCCAGCACCTGGCCGCAGTGTGCCCTCCACGACCGCACTTGGTGCAGGAGACAGGCCCCCTCGGGCTCCTCCTCCTCCGTTCTCTAGCGCCGGCACCCCCGAGCTCCATAGGGCTCGGCTCGGAGGTGCCGGAGGGCGGAATGGACGGACTCCCCTCGGGCCAGCAGGGTGTCCAGACGGATGGACATATCGACCAATTGGTCGAAGGTAAGATGGGTATCCCTGCAGGCCAACTCACGTTGAACGTCCTCTCGTAGGCTACATCGAAAATGGTCGATGAGAGCCCGTTCATTCCACCCTGCATCCGCCGCTAGAGTCCGGTACTCTAGAGCGAACACCTGAGCGCTCCTCTTCCCCTGTCTCAAATGGACTAGACGCTCCCCCGCCGCTTTGCCCTCAGGTGGATGGTCGAACACGGCCTTGAAGCGGCGGGAGAACTCGGCGTAGGTGATGGTGTTGGCGTCCATCTTCCTCCACTCGGCGTTAGCCCACTCCAACGCCTTGCCCGTGAGACAGGAGATGAGGGCGGAAACGCTCTCGTATCCCGAGGGCACCGGGTGTACAGTGGCCAGGTAGAGCTCCACCTGCAGGAGGAACCCCTGACACCCGGCAGCTGTTCCGTCATACGCCCTCGGGAGCGAGAGCCGAATCCCCCTGGGTTCCGAACCTGGGACTGGTGGACCGACCGATGGGGTGGGCAGGGTAGGTGGAGGTGTGGGTACCCTGCTGGCCTCCCATCGGTGCAAGGTGTTGATTACCTCCTGTAGAGCGGACACCAGTTGTCTTATCTGGCCCTCTTGCCCACGGAGATGCTCCTCGAGCGACACAGGCGTCACTGCCGATCCTGCTGATTCCATTAAGGTGTGTGATTCTGTCAAGGCGTGCTGAAGGTGGGTGTGGTGTATGAATCATGCGCAGAACGCAGAGGCTCAGTCCAAAGGCTTTAGTGCAATATATATAAAAGACAGAAGCACAATAAGCCCGAAGGCGAATACACGGCGCACACAGGCGACAAAAGAAACGGCGCACAAACATGTGCAAAAATAACCTCTCCAAAACACTGGAGGGGAAATGTAGCTCCAAACACGAAACAGAAGCGCAATCACACACAACGACAAGCACACACAACGAGAACTAAATAGGACACTAACGAGGACTAACAAGACACAGGTGTACAACATCCAGACAAAACCAAACGAACATGAAACATAGATCGGTGGCAGCTAGTACTCCGGGGACGACGACCGCCGAAGCCTGCCCGAACCAGGAGGAGGAGCAGCCTCGGCCGAAACCGTGACAGTTCATCCCATTGGCTGGGGGAGGAGGGTAGGCATAGGCCTCATTGGCCATATATTTTCCAGAGAATCTACCAATTTTCCTTCCTGAGGAAATTGCAAGAAATTCTCGGGCTTCCCGGTATTCCCGTTCAAACCGAAAGTGCTATTTAAAAGCATATAATACCATTAAATAAAATCTGACATGATTATACCACTCTAAATGGAGAAATATGCACAATCTAAAGGGTTCTTTATGTATTTGTTGCAATTTAATCAACAATGTTCCCTCAAAGTCACCACACCATTTCATTGATGTAGCCTAGTTTTAACAGGCCTATGAAGCACTGATGGCCGACGGGTCAAATATGAGGTTAATACAGTACAAATTAATATTTTTAGCCTACCTTTGAAAGATGCATTTTGGTCCTTTTCTCTCCCCTTGCACCTGGCTATCGAGGGAATTTGGGAAGGTTGTGGCTGTTTATACTTCACTTATTGTTATGATTTTGTCAGAGGAAACTAATCTGAATCTCCAATAATCAAACAGTTAAGCGGAGATTCAACAATGGATAGCGCCGCAGTTGATCAATTGCCCGTGAATCTAAACCTGCATTTAATATGCCATTCTAAGGTAGGCTATATTTTACATAAAATCTTATGAGGCCTACTTACTGCATCTGTTTTCTAGCAATAAAGTAAATGATCATCTCTGAAGTCACAGCATAAATGAAACGTGAGACTTTGGACTACACAAACGGACTATATATTCAAAGTAAATAAACTGCCATTATTACTTTTATTCAATACAAAATACAGTTCTCGCATTATTTTTCAACAGGAAAAACACTTGGTCAGAAACTAAGTAATTGACACTGACTGATTCCATGTAGCAAACAAAATCATTTGCATAGGCCATACCCGTTTTAACGTGTTGCTTCAAAACAGGCTCAATTCAGGTCGGATTTGCAGTCGGCCTCGTTGGCATAAATGAGTAAAGCTTTGCCACAGACCTTTTGTATTAAAGCAGGTAGGCCTACCGGTAGCTCAAAAGTTGGAGTCAATTTTGTTACTGTATTTCAAGGTTGCGTGTACATGCACTTTGAATTCATGGCGACTAAAAACGGTAGGCTACGACGCACAAACCCTAGGCGCTACAAGCAACTCTGGGAGAGCTAGGACCAGATCGCAGCCTGCCAGCTAAGACAGGTTAACATTGCCTTTAACCTAAAAGTTTGGATTTTTACTGGCATATGCAGACCAACCCCCAAAACGATTGGCTAATGATATGAGAGCTGGTGTTACATGTAAGAATTCACGAGTAGGAAACCAATTGTCCGTAGACTCAAGACTAGTAGACACTCAGCAGAGTAATTTAAATGCAATTTGACAACATTCAGCACTGACACCATTAACCCCAATTCTAGCAACATCCTCATTTACAGACGTGATATGCACCAACCCCAAGCGCTCAGTTCTACAAACTACATCAGGTTAAATTGACCTAGAACCCATTACATCATTTGATGCTACTAGCATAAGCAAATGTAGCTTAAGAAAGTCCAAAGGTAATTTAAACACCTTAACCACAAATTGGTCGAAGTAGTAATATATTGCTGATGCCAAAGCAGGTTTATAATGCAATAAAACTGTTTTGCCATCACCCCAGTTACTAAAGTCAGGTCATTGAACCTCCAAAACAAAACTAAGGACACAAGTATTAAAGTTACTGTTTAATTGAGGCAAAACACACAAACGCAGTTACACACAACCTGGACTAGAGTACCCATGTACGTCCCACTTCAGATATCCATGTTTGTGGTCAACGGGGTCTCAGATGCAGAGGTGAACTGTTCCTCAATGGCATGGTCAGTAACAGAAGGCGCTTGGTCTACAGACTCGTCCCCACTTGTGCTAGAGTATAAATTAACCACAATCAGTAGTTCTCGTGGCTTCAGTAGCCAGTTGTGTCGTCGTCGGACGTGCCGGTTGTGGCTTCTGAAGCGGCGTCGTCGGACGTGCCAGTTGTGGCTTCTGAAGCGGCGTCGTCGGACGTGCCAGTTGTGGCTTCTGAAGCGGCGTCGTCGGACGTGCCAGTTGTGGCTTCTGAAGCGGCGTCGTCGGACGTGCCAGTTGTGGCTTCTGAAGCGGCGTCGTCGGACGTGCCAGTTGTGGCTTCTGAAGCGGCGTCGTCGGACGTGCCAGTTGTGGCTTCTGAAGCGGCGTCGTCGGACGTGCCAGTTGTGGCTTCTGAAGCGGCGTCGTCGGACGTGCCAGTTGTGGCTTCTGAAGCGGCGTCGTCGGACGTGCCAGTTGTGGCTTCTGAAGCGGCGTCGTCGGACGTGCCAGTTGTGGCTTCTGAAGCGGCGTCGTCGGACGTGCCAGTTGTGGCTTCTGAAGCGGCGTCGTCGGACGTGCCAGTTGTGGCTTCTGAAGCGGCGTCGTCGGACGTGCCAGTTGTGGCTTCTGAAGCGGCGTCGTCGGACGTGCCAGTTGTGGCTTCTGAAGCGGCCGTCGTCGGACGTGCCAGTTGTGGCTTCTGAAGCGCGTCGTCGGACGTGCCAGTTGTGGCTTCTGAAGCGCCGTCGTCGGACGTGCCAGTTGTGGCTTCTGAAGCGCCGTCGTCGGACGTGCCAGTTGTGGCTTCTGAAGCGCCGTCGTCGGACGTGCCAGTTGTGGCTTCTGAAGCGCCGTCGTCGGACGTGCCAGTTGTGGCTTCTGAAGCGCCGTCGTCGGACGTGCCAGTTGTGGCTTCTGAAGCGCCGTCGTCGGACGTGCCAGTTGTGGCTTCTGAAGCGCCGTCGTCGGACGTGCCAGTTGTGGCTTCTGAAGCGCCGTCGTCGGACGTGCCAGTTGTGGCTTCTGAAGCGGCCGTCGTCGGACGTGCCAGTTGTGGCTTCTGAAGCGGCGTCGTCGGACGTGCCAGTTGTGGCTTCTGAAGCGGCGTCGTCGGACGTGCCAGTTGTGGCTTCTGAAGCGGCGTCGTCGGACGTGCCAGTTGTGGCTTCTGAAGCGGCGTCGTCGGACGTGCCAGTTGTGGCTTCTGAAGCGGCGTCGTCGGACGTGCCAGTTGTGGCTTCTGAAGCGGCGTCGTCGGACGTGCCAGTTGTGGCTTCTGAAGCGGCGTCGTCGGACGTGCCAGTTGTGGCTTCTGAAGCGGCGTCGTCGGACGTGCCAGTTGTGGCTTCTGAAGC